>NC_086446.1:707089864-707411292 GCF_028390025.1 Pseudophryne corroboree | reverse complement strand
TCAACAGTATCATTGAGGCCCAATGGGACCATGGTGTCCATTCTAAATATCCAATAAGCCTCTCGCCTACGAAGCCTATTGAACCGGTCTCCTCCTCTATTTGTCATTTTTGCTTGTTCAATACCTATCATGGTCATATTTTCCCATTTCCCATTTTGGCATTGTATAACATGGTCTGATAGGGGATGTTTTGCCCCTTTCATTATATTCCTCCTATGTTCCATATATCTTATATGCAGGGTTCTTGTAGTTCGCCCGACATATTGTTTTCCGCATTGACATGAGATTAAATAAATAACGTACGTAGACATACAGTTAATGAAATCTTTAATGGCAAAGGACTCCCTTGTTATAAAGGACTGAAAGCTAATACTCTTTCTGGGTATATTGTTACATGACTGACAGTTACTTTTTCCACACTTATGATATCCTAGTGGCCTCACAGGAAGCCAAGTACTAGGTATATCTGGACTAGATTTCTTCCCTTTCACAAAGTGACTTGGCACTAAGATCTTACGCAGATTATCCGCTTTTCTAAAAATGGTACCCCCTGTTGGATTGATGTATGGTTTTAATACATCATCCAAAAGTAATAATGAAGTATTTTTCTTTATAACCTGACTAATTCTATGTGCACTGCTGTTATATTGTGTAATGAATGCTAGACTTCTATCTTTCTTATTTTCACTTCTTACCTCTACCGATTTTGGCCTAAGTAATGTAGATCTTTCCATTTTCTCCACCTCTGAATAGGCTTTATCCAACAATTTTTGTGGGTAGCCCTGTTCGGAGAATGATTCCATAAGTTTTTTTGCTTGAACCTGATATGAGAGAACAGACGTGCAATTACGTCTTAATCTGACAAACTGACCCCTGGGGATGTTGTCCTTCCAACACTGCTTGTGGGAGCTTTTATAATTTAAATATCTATTTTGGTCCACTTCCTTAATATGAGTTTTTGTGACCAAAGTGTCATTCTCAATAGATAGCTCTATATCCAAAAAACTGATACTCTTAGTGCTATAGTGAGATGTAAAATTAAGTCCATATTTATTATTGTTCAAACTGCTGGTGAAACTGTGAAGTGTTTCTAAAGTGCCGCCCCAAACAATAAATAAATCATCTATAAAGCGCCCATAGTAGACCAGATCCGCCCCGAGCCCCCCCCCCCACACATGTTCGTCCTCAAAGGCTCCCATGTAGAGGTTAGCAAAGCTCGGAGCGAATCTGGCCCCCATAGCCGCACCACGTGTCTGTAAATAATACTGAGTGTCAAACATAAAATAATTATGTGATAATATGAATTTTATCGCCTCCACCACAAAGACACGTAGAGAGTCCGAGAGATTGCCTTGCTTCAAATAATGGTCTACCACAGAAACCCCTTTTAAATGTGGTATATTTGAATATAGTGCCTCTACGTCGCACGTAACCAAATAATAATGTTTTTTCCATATAATTTTATTTATGAGGTTTAAAAAATGCTGTGTGTCCTTTATATGCGACCTTAGACTCTCCACGTGTCCATGCAGGTGATGATCGACAAAAAATGATAAATTGTTGGTCAGTGACCCGACACCAGAAATTATAGGTCGCCCCGGTGGATTGATGAGTGTCTTGTGAATTTTGGGTAAAACATAAAATGTGGGTGTAATAGGATGTGCACAAAGTAAAAAATCAAATATTTCCTTGGATATAGAGCCATCTTCCATGGCCTGATCAAGTAATCCCATATATTGTTTTTGGAATAGGACGGTGGGATTTGCATCCATTTTAACATAGAATTTTGCATCCAGCAATTGTCTAGAGCATTCTGAGATATAATCCTCCGTATCTAATAAAATCAGCGGATAAGGGCGGTGGGATTGTAATCTTAGATACGGAGGATTATATCTCAGAATGCTCTAGACAATTGCTGGATGCAAAATTCTATGTTAAAATGGATGCAAATCCCACCGTCCTATTCCAAAAACAATATATGGGATTACTTGATCAGGCCATGGAAGATGGCTCTATATCCAAGGAAATATTTGATTTTTTACTTTGTGCACATCCTATTACACCCACATTTTATGTTTTACCCAAAATTCACAAGACACTCATCAATCCACCGGGGCGACCTATAATTTCTGGTGTCGGGTCACTGACCAACAATTTATCATTTTTTGTCGATCATCACCTGCATGGACACGTGGAGAGTCTAAGGTCGCATATAAAGGACACACAGCATTTTTTAAACCTCATAAATAAAATTATATGGAAAAAACATTATTATTTGGTTACGTGCGACGTAGAGGCACTATATTCAAATATACCACATTTAAAAGGGGTTTCTGTGGTAGACCATTATTTGAAGCAAGGCAATCTCTCGGACTCTCTACGTGTCTTTGTGGTGGAGGCGATAAAATTCATATTATCACATAATTATTTTATGTTTGACACTCAGTATTATTTACAGACACGTGGTGCGGCTATGGGGGCCAGATTCGCTCTGAGCTTCGCTAACCTCTACATGGGAGCCTTTGAGGACGAACATGTGTGGGGGGGGGGGGGCTCGGGGCGGATCTGGTCTACTATGGGCGCTTTATAGATGATTTATTTATTGTTTGGGGCGGCACTTTAGAAACACTTCACAGTTTCACCAGCAGTTTGAACAATAATAAATATGGACTTAATTTTACATCTCACTATAGCACTAAGAGTATCAGTTTTTTGGATATAGAGCTATCTATTGAGAATGACACTTTGGTCACAAAAACTCATATTAAGGAAGTGGACCAAAATAGATATTTAAATTATAAAAGCTCCCACAAGCAGTGTTGGAAGGACAACATCCCCAGGGGTCAGTTTGTCAGATTAAGACGTAATTGCACGTCTGTTCTCTCATATCAGGTTCAAGCAAAAAAACTTATGGAATCATTCTCCGAACAGGGCTACCCACAAAAATTGTTGGATAAAGCCTATTCAGATGTGGAGAAAATGGAAAGATCTACATTACTTAGGCCAAAATCGGTAGAGGTAAGAAGTGAAAATAAGAAAGATAGAAGTCTAGCCTTCATTACACAATATAACAGCAGTGCACATAGAATTAGTCAGGTTATAAAGAAAAATACTTCATTATTACTTTTGGATGATGTATTAAAACCATACATCAATCCAACAGGGGGTACCATTTTTAGAAAAGCGGATAATCTGCGTAAGATCTTAGTGCCAAGTCACTTTGTGAAAGGGAAGAAATCTAGTCCAGATATACCTAGTACTTGGCTTCCTGTGAGGCCACTAGGATATCATAAGTGTGGAAAAAGTAACTGTCAGTCATGTAACAATATACCCAGAAAGAGTATTAGCTTTCAGTCCTTTATAACAAGGGAGTCCTTTGCCATTAAAGATTTCATTAACTGTATGTCTACGTACGTTATTTATTTAATCTCATGTCAATGCGGAAAACAATATGTCGGGCGAACTACAAGAACCCTGCATATAAGATATATGGAACATAGGAGGAATATAATGAAAGGGGCAAAACATCCCCTATCAGACCATGTTATACAATGCCAAAATGGGAAATGGGAAAATATGACCATGATAGGTATTGAACAAGCAAAAATGACAAATAGAGGAGGAGACCGGTTCAATAGGCTTCGTAAGCGAGAGGCTTATTGGATATTTAGAATGGACACCATGGTCCCATTGGGCCTCAATGATACTGTTGAATTAAATGGGGTATAGAGAGGCACACATATATATATGCGGTCCCCCTTTTAGGATTGTATATATAGTTCTGGTAGTCCGTTGACATATAAATAGCTTATAAAATCATGATATGGAATGTGAATATTTAATGCGTGACATACATGATATGATAATGTATGCAATAGATATTATTTATAGTTATACTTGGTATGCCAATTCATTATATTCATCATAATTATAGGTTAGAAGGAAAATGTTATGTTTTTTTTGTTTGTGTTCTAAAATGTACTTTTTGAGAATATAAGAAAATATGATGATATCTGGAATGGGGAAAAATATAATAAATCTCTTTGTGTATATATGTGTATGGTTATTATAGGAGTATATTAGTCTGCTATTGGTGGTATCAGGGTGACAACGGTATGATCAATTGGTTAACTCTCTCTCTCTCTATATATATATATATATATATATATATTTAATATGAGATAAATACACATATATATATATAAAATGTTGATCGCAATTATGGGACACATATCAGGCGTCGCTATGTAATTATGGTGAAAATCAAAATTTAAGCCTGATTTAGATAAATAGTAATAGTGACCGATATTGTGGTTATTTATTTATGTTTAGAGATAGTGATTCCGATTACATGTATGCGTGTCTCTAGTTTTATTTAATAATTTAATTATTTATTTATTTAATTATTATTATTATGTATTTATTTATTTATACGTAGTGGTGTCTATATACAATGGCTCTTTTATATAAATGTAATTCTAATATTGTGATTAATATTGTGACTCTAAAGAAAGCAATTAAATAACTGTTTTGCTGCAGGTATGCATAATTTATGATGAGTGAATACACACAAATAGGGTAGCATATGGTTAATAAGGAAGATCTGTGAAATTGGCTTACTGCACATGTGTATATCATTTACATGGCTATTTAAAGGAGGTAGCAGAGAGTAGAGATATTGACACTGAGGAAGCCGCCGATGCTCTTGAGTAGGCGGGGAAACGTGTCTGTCATACACTCTCACACAGACCGCAGCACTCTGCACATCAGCTGGTCGGCGATTACAAGCACCCCGAAGGTAAGGGGAAGTGTGTGCCTTCTCTGCCGACAGTAGTCCACAAACCTCCAGTAAGGCTGACGAGGAAAAATACCAGCCGCACGGCCAGGCGCCGGGAGGATAAGAACGGTGAGTGATATATAAAGTGATTCCCCTCCAGAGAAAACGGACAGTGACGAGAGACACTAACCAGGAGGGACGCCGTATGCATGCTTTCAAGCTGGACAACAGAGGCATTCTGTACGGTATACAAATTTTAAACTGATACATAGTATTTCCATTCAGTTACAGCTGTAACAAAATCAATTTATGAACTGCCTAAATGGAACTGTTCAGCCGTGAGGAAGGCTGTGGTTTAGATTACTATTAACCACCTGCTTGGCGTTTAAATTTGTTCAACAGATTGCTAACAAATACAATTGGTGCAATAAGCTGCTAAACATCCTTATACATATATGGACTTGGGCAGAGAGACTTGAGAACAGTGATTGGAGTTTTTTTTGGATAAGAACTCAGCACAATAAGAATTTAAGTACTTAGGATTTGTTTTTTGAAAGCAAGTTTAAGGAAATATATATAAGCACCTTTTACATTACATTGGAAATAAGCTTTTTATGTAGCCGGCCGGCAGATATTATATTATATATAATTGTGTGTATACAATAATAATTTTTTAAAATTTAATAAAATCTACATTGGATTTGAAAAGCGCACTCTCATATTGTATTTAATCGAGTGCAGTGTTTCCATATGAAACCTGGACACTCTCACAAACTTGTTCAAAGCTTTGAGGTTGAGGATAGGTCAGAAGGACCCATTGGGTTTGGGGACCAGAAACAGGGTTGAGTAGTAACCTCTGCCTCATTGGGACTGAGGTACCGGTACAACCACTCCAGTATTCAGGAGAGAACTCACAACCGTTTGTAAAGCTTGCACCTTTAACGGATCCGAAGGGAGAGCTGTGGTGCAAAACTGGTGAAGTGAATGTCTCTTGAAGGAGACAGCATACCCATGAGAGACTACTTCCAGTACCCATGTGTCTGAAGTGGTCTTTAAGCAGACCTGGGAGAACTGTAGAAGTCAGACTCCCACCCTGGGGTTCCCCAGGAGGAGGCCCACCCCATCCTGCAGTAGGCTTGTCTTGTTTTGCAGCAGGCTGATGGGCTGCCCAGGACTGTTTCGCCTTGGGCTTTGTGGTTTTGGGAGCACGAGATTGTCTTGGGTATGACTCACCCTTAGCTTTTCCTTGAGGCCAAAAGGAACAAAAAGTGGTACCCTTTGCCTTCTGTGTAGAAGGGTTAGTAGGAGGAAGAAAAGCAGTTGTAGCAGCTGCTAATTCAGACACTATTTTATTTAGGTCCTCTCCAAATAAAATGTTCCCAGTGAAGGGTGGCGAGCCAGGACAGAAGTGGTTGACGCTTTGGCTGCCAATACTCCCGCCTCAGAGGACGCATCCTGAATATAATAGTCGGCGGTGTTAATGTGAGACAGGTATTGTCTGGCATTGTCAGAAATATCCTCAGGCAGCTCTTCCTCTAACACCTGAACCACACCTTAATACCTTTTGCGGACCAGGAGGCAGCTATAGTGGATCTATGAATGGCCCCTGTAAGGGAATAAATAATTTTCAGGCATCCCTCCACACGCTTATCTGTCGGCTCCTTCAGTGAAGTGACAGTGTTGACAGGCAGAGTAGACGACACCATGAGGAGGGTGACGTGAGAATCCACTGGTGGTGGAGTCTCCCATGTATTACATAACTCTGCAGGGAGAGGATAGCGAGTCAAGACCCGTTTAGGGAGCGGCAATTTCTTACCTGGAGTAAACCAGGGTTCCCGGCTAATGTCCAAGAGATGATCAGAATGGGGTAATACTGTTTTAACCACCTTCTGCTGTTTAAACTTATCAGTTCTCTTTGCCACAGTAGTGGAATCCTCATAAATCAGTGATTTGTAGGATATAATTAATTGCAACCGCTAAGTCAGGGACATCAATTTGCAAGGGAGAATCCTCATCAGTAACACATGATTCATTGTCTGATAGGACTGTATGCTCCCCTTCCTCTTCAGATGAAACATCAGAGAGGTTTGTGGATTGTGAGGAGGAGGCAACCCTCCTAGATTTCTGTCTAACCAGAGACTGATTTTACTGCTGCAGTTGGTTAGATAAATTTTCCACCCAAGGCGGATTAACCATAGGGATAATTTGTGGTGGCAGGGGGGTCTAAACGGTCAACTAGAGTACCCCGGAGGGATGTGAACATAGCCAATGGTGGCTCCATTGTAGACACAGGAGCTGCCGACTGGGAGGTTTATGACATGCAGTACACCGGCCATCATACAATATTTCCCCCTCTGGTAAATCCTTGGAGCATGCCTTGCATGATGCAGGAGCTTCCAGAGATTTACTGCCCTTTTTGTTAGACATTATGTATAAAGCAACAACAGGGCTATCTAGTACGATAAAGCCAGACAAAGTTCAATACCTGCAGATAAAAACCTATATGTGACTGTAACACAGTAGAATATACGTATAGTGATAAATACTGTGTACACTATATTAGGAAACCCAGACGCACCTAGCCCAGGGCACAGTGATAGTTATATCTGGGAAACACATGAGAATGAAACCATACATCAGATATCGGCACACAGTCGCAGGCAATGCAGAAATTATTACAACAATAAAGCTGCACTGGACTAGCATATATATATATATATATATATATATATATATATATATAAATAAAACAGACAATGATAGGTGGCACTCACAGACTCATGGAAATGATGAACAAACTTCACCCCGTGAAGTGTTTGTTAAAGCAGACAGGTAACGTTTCGGGGACACTTCCCCTTCCTCAGACAATTGATCAGTGCCAAACAGTGAATATTTATAGCATAAGAAGACCCCACTTACCCCCACAGGAGTGACTCTCAGCTGCGTGGACCACAGAGTTCCCGAGCGTCCCCTGTCCCGCACTTCCGGTATCGGCGTCTCGGCCTACCCGGAAGTGACGTCATCAGGCTTTGCCGGTCCCCATGGCAACACGCCAAGAGCCCTGGAAACCAAAACACAGTGACAAATGATGCATTAAAAAACATTGAAAGTACATAAAAAGTGACTAAAAACTAAAAAGACTATAAATATTCACTGTTTGGCATGGATCAATTGTCTGAGAAAGGGGAAGTGTCCCCGAAACGTTACCTGTCTGCTTTAATAAACACTTCACGGGGTGAAGCTTGTTCATCATTTCCACGAGTCTGTGAGTGCCACCTATCATTGTCTGTTGCATGTTGGTGGACTGCCATGTCCACAAGGAAGTGCACCACAGCAAGGCAATTTTGAGGAGTGCCGGGGTGAATTTTGGATATATATATATATATATATATATAAATAACACAGCGCAGTCCTAGACCAGAGGTATATATTTCTTTATTTATTAACAGTTTCTTATATAGCGCAGCAAATTCCATTGCGCTTTACAACTGGACACAATTAGAAGACAAAACTGGGTAAAAACAAACAGTCATAGAGATAGGAGGGCCCTGCTCGCAAGCTTACAATCTATGGGGAAATAGGCATTGATACACAAAGATCGGTGCTACCTATTGCACAGTCTTCCACCAGATTGCAAAGGTTCTTGGTGGGCTGCATGATATCACATCACAGCAGTGATGAACCAGGATCAGGAGGAAGGGAGAGTGAAGAATTAAATATGTGGGGGTTATGTGTGGACTGTACTGTGGGGATATATATCAGAATACTCGTACAATATATTCTGTGTTAGGTACACTCTTTCTTAACGAACGCTGTCTGCATAAAGACATGTAGAATACTCAAGTGTTTGTAAATTCTCAGCACTGTATACAGGCAAATTTACAAGGGCGACCTTGCCCTTCAATACCGGAGACTAGCAGTAGCTATGCTCAAAATGGCACCTAGCGTCTCTGTCAGGGAATGAGGGAGAGTGTGAGGCAGCTCCAGGGCAGGAAATCTATGTGGAGATGGCACCCTGGGCCGGAGGAGGGGCTACAGGTCAAGCGCCAGCTCCCCAATGCCGGTCTTCAAACTGCTGGTACTACAGAGCCTTATTAAATGGAGCGTTAGTACACCCAATGTGTACTCTTAAGCCCTGGCGGTCTAGTGGGATCCCTGCCCAGCGACAGTGTCCATGCCAGAGTCACGGTCCATCTCCCTAGACCGCGAGTGGAACGCGATTTAATGGCAGGTCCCGCCTGGGGGAACCTCTTACTTCCTCCCTTTGTAGCAGCCACGCGAACCTGGAGAGCCATCTGCGACTGTGTGCCTAAGCCGGGACGTCTCCATCGCAAGTACACGGGAACTGAGACGTGGGAGTATGCAACGCCACATGGAAGGTGACGGAGCTGCAGCACTGAATGTCACACAGACATATAGCGCTGACAGCCCAGAGTAGTTAGAAGTTTTCTTAGAGAGCTTTTTCAGGGCTGCTAGTGCAGCCCGCCTGTTAAGTCACCTGCTGCTGTAGGCACCAACTCGAAACTGGGCTGTCAGTACCTGGAGGCAGGGTTATAGAAGAAGCCCCAATGCATCCTGGGACAGCTAAAGATTTAGCCTGTTGGTGCCTCTGGATCAAGATCCACTCTACACCTGATGTTTACCTGTGGAAACCAATGTAACCTGCTGCAGAAATAAGAACAAATATTACAATTAAAAATTATTAATTAATTTGAACCACCTTTTTCCCTTTACCTTTTTTTCTTCCAGTCTCTTCTTTTTCTTTTATCTTCTTTCTACATTCTTCTAAGAACAATAACTTACCCCTGTTACCAGGGGCGTAGCCAGGGCTTTTTGGGCCCCATAGCAACCATTTGAAGAGGCCTTTGTCCCAATGCTTCTATAGAGACACCTCACTGCAACAGTTTTTAATTTTATGCCCTATGATAGTGCCCTGATTCACATAATGTCACATTGTAGGGCTGCCATTACACATTATGCAGCACAGTACCCCTTATTGACATTATGGCATAGTTTATTCAAATCATATTATGTCACCTTATAATGCCTCCACTTCATACTGTGCCACTTTATAATTCCCTCCAGTTTATTTTATACCACACTACAATGAACAGGTCCAGGGTTATACCTAGATATATTGCAGGCCACAAGGCAAAAGTTTGTAAGGCCCCCTATGTATCACCCAATGGTGAAAAATGTATATAAAACATATAACTGTGACAGGGAAGGTGGGCCCCTCTCAGTGCTGGGCCCCATAGCAGCTGCACTCCCTGCACCTATAGTAGCTACGCCCTTGCCTGTCACAGTGTAAAAACCCTGTTATATTATCTGTTACAAAGCAATGCAAACCCAATAAAAAAAAAGTACAGTACAAACAATTCCTCTTGATTGGTTGATCTTTGAGGAAGCTCCAGGAATGAGTGAAACGCGTTAGAGGAACAATTGATTACAGCACCATTCATCTTGGATATCCCCGGTTTTCACTGTGTAAGCGCCGGACACCAGCAGTAATTCACCAGCGAGATTCTTGGGGACTGCAGCGGCTCATTTCATGTGGGAGGTCGGAGACGTCCGGAGCCTCCTAGCCGCACCCGCACGGCGCACACAGCGAGTGTCCGGCTGGATCCGTCTTCTGAACTGAGACGGAGGGTGAGCGCATTGTAGCTAAGCCTGCCTAGGCTATTTGAAGCCTGTTGTCATTTACAAAGACTTTTTAAACATCAATTGATGAACTTTTTATCTCATTATATGGTCTCTGCCCAATTGACAAGTGAACTATCTGTGGTCATTTACAAAATACATCAGTGATGAGGATATCTTTCACATGAGAGACTGTGGACATGGTCTATATCTAATATTCAATATCTGATCTTCCTGCATACAGATCTTTATTATATAGCTGGCTATTAGAAATAGGATCCAATTAGGTTCACTTATATGGTTAATTGTGCATGTACAGTATACAGTTTTTAATTATTTGTATTTGTGTACATATATTTATTTAAAGGTATATATGATTAATTCATTGAATAAATATTTTTATATACACATGTGAATTCACTCTAATTTCTTAAGCCTGTTAGATCAGATTAGCGCAGAGTGTCTTGTAAGAATTTGTCTAATTGGCTCTCCTATGTGGTTGGAGACCCGGTTCATTTATGCCTACACAAGCATAATAACACTCAGCAGCTGAAAGAGTATAAATGTGTTTATTATAGACCTTATTTAAAGTACTATTATTAGCGCCGTGAGATAATTCTTGAAAAGTCTTGAATTTGCGGACAGACCTTGTGATCTATCATACTGTTCATGCATCCGAGCTGAGCATACGGAGCGTTAAACAGAGTCGTATGCATCTTAGCCACATCTCATTTACAGCTGAATGGCTGGTACCGGGTGGCACCTGGGCATCTCACATAGGCAGAGTGTTCTCTGGGCATGTTCTAGGTGTGCAGATGGATTTACAGACTTCTCAGAAGTGAGCATATGCAGAGATCTGTCAGACTTCATATGGATATCTTTCAACAAGAAGGGGGCTGGTGTAAATGGGTGGTCCAGTTTGCCGGCTGTCGGGATCCCGCTGCACAGTATACCGGTGCCGGAATCCTGACAGCCAGCATACCGACACTTTCTCTCCCTCTTGGGGGTCCACGACCCCCCTGGAGGGAGAATAAATAGCGTGGCGTGTGTAGCGCGCCACCGTGCCCGCAGCGTGGTGAGCGCAGCGAGCCCGCAAGGGGCTCATTTGCGCTCGCCCAGCTGTCGGTATGCCGGCGGTCGGGATTCCAGCGCCGGTATGCTGGCCGCCGGGAGCCCGGCTGCCGGCATACACTACTACATCCGGTGTAAATGCATGCTGTTAGTGATAATGGTAACCTAGATACTGCCAACTGTGAATGCAGGTAAAGGGCTGGATGCATCATCGCTTTGAAATTGATAAAATGGAGTGTAAAAAAATACCAGCCAATCAGCTGCTAACTGACATTTTTCAAATACAGCCTGTAACATGTCAGTTAGGACCTGATTGGCTAGTACTTTTTCATTCTCCATTTTATCACTTTCCAAGCGATGAAGCATCTAGCCGAAAGAGTCATAGTTATTTACAAGCATGCAATGTGGCCACATCTGTAGCCAACTTGCAGCAAGGCCTACATGTTTTTCTCTAATGGGGGTAAATGTATCCTGCAGTGAATATAGTGGGGAAGTAGACCATTGGAGAAGTTGCATCAATGTAGCATTTATGAAGCACATTCTATAGAATGAGAGGTACAGTAGAAGCTTATTGATTGCTGTGGGCAACTTCTTCACTGGTCCTCTTATCCACTCTTTTCAATGCTTGATCCATCAACCCTTTCATGTCTTGCCACATCTATTGATGCCTGGTGAGCTGGACATTGTGTTAAGAAGGATATAAGAATGCAGATCTTGAGTATTGCTTTTGATTGGTCAGATCCAGGAGAAAAATAGTAAAATATAAACCTTCTCTCTCCTCTACAAATATCTCATTTGTAAGGCCAGAATTTTTCATGACATATATTTGCTAAATATCGTTTTTTCCAAGATGCTTGTTTTCGACGGTTTTGTGGGCTGCATGTAAATGGTCAATAGTAATACTGTACATGTAAAACAAGCCTGACGTTGCATGCATTCCTATTGTCCTTTTAAGTCCAGTGCTCAAAGCCAGTGAGAAAAGGGAGCTCTGAAATAATGCTATTTAATAAATATACCCCCATTGGTGTCCAGGATTCATGTAATCACGTATCATCTGACATCAGTTATTATTGTGTTCCTTAATGTTGTACTGATAATGTATAAGTGAATCAGACATCACCAGAAATAACATTTCTAATTCCCCTGACACAATTCTTTACTGTTGAGGTTGTGGAAGTTATTTTGTGATCTGAACTAATGTCAATTTATTGGGATGGAATTACATTATTAGAACACGAGGAGACAAGCATATGGACTTTACTACCATTTTCTTAATCTAGCCTACAGAAAAAAATCTAAAGTTTGATAAAAAAAATTGTCCAGTCTATTGGAATTTCCTTAATGATCCACTTCTTAAATATGTGCTCTAATTTCTCCTCCATCTGTATGATTCATTTATGAATATATATTTTTCATGCATATTACAATTGTGACACTGATGTGACACTGTGTGCTATAGTACTTGCAATCTTTCAATTGGTCAATGGCATTAGACTGCCCTTTAGACTGTGTGTGTCTCCCTGGTTGTGTCCCATAATGAGTGTTGAGGCCTCAGAAGCAAGAGATTTAGAATCAGTAGTCATCCTTTTCCTCAGGGCCCCATATCTACTGAACTCCCTGCAGTGTTATTCTGCCACTGGCAACAACAGATATAAGATGAATTCAAAAGTGACTTTAAAAAAATATGTCTTCACTTCTTTTCTGTATATTAAGGAAGTAGGACTGTAGGAAGCTATATCTTCCCCCAAATACAGGCTACAATTCACTAGGGTTATGAAGCCCATACTTCTCCAATAAATTGGGCAAATTCCCCCTTTTCTCGATGACTGGGTCAGGTCATCAGCAAAATAAAACATATTGGAAATCCTTGATTTGCCAATTTGACCCAAAAATGATTGGAATTGGCAAGTTGGGGATTCCTAACATGCTGAATTTTGCCAATTTCCTGACAAATCGCTGATCATCGGGATCCACCTACAGTATTGAAGGACTGTATTGCCAATCACTGGATTGGATCATCATATACTGTATGTATGGTTGGCATATGGCATAAAATGAAGTTGATGAAGTGCAAAATGTGAAAAAAGCTTCTTGCTGGGTGTCATGATAGTTTCAACTCTGTCTCCATGATATATGTCAGTAAATGTGTACTTAAACTGTATTTGTCTTCATATAGGTCACATTGAGACGGCCTCAGCTGAAGCCCATTTTAATAAATTCAAATCAATTACATTTGTGGATCCAGGATACTATTACACTGCAGGTGCTCCATTACATGTCAAGGTAATTACATTTTCAGAGACCTGTGGATGAAACCTTGTCTTTTTTGGCAATAAATAAATTAATAAGATCTAGACACATACAGTTTATATGGGTCACTCTATTTCATTTTAATTCGCAAAAATAGTGATAAAGCAAAAACAAATATTTTCGTGATTTACAGGTTAATTTTTAATGATGAGTAAAGGGAAATTTCTGTACTTAACTGATTTTCCAATCCACCACAAAAATGTATCAAAGATCTCAAAAACTTTAATATACTTGGTGAATCTATACAAGTAAAGTTATATATATCTATATCCAACACAAAATCCAGCACTCCTCTTCTGTCAGGGTTGGATTAAGGGAGGTGTGACAGAGGTGGTCATCCCAGGGCCCCCACACACAGCAGTGTTTAAGTGGAGTTTTTACTCCTCCTGTGGCTGAGTTGTGCCACCACAGTGGAGGCTGTCAGTGTTCAGCAAGTGTTGCGGTTTGGTGAGGGGAAATCCCGTGAGACAGTGGATGGGATGCGGCTGCGTGTGGTGCTCCGGCACTGGTCCTACCTCGGCTGATGCTCTGTGGACTGTGTGTGGCTGCTGCTCTGTGGATGGTGTGTATGGCTGCTGCTCCGTAGACGATGTGGGGTAATTTGTATGCAATGCCGATGTTTTTGCAACTGTGCCACAATCACACTGCGCACGCAACAAGTTACCTTTGTGATTCCGCTCAAAATGAGGATATAACTACAAAGTGATAAACATGAAGGGACTGTGTGGAGGAGGTAATGAAGAGTGGCAGCAAAAATACAAGTGTGTCGCAACCGTTTTTGGGACATATATCTACATACACTGCGATCCCGTGTGCAGAAAACATGGCGCCATACTCCGTTCCCTCGGCCAGACTGTGTGTCCACAGACTCACTCGGGGGAGTTGATTTTCTTTGTTTCTTCGTCAGTGCTGCCTATGTGTACCCAGTTGCTGAGAACTTAGCGTTCGCTCCGGTGGACAGCTATAATCATGTCTGGATGGCTGCTTCACTTGTGATGTTTAACAAGTCCATAGCCTGAAAAATTGCAGCTGTGTAGGCTTTTGCTAGTCTTAAACTGGTCTAGAGTCCGTATAGTGTCTGGGCAATTTTAAATTCATGGAGCATATTATGGGGACTACTGTATATGAATGGTGCTGCCTTATAGATCTATCAGGCAGAGTAAGAGAAAATAGGAGATGTCTGATTCTTTAATGGAGAAATAAAATGTATCTCTATTTGGTATGCATTAAAAAAGAGGATTATATGTCACCTCTTTATCTAATATTTGTATGTACCCATGTCCCCTCAGCTCTCCAACAGCATTCACCTCACCTCCATCAAATGTCTTCTGGACAGTGGTTTCCAAACCAGACTTGCTTTTGTGGAGCAGAATTCTTAAAATGAGATAACGGGACAGACAGGGCTCCTTATTAGGGGCAATGTTTGCTGTGCATTGGTGCAGGGCCAGTTTACCTTCTCAAATTTTCAGGATGAGTCTCATCCTACACTTGGGACCAATTTTCTGCCTCCATATTGTCTATGGTAGAGCAGCAGATTTCCAGCTATACTCGGATCAATATAATAAAATGTCTCTCTCTCTCTCTCTCTCTCTCTCTCTCTCTCACACACACACACACACACACACACACACACACACACACACACACACACTTGTCATATATAATACTTAGCACATGATTATTAATATAGGAGAACATATTAAGTGTTTGTTTTGAATGAAGGGGCAATACTGAAAAGGTTCTAGGTTGGTCTCATGTACCTTGGTGTGCGGCAAAGTATTTAGCAGTGCTCTTCACGTGTGTTTTGTAAAAGACTTCCGGTGGCTCACAGGTCTGCAGACATGAGCCAGTGATTTCACAAAGTTCAAATACATGTAGTCATGGCTCACTCACTGGTACCAGGTCCCAGTAGGATGCTGTCCTATAGATTATGGAATTTCTTTAGCTGCTGAGACTGTGTGTGGGTGTGATATGAAATCTTGGCGGTCACATGACCAACTGTGGCATCCTGCCTTTTAGAAAACAGTCAGGGGATGGGGTAATTATTTTAACCCTCTCCTTGCCTCTACCCTAACCCACCTGGGGGGGCGGCTAGGGCAAAGATTGTGGGTTGTGGCAGCTACAGCTAATCACAGGGGGTGGAGGCTAGGGCTAAGACTGGCGGGGTGGCGGCTATGTCTAACACCCCCTGTGGTGCCTAACCCCTCCTTAACCCTAACCGTTTCTACAATACTTACCTTCAGGATGCCGGCTGGTTCCGGCGCCAGGATTCTGAGTTGTGTCGGGATTCCGGCGTCGGTCACCTGACCACCGGCATCCAGACCGGATGCTGACAGCATCCTGTGTAAAGAATTTTGATTCTTCTTAATTTCTTAAAAATGTCAATGTTGGTGTTTACTTCTATTTAAATTGAAGTAAACTCACCAAATACTTCATACAATCATATGTGACTACTCTACTTGATGGCCAGGAGACTCCAGATTTTTATGGAGTACTACTAGAGCCCTAGAGAAGTAGGCCATCGCCTACAGTAGCTCATCCACTTACCTACTGAAATGGGCAGTCAGGTGGCTTGGTGATGCATTTTGTAATGAATAACATTATCATGGTTCTGTACCCTGCTGCACAGTGGCCTGAATCATGGCATTGTGGGGGCTGCAAAACTATAAATCATGTAGCAATGCCCCCAACTTTTCCTGGAGGATATGTATAAAAAGTAGATGAGGCATTTAGAAAAATATACAGTAATCCTGATTATGGGATATGTAAAGCTACACTACAGATATCTTCTGATAGGGACCATGTGATGTATGCAGATCATTCTATTACTGAATATGCACAGTAATTATATGAAGGTTCCAATCAGCAGTTTTTATTTCTCATCCTCAGGTGCGTGTTGTTGATGAGAAAGAACAGCCCATGGCTAATGCAGCCGTATCCATATATCAGGATAGAAAAAGGGAAAAGATTGCAGGTCTGGTGACTGACAGTAATGGAATTGCTCATTGTTCACTGAACACTTCTGAATGGGACAGCTATATGTCACTAACTGTAAGTTTCTCTGCCACTGAGTGGGGCTATTACGTTTTCCTATTTTATGTATGTACATAAGGTAAGTGACAAAAGTAAATGAAAAGATGAATTATGAACCTGCAATAATTTGGGCCATCAATGCATGTTCTGTTTTGTATGTATGAATTATTAGAATAATCATCTCCAGTGATGCAACATTTTGCACCTTCTTATGAAAGTGTCTGATTAGATTTATACAATCCTTGCTGAAAGTGGACATGTCACACTTGTGCAGCACGTGGCGTTACTTCCATATTCAAAATGCAATTTTGTAAAATTGTTGCCAATTTTGCACTTTCTTGAAAATGAACTGCAGTCTGTATACATCACTCCATTATGTACATGGTCATGTTGGTGTTTTTTTCCCCACAAATAGGGCTTGTAGTATTATTTATAGGGGAAGATGTATCAAATATTGGAGCGATACAATAGAGAAGTTATCCATAGCAACCAATCCTCTTGTAACTGTTAATTACCCAGCACAGTAATTGAAATGTCAGAAGCTGATTGGTTGATTTGGGAAACTTCTCCATTTTATTTCTCTCCAAAGCTTTATACCTATGACTAGCCCCCTCTATTCAAATAAAATGCACAGATTATGTAGAGTACATCATAAGATAATGTACTCTACATTAAAATTGTAAGATGCATATGCAAATACAAAACAATGTTCATACTAGTGACATTTTTCGGGTTTTGTGTTTTGGTTTTGGATTCGGTTCAGCGGCCGTGTTTTGAATTCGGACGCATTTTGGCAAAACCTCCCTGAAATTTTTTTGTCAGATTCGGGTGTGTTTTGGATTTGGGTGTTTTTTTTATAAAAACCCTTCAAAAACAGCTTAAATCATAGAATGTGGGGGTCATTTTGATCCCATAGTATTATTAACCTCAATAACCATAATTTCCACTCATTTCCAGTCTATTCTGAACACCTCACAC
The DNA here is from genome assembly GCF_028390025.1 of Pseudophryne corroboree. NCBI lineage: Eukaryota > Metazoa > Chordata > Amphibia > Anura > Myobatrachidae > Pseudophryne > Pseudophryne corroboree. The sequence continues at coordinate 707,393,483 of NC_086446.1, read as the reverse complement.
CTCACAATATTATTTTTAGTCCTAAAATTTGTACCGAGGTCGCTGGATGACTTAGCCAAGCGACCCAAGTGGCCGACACAAACACCTGGCCCATCTAGGAGTGGCACTGCAGTGTCAGACAGGATGGCACTTCAAAAAATAGTCCCCAAACAGCCCATGATGCAAAGAAAAAAAGAGGCGCAATGAGGTAGCTGTGTGACTAAGCTAAGCGACCCAAGTGGCCGACACAAACACCTGGCCCATCTAGGAGTGGCACTGCAGTGTCAGACAGGATGGCACTTCAAAAAAATAGTCCCCAAACAGCACATGATGCAAAGAAAAAAAGAGGCGCAATGAGGTAGCTGTGTGACTAAGCTAAGCGACCCAAGTGGCCGACACAAACACCTGGCCCATCTAGGAGTGGCACTGCAGTGTCAGACAGGATGGCACTTCAAAAAATAGTCCCCAAACAGCACATGATGCAAAGAAAAATGAAAGAAAAAAGAGGTGCAAGATGGAATTGTCCTTGGGCCCTCCCACCCACCCTTATGTTGTATAAACAGGACATGCACACTTTAACAAACCCATCATTTCAGCGACAGGGTCTGCCACATGACTGTGACTGAAATGACTGGTTGGTTTGGGCCCCCACCAAAAAAAGAAGCAATCAATCTCTCCTTGCACAAACTGGCTCTACAGAGGCAAGATGTCCACCTCCTCCTCTTCCTCCGATTCTTCACCCCTTTCACTGTGTACATCCCCCTCCTCACATATTATTAATTCGTCCCCACTGGAATCCACCATCTCACGTCCCTGTGTACTTTCTGGAGGCAATTGCTAGTGAATGTCATCTTCTCCACATTTTCTGGAAGTAACCTCGTACGCCGATTGCTGACAAGGTGAGCGGCTGCACTAAACACTCTTTCGGAGTACACACTGGAGGGGGGGCAACTTAGGTAAAATAAAGCCAGTTTCTTCAAGGGCCTCCAAATTCCCTCTTTTTCCTGCCAGTATACGTACGGACTGTCTGACGTGCCTACTTGGATGCGGTCACTCATATAATCCTCCACCATTCTTTCAATGGTGACAGAATCATATGCAGTGACAGTAGACGACATGTCAGTAATCGTTGGCAGGTCCTTCAGTCCGGACCAGATGTCAGTACTCACTCCAGACTGCCCTGCATCACCGCCAGCGGGTGGGCTCGGAATTCTTAGCCTTTACCTCGCAGCCCCAGTTGCGGGAGAATGTGAAGGAGGAGTTGTTGACGGGTCACGTTCCGCTTGACTTGACAATTTTCTCATCAGCAGGTCTTTGAACCTCTGCAGACTTGTGTCTGCTGGAAAGAGAGATACAACATAGGTTTTAAATCTAGGATCGAGCACGGTGGCCAAAATGTAGTGCTCTGATTTCAACAGATTGACCACCCGTGAATCCTGGTTAAGCGAATTAAGGGCTCCATCCACAAGTCCCACATGCCTAGCGGAATCGCTCTGTTTTAGCTCCTCCTTCAATGTCTCCAGCCTCTTCTGCAAAAGCCTGATGAGGGGAATGACCTGACTCAGGCTGGCAGTGTCTGAACTGACTTCACGTGTGGCAAGTTCAAAGGGTTGCAGAACCTTGCACAACGTTGAAATCATTCTCCACTGCGCTTGAGTCAGGTGCATTCCCCCTCCTTTGCCTATATCGTAGGTAGCTGTATAGGCTTGAATGGCCTTTTGCTGCTCCTCCATCCTCTGAAGCATATAGAGGGTTGAATTCCACCTCGTTACCACCTCTTGCTTCAGATGATGGCAGGCAGGTTCAGGAGTGTTTGCTGGTGCTCCAGTCTTTGGCACGCGGTGGCTGAATGCCGAAAGTGGCCCGCAATTCTTCGGGCCACTGACAGCATCTATTGCACGCCCCTGTCGTTTTTTAAATAATTCTGCACCACCAAATTCAATGTATGTGCAAAACATGGGACGTGCTGGAATTTGCCCACATGTAATGCACGCACAATATTGGTGGCGTTGTCCGATATCACAAATCCCCAGAAGAGTCCAATTGATGTTCCTCAGTTTCCGTAAGAGGTTGTCAGCTGTGTGCCTCTTATGGAAAGCGGTGATACAAAGCGTGGCCTGCCTAGGAACGAGTTGGCGTTTGCGAGATGCTGCTACTGGTGCCGCCGCTGCTGTTCTTGCTGCAGGAGGCAATACATCTACCCAGTGGGCTGTCACAGTCATATAGTACTGAGTCTGCCCTACTCCAATTGTCCACATGTCCGTGGTTAAGTGGACATTGGGTACAACTGCATTTTTTAGGACACTGGTGACTCTTTTTCTGATGTCTGTGTACATTTTCGGTATCACCTGCCTAGAGAAATGGAACCTAGATGGTATTTGGTACCGGGAAAACAGTACCTCAATCAATTCTCTAGTTCCCTGTTAATTAACGGTTTGATACCGTAAACACGTTTCTCAACACCCAGGCTGCCAAGGCCTGAGTTATCCGCTTTGCAGCAGGATGATTGCTATGATATTTCATCTTCCTCGCAAAGGACTGTTGGACAGTCAATTGCTTACTGGAAGTAGTACAAGTGGTCTTCCGACTTCCCCTCTAGGATGACGATCGACTCCCAGCAGCAACAACAGCAGCGCCAGCAGCAGTAGGTGTTACACTCAAGGATGCATCGGTGGAATCCCAGGCAGGAGAGGACTCGTCAGACTTGACAGTGACATGGCCTGCAGGACTGTTGGCTTTCCTGTGTAAGGAGGACATTTTCACTGAAGGAGTTGGTGGTGTGGTTTGCAGTAGCTTGGTTACAAGAGGAAGGGATTTAGTTGTCAGTGGACTGCTTCCGCTGTCACCCAAAGTTTTTGAACTTGTCAATGATTTCTGATGAATGCATTCCAGGTGACGTATAATGGAGGATGTTCCTAGGTGGTTAACGTCCTTACCCCTACTTCTAACAGCTTGACAAAGGCAACACGCAGCTTGACACCAGTTGTTCGCATTTCTGTTGAAATAATTCCACACCGAAGAGGTGATTTTGTTTGTAATTTGACCAGTTATGTCAATGGCCATATTCGTCCCACGGACAACAAATGTCTCCCCGGGTGCCTGACTTAAACAAACCACCTCACCATCAGAATCCTCCTTGTCAATTTCCTCCCCAGCGCCAGCAACACCCATATCCTCATCCTGGTGTACTTCAACAGTGACATCTTCAATTTGACTATCAGGAACTGGACTGCCGGTGCTCCTTCCAGCACTTGCATGGGGCGTGCAAATGGTGGAAGGCGCCACCTCTTCCCGTCCAGTGTTGGGAAGGTCAGGCATCGCAACCGACACAATTGGACTCACCTTGGGGATTTGTGATTTAGAAGAACGCACAGTTCTTTGCTGTGCTTTTGCCATCTTAACTCTTTTAAGTTTTCTAGCAGGAGGATGAGTGCTTCTATCCTCATGTGAAGCTGAACCACTAGCCATGAACATAGGCCAGGCCCTCAGCCGTTCCTTGCCACTCCGTGTCGTAAATGGCACATTGGCAAGTATACGCTTCTCCTCAGATGATTTTGATTTCGATTTTTGGGTCATTTTACTGAGCTTTATTTTTTGGGATTTTACATGCTCTCTACTATGACAATGGGCATCGGCCTTGGCAGACGACATTGATGGCATTTCATCGTCTCGGCCATGACTAGTGGCAGCAGCTTCAGCACGAGGTGGAAGTGGATCTTGATCTTTCCCTATTTTACCCACCACATTTTTGTTCTCCATTTTTTAATGTGTGGAATTATATGCCAGTAATATATCAATAGCAATGGCCTACTACTATATATACTGCACACAACTGAAATGCACCACAGGTATGGATGGATAGTATACTTGACGACACAGAGGTAGGTAGAGCAGTGGCCTACTGTACCGTACTGCTATATATTATATACTGGTGGTCAGCAAAATTATGCACTGTCCTACTACTATATATATACTGCACAAAACTTAAATGCACCACAGGTATGGATGGATAGTATACTTGACGACACAGAGGTAGGTAGAGCAGTGGCCTACTGTACCGTACTGCTATATATTATATACTGGTGGTCAGCAAAATTATGCACTGTCCTCCTACTATAAATATACTGCGAAAAAAATTAAATGAACCACAGGTATGGATGGATAGTATACTTGACGACACAGAGGTAGGTAGAGCAGTGGCCTACTGTACCGTACTGCTATATATTATATACTGGTGGTCAGCAAAATGATGCACTGTCCTCCTACTATTTATATAGTTACAGCGCAAAACTTAAATGCACCACAGGTATAGATGGATAGTATACTTGACGACACAGAGGTAGGTAGAGCAGTGGACTACTGTACCATACTGCTATATATTATATACTGGTGGTCAGCAAAATGATGCACTGTCCTCCTACTACTATATATACTGCACAAAACTTAAATGCACCACAGGTATGGATGGATAGTATACTTGACGACACAGAGGTAGGTAGAGCAGTGGCCTACTGTACCGTACTGCTATATATTATATACTGGTGGTCAGCAAAAGTATGCACTGTCCTCCTACTACTATATATACTGCACAAAACTTAAATGCACCACAGGTATGGATGGATAGTATACTTGACGACACAGAGGTAGGTAGAGCAGTGGCCTACTGTACCGTACTGCTATATATTATATACTGGTGGTCAGAAAAATGATGCACTGTCCTCCTACTATATATATATTGCGAAAACTCAAATGCACCACAGGTATGGATGGATAGTATACTTGACGACACATAGGTAGGTAGAGCAGTGGACTACTGTACTGTACTGCTATATATTATATACTGGTGGTCAGCAAATTTATGCACTGTCCTCCTACTATATATATATACTGCGCAAAACTTAAATGCACCACAGGTATGGATTGATAGTATACTTGATGAAACAGAGGTAGGTAGAGCAGTGGACTACTGTACCGTACTGCTATATATTATATACTGGTGGTCAGCAAAATGATGCACTGTCCTCCTACTATATACATACTGCGTAAAACTTAAATGCACCACAGGTATGGATGGGATAGTATACTTGACGACACAGAGGTAGGTAGAGCAGTGGCCTACTGTACCGTACTGCTATATATTATATACTGGTGGTCAGCAAAATTATGCACTGTCCTCCTACTATATATATAGTTACTGCGCAAAACTTAAATGCACCACAGGTATGGATGGATAGTATACTTGATGACACAGAGGTAGGTAGAGCAGTGGCCTACTGTACCGTACTGCTATATATTATATACTGGGGGTCAGCAAAATTATGCACTGTCCTCCTGCTATACATATACTGCGCAAAACTTAAATGCACCACAGGTATGGATGGACAGTATACTTGACGAAACAGAGGTAGGTAGAGCAGTGGACTACTGTACAGTACTGCTATATATTTTATACTGGTGGTCAGCAAAATTATGCACTGTCCTCCTACTATATATATACTGCGCAAAACTTAAATGCACCACAGGTATGGATGGGATAGTATACTTGACGACACAGAGGAAGGTAGAGCAGTGGCCTACTGTAGCGTACTGCTGTATATTATATACTGGTGGTCAGCAAAATTATGCACTGTCCTACTACAATATATATACTGCACAAAACTTAAATGCACCACAGGTATGGATGGATAGTATACTTGACGACACAGATGTAGGTAGAGCAGTGGCCTATTGTACCATACTGCTATATATTATATACTGGTGGTCAGCAAAATTATGCACTGTCCTCCTACTATATATATACTATGCAAAACTTAAATGCACCACAGGTATGGATGGGATAGTAAACTTGATGACACAGAGGTAGGTAGAGCAGTGGCCTACTGTACCGTACTGCTATATATCATATACTGGTGGTCAGCAAAATTATGCACTGTCCTCCTACTATATATATACTGCGCAAAACTTAAATGCACCACAGGTATGGATGGATAGTATACTTGACGACACAGAGGTAGGTAGAGCAGTGGACTACTGTACCGTACTGCTATATATTATATACTGGTGGTCATCAAAATTATGCACTGTCCTCCTACTATATATATACTGCGCAAAACTTAAATGCACCACAGGTATGGATGGATAGTATACTTGACGACACAGAGGTAGGTAGAGCAGTGGCCTACTGTACCGTACTGCTATATATTATATACTGGTGGTCAGCAAAATTATGCACTGTCCTCCTACTATATATATATTGCGAAAACTCAAATGCACCACAGGTATGGATGGATAGTATACTTGACGACACATAGGTAGGTAGAGCAGTGGACTACTGTACTGTACTGCTATATATTATATACTGGTGGTCAGCAAAATGATGCACTGTCCTCCTACTATTTATATAGTTACAGCGCAAAACTTAAATGCACCACAGGTATGGATGGATAGTATACTTGACGACACAGAGGTAGGTAGAGCAGTGGACTACTGTACCGTACTGCTATATATTATATACTGGTGGTCATCAAAATTATGCACTGTCCTCCCTCTATATATATACTGCGCAAAACTTAAATGCACCACAGGTATGGATCGATAGTATACTTGACGACACAGAGGTAGGTAGAGCAGTGGACTACTGTACCATACTGCTATATATTATATACTGGTGGTCAGCAAAATGATGCACTGTCCTCCTACTATATATATACTGCGCAAAACTTAAATGCACCACATGTATGGATGGATAGTATACTTGACGACACAGAGGTAGGTAGAGCAGTGGCCTACTGTACCATTCTGCTATATATTATATACTGGTGGTCAGCAAATTATGCACTGTCCTACTACTATATATATACTAAGCAAAACTTAAATGCACCACAGGTATGGATGGATAGTATACTTGACGACACAGAGGTAGGTAGAGCAGTGGACTACTGTACCGTACTGCTATATATTATATACTGGTGGTCAGCAAAAGTATGCACTGTCCTCCTACTACTATATATACTGCACAAAACTTTAATGCACCACAGGTATGGATGGATAGTATACTTGACGACACAGAGGTAGGTAGAGCAGTGGCCTACTGTACCGTACTGCTATATATTATATACTGGTGGTCAGAAAAATTATGCACTGTCCTCCTACTATATATATATTGCGAAAACTCAAATGCACCACAGGTATGGATGGATAGTATACTTGACGACACATAGGTAGGTAGAGCAGTGGACTACTGTACTGTACTGCTATATATTATATACTGGTGGTCAGCAAATTTATGCACTGTCCTCCTACTATATATATACTGCGCAAAACTTAAATGCACCACAGGTATGGATTGATAGTATACTTGATGAAACAGAGGTAGGTAGAGCAGTGGACTACTGTACCGTACTGCTATATATTATATACTGGTGGTCAGCAAAATGATACACTGTCCTCCTACTATATACATACTGCGCAAAACTTAAATGCACCACAGGTATGGATGGGATAGTATACTTGACGACACAGAGGTAGGTAGAGCAGTGGCCTACTGTACCGTACTGCTATATATTATATACTGGTGGTCAGCAAAATTATGCACTGTCCTCCTACTATATATATAGTTACTGCGCAAAACTTAAATGCACCACAGGTATGGATGGATAGTATACTTGATGACACAGAGGTAGGTAGAGCAGTGGCCTACTGTACCGTACTGCTATATATTATATACTGGGGGTCAGCAAAATTATGCACTGTCCTCCTGCTATATATATACTGCGCAAAACTTAAATGCACCACAGGTATGGATGGACAGTATACTTGACGAAACAGAGGTAGGTAGAGCAGTGGACTACTGTACAGTACTGCTATATATTTTATACTGGTGGTCAGCAAAATTATGCACTGTCCTCCTACTATATATATACTGAGCAAAACTTAAATGCACCACAGGTATGGATGGGATAGTATACTTGACGACACAGAGGAAGGTAGAGCAGTGGCCTACTGTAGCGTACTGCTGTATATTATATACTGGTGGTCAGCAAAATTATGCACTGTCCTACTACTATATATATACTGCACAAAACTTAAATGCACCACAGGTATGGATGGATAGTACACTTGACGACACAGATGTAGGTAGAGCAGTGGCCTACTGTACCATACTGCTATATATTATATACTGGTGGTCAGCAAAATTATGCACTGTCCTCCTACTATATATATACTATGCAAAACTTAAATGCACCACAGGTATGGATGGGATAGTAAACTTGATGACACAGAGGTAGGTAGAGCAGTGGCCTACTGTACCGTACTGCTATATATCATATACTGGTGGTCAGCAAAATTATGCACTGTCCTCCTACTATATATATATACTGTGCAAAACTTAAATGCACCACAGGTATGGATGGATAGTATACTTGACGACACAGAGGTAGGTAGAGCAGTGGACTACTGTACCGTACTGCTATATATTATATACTGGTGGTCATCAAAATTATGCACTGTCCTCCTACTATATATATACTGCGCAAAACTTAAATGCACCACAGGTATGGATGGATAGTATACTTGACGACACAGAGGTAGGTAGAGCAGTGGCCTACTGTACCGTACTGCTATATATTATATACTGGTGGTCAGCAAAATTATGCACTGTCCTCCTACTATATATATACTGCACAAAACTTAAATGCACCACAGGTATGGATGGATAGTATACTTGATGACACAGAGGTAGGTAGAGCAGTGGACTACTGTACCGTACTGCTATATATCATATACTGGTGGTCAGCAAAATTATGCACTGTCCTCCTACTATATATATACTGTGCAAAACTTAAATGCACCACAGGTATGGATGGATAGTATACTTGATGACACAGAGGTAGGTAGAGCAGTGGCCTACTGTACCGTACTGCTATATATTATATACTGGGGGTCAGCAAAATTATGCACTGTCCTCCTGCTATACATATACTGCGCAAAACTTAAATGCACCACAGGTATGGATGGACAGTATACTTGACGAAACAGAGGTAGGTAGAGCAGTGGACTACTGTACAGTACTGCTATATATTTTATACTGGTGGTCAGCAAAATTATGCACTGTCCTCCTACTATATACATACTGCGCAAAACTTAAATGCACCACAGGTATGGATGGGATAGTATACTTGACGACACAGAGGAAGGTAGAGCAGTGGCCTACTGTAGCGTACTGCTGTATATTATATACTGGTGGTCATCAAAATTATGCACTGTCCTCCTACTATATATATACTGCGCAAAACTTAAATGCACCACAGGTATGGATGGATAGTATACTTGACGACACAGAGGTAGGTAGAGCAGTGGCCTACTGTACCGTACTGCTATATATTATATACTGGTGGTCAGCAAAATTATGCACTGTCCTCCTACTATATATATATACTGTGCAAAACTTAAATGCACCACAGGTATGGATGGGATAGTAAACTTGACGACACAGAGGTAGGTAGAGCAGTGGCCTACTGTACCGTACTGCTATATATTATATACTGGTGGTCAGCAAAATTATGCACTGTCCTCCTACTATATATATAGTTACTGCGCAAAACTTAAATGCACCACAGGTATGGATGGATAGTATACTTGACGACACAGAGGTAGGTAGAGCAGTGGACTACTGTACCGTACTGCTATATATTATATACTGGTGGTCAGCAAAATTATGCACTGTCCTCCTACTATATATATACTGCGCAAAACTTAAATGCACCACAGGTATGGATGGATAGTATACTTGACGACACAGAGGTAGGTAGAGCAGTGGCCTACTGTACTGTACTGCTATATATTATATACTGGTGGTCAGCAAAATGATGCACTGTCCTCCTACTATATATATACTGCACAAAACTTAAATGCACCACAGGTATGGATGGATAGTATACTTGACAACACAGAGGTAGGTAGAGCAGTGGACTACTATACCGTACTGCTATATATTATATACTGGTGGTCAGCAAAATTATGCACTGTCCTCCTACTATATATATAGTTACTGCGCAAAACTTAAATGCACCACATGTATGGATGGATAGTATACTTGACGAAACAGAGGTAGGTAGAGCAGTGGACTACTGTACCGTACTGCTATATATTATATACTGGTGGTCAGCAAAATTATGCACTGTCCTCCTACTATATATATACTGCACAAAACTTAAATGCACCACAGGTATGGATGGATAGTATACGTGACGACACAGAGGTAGGTAGAGCAGTGGCCTACTGTACCATACTGCTATATATTATATACTGGTGGTCAGCAAAATGATGCACTGTCCTCCTACTATATATATAGTTACTGCGCAAATCTTAAATGCACCACAGGTATTGATGTATAGTATACTTGACAACACAGAGGTAGGTAGAGCAGTGGACTACTGTACCATACTGCTATATATTATATACTGGTGGTCAGCAAAATTATGCACTGTCCTCCTACTATATATATACTGCGCAAAACTTAAATGCACCACAGGTATGGATGGATAGTATATTTGACGACACAGAGGTAGGTAGAGCAGTGGACTACTGTACCGTACTGCTATATATTATATACTGGTGGTCAGCAAAAGTATGCACTGTCCTCCTACTATATATATAGTTACTGTGCAAAACTTAAATGCACCACAGGTATGGATGGATAGTATACTTGACGACACAGAGGTAGGTAGAGCAGTGGACTACTGTACTGTACTGCTATATATTATATACTGGTGGTCAGCAAAAGTATGCACTGTCCTCCTACTATATATATACTGCGCAAAACTTAAATACACCACAGGTATGGATGGATAGTATACTTGACGACACAAGTAGGTAGAGCAGTGGCCTACTGTACCGTACTGCTATATATTATATACTGGTGGTCAGAAAAATTATGCACTGTCCTCATACTATATATATACTGCGCAAAACTTAAATGCACCACAGGTATGGATGGATAGTATACTTGATGACACAGAGGTAGGTAGAGCAGTGGACTACTGTACCGTACTGCTATATATTATATACTGGTGGTCAGCAAAATTATGCACTGTCCTCCTACTATATATATACTGCGCAAAAATTAAATGCACCACAGGTATGGATGGATAGTATACTTGATGAAACAGAGGTAGGTAGAGCAGTGGACTACTGTACCGTACTGCTATATATTATATACTGGTGGTCAGCAAAATTATGCACTGTCCTCCTACTATATACATACTGCGCAAAACTTAAATGCACCACAGGTATGGATGGGATAGTATACTTGACGACACAGAGGTAGGTAGAGCAGTGGCCTACTGTACCGTACTGCTATATATTATATACTGGTGGTCAGCAAAATTATGCACTGTCCTCCTACTATATATATAGTTACTGCGCAAAACTTAAATGCACCACAGGTATGGATGGATAGTATACTTGACGACACAGAGGTAGGTAGAGCAGTGGACTACTGTACCGTACTGCTATATATTATATACTGGTGGTCAGCAAAATTATGCACTGTCCTCCTACTATATATATACTGCGCAAAACTTAAATGCACCACAGGTATGGATGGATAGTATACTTGACGACACAGAGGTAGGTAGAGCAGTGGCCTACTGTACTGTACTGCTATATATTATATACTGGTGGTCAGCAAAATGATGCACTGTCCTCCTACTATATATATACTGCACAAAACTTAAATGCACCACAGGTATGGATGGATAGTATACTTGACAACACAGAGGTAGGTAGAGCAGTGGACTACTATACCGTACTGCTATATATTATATACTGGTGGTCAGCAAAATTATGCACTGTCCTCCTACTATATATATAGTTACTGCGCAAAACTTAAATGCACCACAGGTATGGATGGATAGTATACTTGACGAAACAGAGGTAGGTAGAGCAGTGGACTACTGTACCGTACTGCTATATATTATATACTGGTGGTCAGCAAAATTATGCACTGTCCTCCTACTATATATATACTGCACAAAACTTAAATGCACCACAGGTATGGATGGATAGTATACGTGACGACACAGAGGTAGGTAGAGCAGTGGCCTACTGTACCATACTGCTATATATTATATACTGGTGGTCAGCAAAATTATGCACTGTCCTCCTACTATATATATAGTTACTGCGCAAATCTTAAATGCACCACAGGTATTGATGTATAGTATACTTGACAACACAGAGGTAGGTAGAGCAGTGGACTACTGTACCATACTGCTATATATTATATACTGGTGGTCAGCAAAATTATGCACTGTCCTCCTACTATATATATACTGCGCAAAACTTAAATGCACCACAGGTATGGATGGATAGTATATTTGACGACACAGAGGTAGGTAGAGCAGTGGACTACTGTACCGTACTGCTATATATTATATACTGGTGGTCAGCAAAAGTATGCACTGTCCTCCTACTATATATATAGTTACTGTGCAAAACTTAAATGCACCACAGGTATGGATGGATAGTATACTTGACGACACAGAGGTAGGTAGAGCAGTGGACTACTGTACTGTACTGCTATATATTATATACTGGTGATCAGCAAAATTATGCACTGTCCTCCTACTATATATATACTGCACAAAAGTTAAATGCACCACAGGTATGGATGGATAGTATACTTGACGACACAGAGGTAGGTAGAGCAGTGGACTACTGTACCGTACTGCTATATATTATATACTGGTGGTCAGCAAAATTATGCACTGTCCTCCTACTATATATATACTGCGCAAAACTTAAATGCACCACAGGTATGGATGGATAGAATACTTGACGACACAGAGGTAGAGCAGTGGACTACTGTACCGTACTGCTATATATATATACTGGTGGTCAGCAAAATTCTGCACTGTCCTCCTACTATATACTACAATGCAGCACAGATATGGAGCGTTTTTCAGGCAGAGAACATATAATACTGGTGGTCACTGGTCAGCAAAACTCTGCACTGTCCTCCTACTATATAATACTGCTGGTACTTAGTCCCCACAATAAAGCAATTAGCACACTGAGCACAGATATGGAGTGTTTTTCAGGCAGAGAACGTAGATATTTGCAGCACACTGAGCACAGATATTTGCAGCACACTGAGCACAGATATTTGCAGCACACTGAACATAGAAACTGAGAGAACGCTGCACACGTCCTCTCACGATCATCTCCAATGCACGAGTGAAAAATGGCAGCGACGCGCGGCTCCTTATATAGAATACGAATCTCGCGAGAATCCGACCGCGGGATGATGACGTTCGGGCGCGCTCGGGTTAACCGAGCAAGGCAGGAGGATCCGAGTCTGCTCGGAACCGTGCAAAAAAGGGTGAAGTTCGGGGGGGTTCGGAACCCGAGGAACCGAACCCGCTCATCACTAGTTCATACCAATATCTTGTTTATTGCATGTGAGTACATAATATAATTTGATAATGTGCTGTGATCTTCACTAACAGATGGCTCATGGCTGGACCCAAAATAATATAAAATAAAAAAAAAAACACATAGTGTAACCTGAGAGGTGAATGATGTATCTACATTATAAATGGCTGCTCATTGCCCTCACTTTTCAGATGTGTCCTCAGCCTTTGCTCCAGTCATGTCAAAAATCCATTTGGTGTACCATAGACTTTGCCATGTAGCCACAACCAAACATTATGTTTCTCAAAATCTGAATCTTATTCACAACACCAAAGTGACAAAACTACATTGCAAGTGTACACTGATCACTGGTGCTGGCATTTATTGTACACAAGTGTGCAACTACTGTAAATATCAAATCTGTGTAAAGATTCAGATACTAGCAGATGTAGCCCCCCACCCCCACCTCCGCTATGCTCCATTATGTATAATGTGAGACTTTATAAACGTCCCTGGAACACCGAGTCTGATTCAACTGTGGTTGTTCTTGCGATGGCTGTCTTTTGCCGTTCAGAGTTGCGACTGTATGCTAATATAGGCAGAAACTAATCTGAGCATAGGGACGCCAAATCTGCTGCCTCATAATTTCCGTCCTACAGTGTACAACTGCAGAAACATCGGTACAATCGTCGCAAATCAGGTTGTCATGTAGATTCTGCCTCTGAAGATGCACAGGCTGTCCTGCTCCACTGGGACACAGATGGCGTTGCAGTAGCAAGTAAGATCACAACTGCTAATTTATGCACGCCCAGAAAATGGCATCTGAATGGTCATGACACGCCTGCATTTATCCAACCACTCCCCATTACCACCCGCAAATGCTATTTACCTGTCACTCACTTTGCAACTAATTCCATGGTTCGAGCCCATCAAAATCCAATTGCTACGCATGCGCAGTGCGAGTCAGACACATACGCGGTAACAAAACATAGACCAATTTGCGTACAATGGCCGCTTTGCGACCACATCTGAACTAGGCCCACTCTGAGTGGTATTGTAAGTAGCTATGATGCGACTAAGATGCAGTATTTAAGAATAAAATATGCTTTGCTACCCTTGGTGGAGCATCTAAGTCACACTAAAGGGTATACTGTATCTACTAAAGGTCAAATCTTGGTTGGTTTTAATTTTTGGTTGATTTTCACTTTTTCAGTCAATTTTGCAAATCAGCGATTTACTGAAGGCAAAACCAATGGCAAAAAGGAATAAAAAAACAAAACCGTCCACTTGAGAACATCAGATGAACATCAATCTTTTTTACTTAGACTAGTATAGGAGCTGCAGTATTTACAAGTGACCAAAAACTCAAAACAAACCCAACCAAACAATAAACCTGCCTATGGCAGCTATGATGGGATAAGCACTGCACAGATCACTATGATCACTATAATCACTATGATCTGTGTAGGCATCTTTAGTGTATAAAGTGAAAAAAATGGTTAAACATAGTTATAAAATGGCCGGGGGTGTGCCAACCCCTCCCCCATTTTTCCAGTATCTAGTACTGGCTTCAACCATCTGGTAATGTTATGGCTGAAGACACACATAACTGGGCTACCCTGCCATCATATTACACTGCCCCAAACTGGTCACCCTAGGTCCGGAATTACTCTGGAAGTGGGGAGACCAAAAATATCACCCCTCCTGTAGATACCCCAGGCCAGGGGTGAAGTACTTGGCCTGATTCTGAGTTGAGAATAAAGCAGAAAAGAGCAAGTACTGTATCTCTGCACCGAGGCAAAACCATGTGCAGTGCAGGGGGGGCCGATATAGCGTGCAGAAAGAGTTAGATTTGGGTGGGTTATTTTGTTTCTGTGCAGGGTAAATAATGGCTGCTTTATTTTGACACTGCAATTTAGATTTTAGTTTGAACACAACCCACCCAAATCTAACTCTCTCTGCACATGTTATATCTGCCCCCCCCCCCTGCAGTGCACATGGTTTTGCCCATTAGAGAAAAATGTTGCTGCTGCGATCAGGTCTGAATTAAGCTGGACTGTTGCGGGGCGGGCGGAGGCAGCCGCATGACGCCACATAAGACTCGGGATGTGGAGGGTAGCTGTTTGCCAGCGCAGCTAGGATCTACTCGGCGGGTGCAAATGCAACACCGCCGCGTGATGCTTTCACACCCGTGTAGGGCGTGACATGTGGGGTGGACTAGCCCTATGCTGGGCATCCCTCCACATGTCTGAGTAACTGATCAGAGATGTGCTAAATTTAGCACATCTACGATTAGATCTGAATCACCCCCATAGACATACTGTACAACATATAACATAAAGAAATCCAATTCCAAGACCCTGAGTGTCAACTTCACTCCAATTGAATAATGATGAAGTTCCTCTGTTAATCCTCAATTGTCTATTACAGCAAAGGAATACATATAAATGTTTAACTCCTCCTACTGGTATAATATGCAGGTCCTAAGTGTGTAGTATACCAAATACTAAGTATTAAGGCTGGTTCACACTACGCGATTCGGGATTGCCGGCAATGGATGACTATATTGTTGAACGGTATAGCGTTCAATGATATAGTGTGTACACACTTAACGTTATCATTCAATGATAATTTCTGTGATGTCACCGCAGGCATTCCCGGACATGCAGCTCAGCCCAACATTGACGGATTGAGCTGCATGTCAGCTCAATATTGGTGACCGCAGAACGGCATGCGGGAGCGCGCCTTGTTCATCAGTTACCAATATTACCCCATACACACTGAACGATTTCTGTCTAAAAATAAACAATAACGACATTTATGTCGTTATCATTAATTTTTAAGGCTCAAACCGGCTGTATTTTATAGTGTCACTGCAGTGCATCAGTGTCCCATGATTACCAGTACTGGGTCACAATTATTTATAGACTGATCTATTCACTTATAGGTCTGGAATCATTTTTATTCATTTAATATAATTTCTTGTTATGCACTCAATCAAATAAACTACTAAGAATTTTTAACCATTGGCTCATTTCCTTCCTTTTTATCTTATACAATTGGAACGGACAAATTTTGCGCAGGGACATTTACCTCCTCTTGTTGAACCATTTATTGCTAAGTGGATACTGGTAGTGTGTCCACAATCCCAGCAGCAACTTGTGTGCACCGCCCCACTGGGTTTACCACAGTTTCAAAAACCATCTTTTTTTTCCCCACCAAATGTCATTATATGCCTGACATTCAAGGGCTGCTTTGAGCAGTTCTTCTTGTTCAAACTTCAGCATACTTTTATATTGCTTAGAGAATCAGTTTTTTTTCAACTAAAACATTTTGGAGGTTGTTCATAACTTTGTGCTTTCATGTAGGAGGTGATTTATCAAAGCTTGGAGAGACATAACTTGGAAACGGATAAAGGGGGAGATTTATCAAAGCTTGGAGAGAGATAAAGTGGAGAGGGATACAGTACTAACCAATAAGCTCCTAACTGTCATTTTTTCAAACACAACTTGTAAAATGACAGTTAGAAGCTGATTGGTTAGTACTTTACCTCACTTCACTTTATCTCTCCTCAGACTTCCATAAAGTTTATGCTAGGCATACATGCTACAATTATCTGGCCAATCGGCCCAATATTGGCAGATTGCTTATATAATTGTAGAGCATATGTGGGTAAGAAGTTCAAAAACAACGAGTGATCAGCCATGCCAAATCGTCCAGTATGTCCGTCCGATGCTTTATTTTCACATTTGATATTTGGCCGCATTGGGCAGTGTATGCCCGACCAGAGCCGACCCCAGGACACTTCCCCTGTTCCTTCACATAGGAAGGGACAGGGAACTATTGTGGCCAATACACTTTGAGTGATCTCACAGTGTAAGTTCTTAATATCTGCAGGGTCTGATTCTGTCAGAATGCCTGTCAGACTACAGGGCATTTATCTATCCGCACGTGTATGCCCAGCATAAGTGTTGGCAGGATTATTCATACAATCCAGATGAATCTAATATACAGTATATAGCTGTGCATAGTGAGCTCAGTTACCAACATAAGGATGATATGCAGTATGATAATAGAATGGCCCTTGTTCTCTTGTGACAAACATTCCGCTTGTGCTCGAATAGAATATACATGTTACACTGTCTACAGTCACACACAAATCACATCATCACTACAATGCACATGAAATGGGTGACACCTCAGTCCATGGCACAGACATGAGGGCACATGCTGGATGAATGAACAAATCGCCAGCAGTTTGTGGTGACACTGAAAATGAGATTATTTTTGGAAAAATGAAGCTATAAGGAGGTGTTGTCCAGCTGGCCATGGTCATGAGTATAATTGTCCCCAGTATGTTGTCCCGTAAAGTAGCTGATTACTGTAAGCAAGAATTTATATTGCAAAAAGTGTCTTTTATATTATAGTACATCTAACATACCTCACACATTTACAGGAGGTTTAATTCCTTTTATATTCTTTGTCCCCAGGCAAAGATTTCATCAGATGATGGTGAGGAGGAGGATTATAGGCGTCACTGGGCAAAAACATTTGTGGTCAACTTTTACTCTGAGAGTCACAGTTTTGTGAGTCTACAAAGCAATTCTGATAAAATTCCCTGTGACACTGATTTGCCTGTGACTGTGGAATATGAAATCAATGGCCTGGATCCTAAAGATGATCATCTCACTTTCTTCTACTTTGTAAGTATTCTTAGATAACTCTAATGTGTATGCTAACTGGGGAGTAAATGGTAGAATGTATCCTTGTTCTCCTTATTTTATGCTTGTTTGCCTCTGCAGTGACACCACCACACTAGTAGCTGGATTGGCCTCTGTCCAGATGAACCCAATTTGCCAGTGGTAGAACTCCCAGAGGTGATGGAGGCATTGGTCTCCGGATGCCATCTGTCAGATAGGCACCAAGAAGCAGGATAAGTAAGGGAGGAAGGGTGGGGGTGGGGGGGCACAGTTTCACCAGGCCCCACAGATAAATCCATCTGTAACCTCTGCCTGCACCATGCTCATCATTGAAGCTTCACAGGCAGTGGCTACAGATACAGTAACTCTGTCTGTAGGTTCTGGGGAACAACTGTCTCTCTTCCTATGGACCCCTCTCCCAGTAACACTTGCAGAAAGTAGCCTATAGTCCAGATGGCATTAGCTACCGGGGCAGAGCTACATAATGCATAACATTCCAGAACTTGGTAAATTAAAAAAAAAAGCAGCTCCTATAGATATGGCTGTCAAGAGCGAGCACAGGCCTGGGAACTGGGGACTCAGCAAAATTGAGTGAGGGGTGGCCAAGTCCCCTCCATATAAAAAATGTAGAAAAAAAAACTATCACATTGGGGCACCACTCACAGCAAGAGGAGACATTTGTCCCTGGGGAGGGGGGGGGGGGGGGGGATCATTGCAATCAACCCACCCTATAACACTTCTTACCTGCACACTACCACTGGCCACTTTATAGCACTGCAGCAGCACCAGTGCATCATGCAGGGAGTGTGGCAGCAGCCTCCCTAGACCCTCTGCAGCCAGTGCACAGCAGTAGTCTGCTCCATCCCTGCAGTGCATGATGTGCAACTGACTCAGGAACAGACATCACAAGGATGGTGCAAGGTGTGCGGGTGGGTTTAGTATGAGTGGCCGGCGATCGAGATCCCGGCTGCCAGCATACCAGTGCCGGGATCCCCATCGCCGGCATGTTGGCAGCGGGGTGAGCGCAGATGAGCCCCATGCGGGCTCGCTGCACTCACCACGCTGCGGGCACGGTGGCGTGCTACACGCGCCATGCTAATTATCCTCCCTCTAGAGGGGTCATGGACTCCCAAGAGGGAGAATAGTTGACGGTATGCCGGGTGTCGGGATTCCGGCATCGGTATACTGAGCACCGGGATCCCAACAGGCTGCATACTGAATGCCACCCTGTGCGGGCTGCACCCGGCTGTCACCCTTGGAGGGAGTGACACCAACATGCTGCTGAAATATGTACAACAGACTCTGTTTTTATTCAAATGCAAGTACTTATCTTGGAGGAACAGCAGATGGTGATATATTCAAATAAATATGTATTGTGTGTCTGCTATATATTCATGTACTTGCTTCTTCTTCCTTTCCCATGTGAGTTCTAGTGAGAGAGAGAAAATGAGCCATGGAGCACATGTTGCAGACATATAGTACTTAAAAAGCTGTTACTGAAAGTTAATGTTTTTCATCTTAATATTGATCCTGTTACCCAGTACTATATAAAGAAGTTATACCTTTACAAGACTCATCCTGTCTGATTGCAAGGTAACTCCCGTGATGATCTTTTATGTATGAGACCTCCCACTGCACACCTATGGTATTTCATCACCACATGCCAACAGGTTATGGGCCCAGACTAGAGTCTTTGGATGCAAAGCCTTCGCCTACATTCCTACAGAAAAACAGAGCAAGTTACAGAACCAATCAGTAGAGGTTGTTCTAGTAGGTTACAGTGAACATTCAAAAGGCTACAGAATTTTAAATAAAAAATCAGAAAAATAATTCTAAGTAACAGTGTGACATTCATGGAAGAAGCAAGAGATAATGTCATAATTCCAGAAAACTCAATTGAAGAGGAAAATACAGATTCCAAAGTAACAGATGAAGTAGAGATCACTCAAAAAGTTGAGGTACAACACAAGACAGATACCAGCAGCACTCAGGAAAGTATAACAGTAGAAGTGAGACGCTCTTCAAGATAAAATATAGAAAAAGCCCCCATACATTTATTATACAAAGCGACAGCTGTTAACATACGAGAACCTACATCATGGGAAGAAATCGCTAAATTCCCAGAAAGAGAAGCACAGAAATGGCTAACAGCCACAAAGGAAGAAATTGAATCAATGAAAGACAACCAGACATGGCCATTGAGGAAACTACCAATGGACTTTTAAGGTCAAGTATGATACTGAAGGAAAAGTAGAAACCTACATGGCAAGATTAGTTGCTAAAAGATAATCAGACATTTTCAGAAGATTATGGTGAAACATTTTCTCCAGTCGTTAAGCACACCACCATTAGAACCTTACTTCTAACAGCAGGCATAAAAGGTATGCAGGTGAAACATTTAGATGTGAAGATGGCTTTCCTACATGGTGAACTGAAAGAAGACATATAAATGGAACCAGGGCAGTAGAGAGCTTGGCTGGGCCCGGGTAATTTTCAGGGTGTGTGGCCTAATCACAGGAGGCATGGTCATGCACCCCTAGATAATAATGTAGAATTTTTTTTTTTTAATGCCTTCCTGGCCACACTGTAGCCAAGCACACAACATCATGCTGTGCTGAGGAGAAAAGCTGCAGCTGCCAGGTGGGGTGGAGGAACCTGGGCCCCTCCATCAGACCTGGGCCCTCCATCAGACCTGGGACCGGATATTTAGTACCCCCCCCCTCTTGGCACCACTGCATGGAACAACCACCAGGTTTTGTGAAAATTCAACAACTAGTTCATGCATGTAAGCTTAACAAAGGAATATATGGTCTAAAGCAAGCAGCAAGAGCAGGAAATACAAGATAAATGAAGTCTTGATGGAGAATGGGATCATCAGAAGTTAAGCAGACCCCTGTCTTTATACAAAGTTAATAGAAGAAACATGGTTTTATGTATAAATTTGTGTGAACGATGAAGGGGACGAAATTGAAATAATACAAGATCTAAACAGTCAGTTTGAAACAAAAGACCTAGGTCACGTAATGCATTACTTTGGAATGCGGATCTCAAAGAAGATGACGGAATGTTCACATTAAGTCAGAAATACAAGATTCAGGAAACCATTGAGGAGTTTCATATGAAAAAAGCAAAGATAGCAAGCACTCCGATGGAGACAAGTTATGTAAAGGAATCAAATGATGAGAGTGAACTGTTACAAGATAGTCATCTATATAGAAAAGCTATAGGTAAATTGCTATACATTGCAACTGTTACCAGACCAGACATTTCCACACAGCAGTTGGGTTCCTAAGCAGAAAGGTTTCCAAACCAACACAGATGGACTGGAATGCAGAGGGTAAATTCATCGCTTAAAGGGAACCATTAACAAGAAGCTTAAACTTTCAGCAAGCACAAGTCACAAGTTAACAGGATAGGTTATTCTTGATGCATTCATCATATTGACTCAGACTGGGCTGGAGACACAAATGACAGGAAATCCGCAAGTGGATAGTTATTCTCAATCGGAGAAGGATTAATCAACTGGACAAGCAAGAAAGTCTTCCGTAGCACTGTCATCTACTGAGGCTGAATATATCATGGCAGCTCACGCCAGTCAAGAAGTGATATGGATAATGCAACTACTATCAGACTTGAATGCCTCAAGAATAACCTATCGAGATATATGAGGATAATCAAGGATTCTTGCATTAGCACAAACAGAAAGAGTAAATCCAAGAACCAAGCATATTGATGACAAGCATCATTTTCAGAGGGATCTACAAGAACAAGGTTTTATAGAGTTGAACTATTGTCCAACAGAAGATATGACAGCTGATATCCTGACTAAGCCTCTGTTGGAGAGAGACATTGGATACTTATATCAAATGTGGTTTTAATTGAAGAAACCGAGTCTGTTTAGAAGGGGTGTTGAAATATGTACAACAGACTATGGGTTTATTCATATGGATGTACTTACCTTGTATGAACAGCAGATGGCGATTTACTCAAATATATGTCTATTGTTTGTCTGCTGTATATTCATGAACTTGCTTCTAATACCTTTCCCATCATGGAGCACTTGTTGCAGACATGTTGTATTTAAGAAGCTGTTACTGAAAGTTAATGTTTGTCATCTTTATATTGATCTTGTTACCCAGTACTACCTTTACAAGACTCGTCCTGTCTGTTTGCAAGGTAACTCCCATGATGATCTTTTAATCTTTTATGTATGAGAACTCCTGCTGCACACCTATGGTATTCCATAGCCACATGCCAACACATGCCAGCTCCTAGTCAGTGGCAGGAGTTAGGTGCTGCAGTGTGACATTATCCTGCATCAACCGACTCCTGTCACTGACAAGGAGCTGGCACTGATGTAGCCGGGTGGGCTTCCCATTAGGTCACACCCTCTATTGACATCAGCAGGGGATGTCTGCTAGACCACACCCCTATCTACAGGCCACAGCCCATTTTCAGGCAAGCTCGCCATAGGCACCCAAGGGGGTTACAATTAGCATCACCAGGTGTTACCGACCTCTGTGCCACCACTGGACCCAGGCTCCTGCAGTGCACTTACAAACAAGCCTGGCCCCAGGTAAAGAGTACACCCCTTTTTTCAGCGCCCCTGCCTGTAGAAACCTATAATGGCTTCTTTTGTGAAAACGAGAGACTGCAGCAGATATCAGAGATATCTACCCTATATATTCATTCCAGGAAACTTATTATTTGCAGGTACCCCCAAAATTGGGTGTCTTTGGAGGATATCCCAAAAATAATTATCAATAAATAGACCCCCAATAAAAAACATACCTAGATATTAGGATCCTCTCAGCTATTAAATCCAATGTATTATTTATTTTCATGTTAATTTTAAAATTGATCCTAGAACAAACATAACAGCAAACTTTGAAAATCATATTCTTTCAATAGCAGATGGGCTAATGAACAATAATGGCTGGAGAGACAGAAGCGGTTGCTGGCTGGAGAAACAGAAGGGAAGCTGACTGGAGAGACAGAAAAGGTTGCTGACCTCTGATTGGAGACAGAAAGGGGTGCTGGATGGAGCTGGAGATCAGTAGCGGATCTTGCCACGGGCAAGCAGGACTTTTTCCCGGGGCGCCGCCTTCCGGAGGGCGCCGCACCGTGGCAAGATCCGCCACTGCTGCCCGCTGTGTCCCCCGTCCGCCTCCGCTGCCCGCTGTGTCCCCGCCTCCTGTGAAGGGAACTAGACGCGTAGCGTCTAGTTTCCCTTCGTGGAGTGTACCTTTGCTGAGCGGTGCGCGATGACGTCATCGCGCACCGCA
This sequence comes from Pseudophryne corroboree, assembly GCF_028390025.1. NCBI lineage: Eukaryota > Metazoa > Chordata > Amphibia > Anura > Myobatrachidae > Pseudophryne > Pseudophryne corroboree. Next base: position 707,370,103 of record NC_086446.1, on the reverse strand, counting down.
CAGCAAAAGGTCCTCTCCACGAAGGGAAACTAGACGCTACGCGTCTAGTTTCCCTTCGTGGAGAGGACCTTTTGCTGTGCGGTGCGCGGTGACGTCATCGCGCACCGCTCAGCAGTCAAGCGGCGCTAGTAATGTACAGGGGGCGTAACTGACCACGCCCCCTGTATTAGGCCACGCCCTGCCCGGGGCTTGAGCGGGCTTGAACCGGCCCTGCTGGAGATACACTGGGGGGCTGGAGAGACCGAAGGGTGCTGGCTAGAGCTGAAGAGACACTGCGGGGCTTGAGCGTCAGAAACACAGGGGTGAGGCTGAAGAAACTGGGGGAAAGTGGCTGGAGATTATTCTCAACTGGCAGGATTTCTGGCACATTACTAACTCCTTTGCCTCCCTAGCAGTGCTACTGCGCATGTGCTGTTGGAGGAGTGGAGATGGGAGGCAGTACAGTTTATTTTTGCCTCTTGGGGGCTCTGCCTATTTTATCAGTCCTGGGCCACACATTGTCTGATGGTAGCCCTGCTAGTTACCATTCCATAAGGCAGCCAGAAGAGTCACTAACTCTTTGGGAACAAGCAAGCAAGTATTATGGGTTGTCCCTGTGTTGGAACAATGGCTCCATGATTCATTATTATGTAGAATCACTTCAATCTTTAATAAGCAGTTCTTTCACCATGTGTAAATAGTCTGCGTAGCCTATCCTAACCTACAGTATCCTATACCATTCCTAGTCTGCCCCAGAGCACTGCTACATCTGGGAAGTAATCAACTCTTAAAATGAAATACTAACAATTATATACTGTAGCACATATTTGTTATACTGTTTATATTTCTTAACTAGGTGCTTCATCGCGCCCTACGGGCGCTCTTCACACCGTCGCAAGGGGCTACGCCCCCTTAACCCTTGCATGCCTTTCTGGGGTTTAATATTTGTATTATATGGAGTATTACCTGCATTCCTTTGTTAGTGGTTAAATATTGCACAATGAAAGGGCGTGCGATGGTGAAGGAGGCGCAGCCCCTTGCGACGGCGTGAACAGCACCTGCAGGGCACGATGTACAGAATGTAGCGGGTGCGGGGGGGACTGCGGATGGTGTCTGTAGATGCTGCGGGTGGAGGGGAGGCAGAAGTGGGGGTGGGGCCCGGATGGGGAAGGTTCGGGAGGTGCTGCGCGTGGGGGAGGGGCAGAGGAGTGGGGGATGCAGATGGGGGAGGGGTCCGGAGGCACTGCAGGTGGGGGAGGGGCAGGGGTGCCACGGGCGGGAGAGGGGCAGGTGTGGGGATGTTGTGGATGGGTGAAGGGTTCCGGAGGTGCTGTGGGATGGGAAGGGACGGGAGTGCCGGGGGTTGGGTAGGGGACCGCAGGCACCATGGGTAGGGTAGGGGCAGGTACGGGTGTTGCGGCGGATGGGAAAGGAGGTCCGGAGGTGCTGCAGGTGGTGGAGGGGCAGGTGCGGGGGTGCCATTGGTGGGGGAGGGGTGGGTGAGGGGGGGACCGCTGATGGAGGAGGGTGTCTGCAGATGCTGTGGGTGGAGGGGGGCAGGTGTGGGGGGAGACATATAAGGGGGGTGAATGGTGGAAGGGGCCTGGAGGTGCTGTGGGTGGTAAAGGGGTGGAGGAGTGGGAGCCACGTGTGGTGTAGGGGGTCTGGAGGCACAGCATGTGGGGGAGGGGTGGAGTGCCGCATGTGGTGGAGGGGAAGGTGCGGAGGTGTGGTGCATTGGGGAGAGGTCTGGAGGCACTGCGGGTACTGTACATGCCATAAAAGGTAGTTGGAGGGTATGCAGTAACAGGGCCAGGACAGGGGTGACAGGGTCAGTACAGGGTTGACGGGGGCCAGGACAGGGGTGACAGGGTCAGAACAGGGGCGACGGGGCCAGGACAGGGGTGACGGGGCCAGGACAGGGGTGATGGGGCCAGGACAGGAGTGATAGGGCCAGGACAGAAATGATAGGGACAGGATAGGGGTGACAGGGCCAGGGTAGGGGCGGCAGGACCAGGACAGGGGTGACGGGGCCAGTATAGGGTTGACAGGGCAAGCACAGGGGTGATAGGGCCAGGATAGGGGTAACAGGGCCAGCATAAGGGTGACAGGGCAAGGATAAGGATGAAAGGGCCAGGATAAGGGTGAAAGGGCCAGGATAAGGGTGGCAGGGCAAGTCCAGGGGTGACAGGGACATGACAGAACACAGGGCACGGGAGAGATTGGTATTAGGGACAAAACAGTGGTGACAGACAGATGTGTCTTATCGGAGTCACTGCTGCTGGCTGCTGCTGTTCCACTCCAACCTGTTGGGATCTGCTGCTGCTGGAGACTTGGCATGGCGAGTCTCTCAGGCTGGAGTCATGCTTTCTCTGCCCTTCCGCATCCCTCCCCCCCTCCTCAGTCACACACCGCAGACCTCGCGCAGCTGCCGGGCACTGTGGTAAGGTGAAACTGGAAATGACTGGTTAGCCCCCAGGAGATGCTGCGGCTGGAGGGAGGAGGGGGTCATAGCATGCACGTGGCGCGGACCTCACGGCTTCCGGGCACTGTGGTAAGGGGAGACTGGGAGTGACTGGTTAGCTCCCAGGAGACGCTGCGGCTGGAGGGAAGAGTGGGTCAGAGCCTGCAAGCAGCTCGGATTTCTGCAGCGCTACCCGCCAGCTAAAGTGTGTGAAGGAGCTGGGTGCACCTCACTGCGGGTGGCAGTGCTGCAGCTAGCGGTGGGGTTGCTGGGGCTGGAGATAGCAGAGGCAGTACGGAACCTGCACAGCGGCAGGTGCCCCACTAAACTGCAGCTAAGAAGTGTGGAGTGTGCTAGAAAGTGACGCTCCTCCGCGCCAGAGAGACCCTGCTGAGTATGCCGATGTGGGGGGTCAAGCACACAGTGAGCCGGTGCCCGTCTGTCTGTACGGCATACCCCCTCACACACCCCCATACCTCCCAAATGTCCCGATTTTCGCGGGACAGTCCCATTTTTTGGGGTCTGTCCCGCTGTCCCAACCACGGGTCGCAGTGTCTGGCGGTGGGGGGGGCAGTTGGAAAGCTCCTGTACTCGCTGTTCTGCTTAGCAGAGCAGCGGTGAATAGTGGAGACAGAGGGAGAGGGGGCATCTGGGGGTACGGATTAATGGGGGGGTTCCAGCAGCAGAGCCGGATTAGGGGAGGGGGGGGCAGGGGATACGTACCGTTGGCCCCACAGTTTTAGGGGGCCCCCCGGCTGGAGTAGCTCTGTCCCAGCTCAGAAGCTCCCCCCCCCCCGTCCTGCCAGCAACAGCGGCAGCATTGTGCTACAGTCAGCACATGCTGCTGCATATTGGCAGGTCTGTGGTGTTGCAGGGAGGCAGCAGTCTCCCTGCTTTCTTCTCCCTGTGCGGGTGTGTAGGGGGGAGCGACCACCTCCTCTGGATTTAGCCCTAGCTGAGGGGCCAAAATTCCATAAAAAAAAAAAAAAAAAAACGGAATTTGCATAAGGGGCGTGGCCGCACGGGCCGCGATTAGGCCACGCCCCCAACCCACAGCAGGCACAGCAATGAGATAGGGCTCCCCTGTCTCAAGTGCCCTGGGCCCCCCGGACTCATAATCAGCCCCTCGGAGCATGCCAGCAGCTCACAGAGCGCTGGGCATGCTCCCTCACTGACGAAAACGGGGACCCTCCCGTGAAGCCACGCCCCCTTTTCGCCGAGTGTGTTTCCCTCCTTCTGCCTGGAGAAAGCTCCTGCAGAAAGCTGGGAGTTCTGCACCCCTGCCTGTGCCATGCCCAATGCCCATGCTATCTGCTTCTGCTCCTGGTCTCCTGTAGATTTGGCCAGATCTCTGTGACTCATTTGACTAACTCCGCCCAGTGTTGTGACTCCGCCCAGCGTTAGCAAATGAATCACAAGGTCACAGAATAGTGCTATTATATAGGAGATGCCAGAAGACTTTTTTTTTATTGTGTACATTTTATAATTGAATTTGGAGCTTTAGCTCTTTGGGTCATGAGCCTAAGGGAGATTCTGAATTGGGTGCAAAGTAAAAAAAAAAAAAGCAAGTGACATTGCACCTGGGGAGTCATTCCGAGTTGATCGTAGCTGTGCTAAATTTAGCACAGCTACGATCGTTAACTCAGACATACGGGGGATGCCCAGCACAGGGCTAGCCCACCCCGCATGCCAGTGCCACCCCCCCCCCACACAAATACAAAAGCATCGCACAGAGGTGATGCCTTTGTATTTGAGGAGTAACTCCCAGCCAGCGCAGCTCCTGCGGCTGGCCGGGAGTTGCTCGTCGCTACCGCTGGCCGCAGCGGCTGCGTGACACATCACGCAGCCGCTGTGGCCAGCCCCCCCCCCCAACGGTCCGGCCACGCCTGCGTTGGCCGGACCACTCTTCCTAAGTGGCGGCTTTACGTCGCCGGTCAGCCCCCTCCCGCCTAGCGACCTCCTCTGTCACAGAGGTGATCACTAGGTAATGAAAGCTGCCATGCGCCGGCGCACTGCGGCACCGGTGCTTGCACAGTTTCGACCCGAATGCTGCGCTGCAACAAACTGCAGCGAGCGATCGGGTCAGAATGACCCCCCTGGAACAAACCAGGTTGCAATGCAAGGTGTGCACATATATTTTTTTGTTTTTTGCATGCAGGGTAAACACTGGCTGCTTCTATATGTAGCGGATAAAGGGGGTCATTCCGAGTTGTTCGCTCACAAGCTGCTTTTAGCAGCTTTGCACACGCTAAGCCGCCGCCTACTGGGAGTGAATCTTAGCATATTAAAATTGCGAACGAAAGATTAGCAGAATTGCGAATAGACACTTCTCTGTGCAGTTTCTGAGTAGCTCCAGACTTACTCGGCATCTGCGATCAGTTCAGTGCTTGTCGTTCCAGGTTTGACGTCACAAACACACCCAGCGTTCGCCCAGAAACTCCCCCTTTTCTCCAGCCACTCCCGCATTTTTCCCGGAAACGGTAGCTTTTTTTTTGCACACTCCCATAAAACGGCCTGTTTCCGCCCAGAAACACCCACTTCCTGTCAATCACATTACGATCACCAGAACGAAGAAAAAACCTTGTAATGCCGTGAGTAAAATTCCTAACAGCATAGCCAATTTACTTTGCGCAGTCGCACTGCGGACATTGCGCATGCGCAGTAGCGACTAATCGCTCCGTTGCGAAAAAAAATAACGAGCGAACAACTCGGAATGACCCCCAAAAGCTGGACAGCTTTACTTTTGCACTTCAATTTATATTTGAGTTCTGACAAGCACTTCTCACATCTAAGTCGATCTGCACATTTTAAATGCTGCTGTATGTGGGTATTTGTAGCCAAAGACCAATTAGAGTCCCCATGATTGATAACCCCTGTCCAAAATTGAAAATGCAGATGGTAATTAGATCTGTACCATGGATCAAAGATGAAGGGTGACTGGTCTGATGAATCCCATTTTTCTTTTGTGATAAGTAGTAATCTAGGTAAGTTTGCATTGTTTAACTAGGGAAATGATGCCACCAGGATGTATAGCGAGAAGGAAACAAGCCAGTGGAGGGATCTTGATATTCTAGGCCATATGGATGTTAATTTGATGCGTACCACCTAAGCACAACTGCAGACCTTTAATGGCAATGGTTTTCTCCAATGGAAGTGGCCTCTTTCAGCAGTATAATGTCACGCTGCAAGGATTGTTCAGAAATTGTTAGACAAACACAATGAAGAGTTCAAGCTGTCACGCTGGCATCCAAATTCACCAGATCTAATCCCAGTAGAGCATCTGTAGTATGTGTTGCAACAACAAAACTTATCTTTGCCAGCATCATCTCACAACCTACTGTACAGGAGTTAAAGGATCTGCTGATCACATCCAGGTAGCAGATGACACAGGACACATTCAGAGGTCTTGTAGAGTTAATTCCTTACATCAGCAGCAATTTATACAGGTGTTTTGGCTCATCAGTGTATTAAACTTCCACTTGTCTACTATTAAATTACATTAGTTTTATATTAAGAATGTACTATATAATTATCTCTCTTTCCACAGCTGTTGTCTAAAGATGGAATCAATTCTTACAAGGAACATAAATTAGACCTTAAAGAGCACGTAAAAGACCCAAGTGAGTACAATAAATACATAACATAAATATTGCAGTGTAGTATATGGTACTGTATAGTACATTATGTAAGAGTTCACTTCTCTATGTCTTTATTACCAGCGCAAAGCAATTTGTAATACTGAATTTAATTGAGTAGTCCATGACTGACTGATTATGAAGACTACTGGTTAGAGCAAATCATCACTCAATGCTAAGATATACCTCAACTTGAAGACTCATACACTTCTGCTTGTGACTAATTCAAAGAGTGAATGTCAATGGCCCTCATTCTGAGTTGATCGCTCGCTAGCTGCTTTTAGCAGCAGTACAAACGCTAAGCCGCCGCCCTCTGGCAGTGTATCTTAGCTTTGCAGAAGTGCGTACGAAAGGATCGCAGAACAGGGTTATTTTTTTTCAAGCAGTTTCAGAGTACCTGCAGACCTACTCCTTCCTTGCGATCACTTCAGTCTGTTAGTTCCTGTTTTGACGTCACAAACACGCCCTGCGTTCGGCCAGCCACTCCCCCATTTCTCCAGGCACGCCTGCGTTTTTACCTGACACGCCTGCGTTTTTTAGCACACTCCCAGAAACGCCCCATTCCTGTCAATCCCTCACCGATCAACAGAGCGACGGAAAAGAGTCGCTCGCCCTTGTGTAAAACTGCATAGTTTTTTTTTAAAGTACATCACGCATGCGCACTGTGTCCCGTACGCATGCACAGAAATGCCAATTTTTAGCCTGATCGCTGCGCTGCGAACAACGGCAGCTAGCGATCAACTCGGAATTACCACCAATGTGTGCTCATAAGTAGAGATGTGCGTCTGGCACTTTTCGTGTTTTGTGTTTTGGTTTTGGTTCTAATTCCACTTTCGTGTTTTAGTTTTGGCTTGGTTTTGCCAAAACCATACTTTTGGGTTTTGGTTTTGGATCTGGATGATTTTTGAAAAAAAAAAAAAAAAAGCTAAAATCACAGAATTTGGGGGTAATTTTGCTCCTACGGTATTATTAACCTCAATAACATTCATTTCCACTAATTTCCAGTCTATTCTGAACACCTCACACCTCACAATATTGTTTTTAGGCCCAAAAGTTGCACCGAGGTGGCTGGGTGACTAAGCTAAGTGACACAAGTGGACAACACAAACACCTGGCCCATCTAGGAGTGGCACTGCAGTGGCAGACAGGAGGGCATATATATATATAAAAAAAAGGCCCCAAACAGCACATCATGCAAAGAAGAAAAATAATTGCAATGGGGTAGTTGTATGACTAAGCCAAGCGACACAAACAATTGGCCCATCTAGGAGTGGCAATGCAGTGGCAGACAGGAGGGCAGATATAGAAAAAAAGGCCCCAAATAGTACATCATGCAAAGAAGAAAAATCGCAATGAGGTAGTTGTATGACTAAGCCAAGTGACGCAAACACCTGGCCCATCTAGGAGTGGCACTGCAGTGGCAGACAGGAGGGCAGATATAAAAAAAAGGCCCCAAACAGCACATCATGCAAAGAAGAAAAAGAATTGCAATGAGGTAGTTGTATGACTAAGCCTAGCGACACAAACAATTGGCCCATCTAGGAGTGGCACTGCAGTAGCAGACAGGAGGGCAGATATAAAAAAAAGGCCCCAAACAGCACATCATGCAAAGAAGAAAAAGAATTGCAATAAGGTAGTTGTAGGCCTAAGCTAAGCGACATAACCACCTGGCCCATCTATTAGTGTTACGCAGTGACTGAATTTCGAGAGTGGGCCGCAATTGTTTGGTCCACTGACAGCATCTCCAGCACGCTCCAGTCACTTTAAAAAAAATCTGCAATTGGTGTATTTATACGGCAGTACCCCAGGACTAATACAGCAGTACCCCTGGACTCATACGGTAATGTCACACAGGATGGCACTTTTCAAAAACGAGGCCCCAAACAGGACCTCATGCAAAGATGTCGAAGAGGAGCAATAAGGTAGCTGTATGACTAAGCCAAGCGACACAAACAATTCCAGCTGGAATTATACGTCCAAATCACTGAACTTAATTGGCAAAATCACTGTAATTATACGTCAAAATCACTGGAATTAATTGGCAAGATCACTGGAATTATACGTCCAAATCACTGGAATTAATTGGCAAAATCACTGGAATTAATAATTATACGTCCAAATCACTGGAATTATTTGGTAAAATCACTGGAATTATACGTCTAAATCACTGGAATTAATTGGCAAGATCACTGTAATTGATAATTAAATGTCCAAATCACTGAAATTAAATGGCAAAATCTCGCTATCGCCTGCATAGTGAAGTGGAATCTAGATGGGATTTGGTACCGGGGACACAATACCTCCATCAATTGTCTAAATCCCACTGCACTAATGGCGGATACCGGTCGCACGTCTAACACCAACATAATTGTCAAGGCCTCAGTTATGAGGGCTTCCATCGTCATGTGAAGCTGATCCACTAGTCATGAACATAGGCCATGGCCTCAGCCGTTCCTTGCCAGTCCGTGTCGTAAATGGCATATTGGCAAGTTTATGTTTTTCTCAGAGCATTTAAATTTCTTTTTTGGGGTCTTTTTACTGAACTTTGGCTTTTAGGATTTTACATGTCCTCTACTATCACATTGGGCATCGGCATTGGAAGATAATGTTGATGGCATTTCATCGTCTATGTCATGGCTAGTGGCAGCAGCTTCAGCACTAGGAGGAAGTGGTTCTTGATCTTTCCCTATTTTATCCTCCAAATTTTTGTTCTCCTGATGCTGCACAAGACACTTCACCTGGTCTAATGCAGGATAACACAGCACAACTGAAAGGGACTTATACAGCTACACTGGATATATGGCAGCAGAGGACACCACCACTGTGACTGGTCACTGGACTTATGCACAAGAGACTTCCCCTGGTCTAAAGCAGGACAACACAGCAAAAATGCAAGCCAGCAGCACTGGGGACATATAGCAGCAGAGGACACCAACACTGTGACTGGCTGGACTGATGCAGCACAATACACTGACTACACTGGACTGGACAGCACAAGACTCGCCACCCTACTTTACCGCACCCACAGACACTGAACACTGAGGACACGTCCTCTCAATACTAGTGATGAGCGGATTCGGTTTTACTCGGTTTTACTCGGTTCTCAAAACGTCATCTCATTGGCTATCCAAAACACGTGACATCCGTGAGCCAATAAGATGCCGTTTTGAGAACCGAGTAAAACCGAATCCGCTCATCACTACTCAATACACTCTCCGAGACTGGAGTGAAAATGGCCGTGATGCGTGGGTCCTAATATGGAATCCAAATCCCGCTAGAATCCGACAGCGGGATGATGACATTTTGCCTCGTTCTGGTTTCCGAGTCAGGTGGGAAAACTCGAGCCTGACTCGGAACCGGGCTCTGAGCGTGAAGTCCGGTAGGGTTCGGTTCTCTGAGATCCAAACCCGCTCATCTCTACTCAGAAAAAGTAACAAAAAAAAAAAGACTGGGAGAATAGACGTGTTGGAGAGAGTGTATCATTCCCATGTGTATAATTTTGAATGACAGTAGGTCGCCTATGTATTATGCTACAAGTAACAGTAATTCAGACACCATTAGTGATTTCAGTACATGAAGTACTGTAGATCTTAGCTTCAACAAGGTTAGTGAATAAGAGCATACATCCAGCAACAGAGACTCTTTACAGGGTATATACGTGCATGCAAGAAACTACAGCCTTCTGAGAAAGTCTTCTGTTATACAGTAATGTACAAATCCTGGTAATCAGGATTCTGCAGTTATTTACCAAAACTTGTAGTGACCGATGATATAGAAACATAGAATTTGACAGCATCAGATAAGAAATACTTGGCCCACCTAGTTTGCCCATGTACACGCACACACTTAGGATTCATTTTTTTGTAAGGAGCCAGTTAATCTACCAGTATATTTTTGGAATGTGGGAGGAAACTATAACACCCGTTGGAAACCCATGCAAGCACAGGGAGAAAATACAAACTCCACAGATTTAGAGCCTTGGTGGGAATCCAACCCATGACCTCAATGCTGTGAGGCAGTAATGCTAACCATTGCACCATCCGTGCTGTCCTGTACCACATGAAACCAGAATTTGCTATGTTGCTCTGTAGTCCAGAAACTTTGCTAATAATTATGATGGTCTCTAACAGTGATAGTCTAGTATAGTTTGCACCTATTTTGGGCAGGTACACAAACAGATGTAGCCGTCTTTGCTGCAATGTATGCCATGTCAGGGTGTGATTTGCAGCCGGCGATCACTTCTTACTTAAAGGAGTTCTGACACCCCTTCTGCTGCCACTGAATAACTTCTAATCGAGTGTAATCTGTTTTTATGAAATCAAATTAATGTTGTTTCTTCAGTGCATCCGGAAAGTATTCTCAGCGCTTCACTTTTTCCACATTTTGTTATGTTGCAGCCATATTCCAAACTGGAATAAATTCATTTTTCCCCCTACACACAATACAATACCTCATAATGACAACGTGAAAAAAGTGTTTTTGAGATTTCTGCTAATTTCTTTAAAATCAAAAACTAAGAAATCACATGTACATAAGTATTCACAGCCTTTGCTCAATACTTTGTTGATGCACCTTTGGCAGCAATTACAGCTTCAAGTATTTTTTTAATATGATGCCACAAGCTTGGCACACCTATCTGTGGCCAGTTTCCCCATTCCTCTTTGCAGCACCTCTCAAGCTCCATCAGGTTGGATGTGAAGCGTCGGTGCACAGCCATTTTCAGATCTCTCCAGAGATGTTGAATCGGATTCTAGTCTGGGCGCTGTCTGGGCCACTCAAGGACATTCATAGAGTTTTCTTGAAGCCACTTATTTGATATCTTGGCTGTGTGCTTAGGGTGGTTGTTCTGCTAAAAGATGAACCGTCACCCCAGTCTTAGTTCAAGAGCGCTCTTAAGCAGATTTTCATCCAGGACGTCTCTGTACATTGCTACATTCATCTTTCCCTCTATCCTGACTAGTCTCCTGTTTCCTGACGCTGAAAAACATCCCCACAGCATGGTGCTGTCACCACTATGCTTCACTGTAGGGATGGTATTGGCCTGGTGATGAGCGGTGCCTGGTTTCCTCCAAACATGACGCTTGGCATTCACGCCAAAGAGTTCAATCTTTGTCTCATCAGAGCAGAGAATTTTGTTTCTCCTTCAGGTGCATTTTGGCAAACTCCAGGCTGGCCGCCATGTGCTTTTTTTTTTTTATAAAGGAGTGGCTTCCGTCTGGTTACTCTGCCATACATGCCTGATTGGTGGATTGCTGCAGAGATGGTTGTCCTTCTGGAAGGTTCTCCTCTCTCCACAGAGGAATGCAGTAGCTCTGACAGAGTGACCATCGGGTTCTTGGTCACCTCCCTGACTAGGGCCATTCTCCCCCGATCACTCAGTTTAGATGACCGGCCAACTCAAGAAGGAGTCCTGGTGGTTCTGAACTTCTTCCATTTATGGATGATGGAGGCCACTGTGCTCATTGGGACCATCAAAGCAGCAGATATTTTTCTGTACCCTTCCCCAGATTTTTGCATCGAGACAACCCTGTGTCGGAGGTCTACAAACAGTCAAATGTGGGACCTTATATAGACAGGTGTGTGCCTATCCAAATCATGTTTAAGAAACTGAATTTAACACAGGTGGACTCCAATTAAGCTGTAGGAACATCTCAAGGATAATCAGTGGAAACAGGATGCACCTGAGCTCAATTGTGAGCTTTATGGCAAAGGCTGTGAATACTTATGTACATCTAGTTTCTTAGTTTTTTATTTTTAATAAATTTGCAAATATCTCAAAAACACTTTTTTCACTTTGTCATTATGGGGTATTGTGTGTAGAATGTGGAGGGGAAAAAAATAATTTATTCCATTTTTGAATAAGGCTGTAACATAACAAAATGTGGAAAAAGTGAAGCGCTGTGAATACTTTCCGGATGCACTCTATAAAAGCACCATAAAATGAGTATGAATAGAATAGCTTCTGATTTGCAGTGGTTTCAATAGAACCACCACCAAATCGAACACACCACAGCAGATTGTCATTTAGAAATGGAAACCACTGCTTAGTAAATGCTATCAATTAAAATAAAAACAGTGTCAAATGACAGTGTTTTCCCGTGGTTTCTAAATGACACCAAAACAGCCACTTAGTAAATGCTATCAGTAAAACATAGATGGAGGTTTTGAAATGGCAGCAAAACCACAGCTAAGTAAATTTAGTTCATAAGATGCTGCAGAGGCTTGACATGCATGCCTGTAGTTGCATTTTATTCAATTAATATGCGCTTGTTCACATCCATTCACTACACAGACCTGATTGCTAGGGTGCGTTTTTTGCATCCCTGCGAACAGGTAGTCGCCACCTACAGGGGGAGGGGGAAATCGGCATGTGCAGGAGAGCTGCACAAACAGAAGTCTGTGCATTCTCTGCACAGACCAGGACATACTCTTCCAGTGCGATGATCGGGGCCGGAGCTGAAACCCTCCCTCCAAAAGCCTTGTGCCTCCTGAGTTTTTCTGGACACTCCTTAAAAATGGTCAGTTGCCACCCACAAACGGCCTCTTCCTGTCAGTCACCTTGCGATCGCCCGTGCGATCGCTTTTCTCGCACCCTCCGGTCGCTGCCCGGCTCTCCCATTGATGTGGAACGACGCACCTGCGTATTGCGGTGCATACTCATGTGCAGTTCAGACCTGATCGCTGGCTGCACGTAAACGCAGCCTAGCGATCAGGTCTGAATTAGGTCCTTTATGTGTTACTGCTCTGAGATGATTACTATATGGTCAGCAATGAGGGATTGTTTCTGATTTATGTTTTTTTACTTTATTTACAGGAACACACGGATCATTCACTTTAAATGTCCATGTAGATAAAAGTTTGGCCCCTATTTTCGCTATCTTAATTTTCACTGTATTGCCCAAAGGAGAAACTGTTGTAGGTAGAGCAGAATACAAAGTTTCATCCTGTTTCAGGAACAATGTGAGTATATAAACATAGACAATATCAGAATGCATTATAGAGGTGGTATATTTGTATGGAAGAGGAAAGCTATTACTATTATACTTTATTTATATGGGGCCACAAGCAGGGACGTGCGGTGAGGTAAATGGCTCAGGAGGCACTGGCTAGTACCAGAGTCAGATATAAACACAATATATATGCCAAAGGGTTCATGTGAGCATTAGGTAAAGACATACCTCCCAAATTTTGTGCTGTGGGAGTTGGAACACGCCGCGCCGGAGGCGCGGTTGCGGATGTATAAGGGGTGGGACTTCTGGAAGTGGGGTGGGGTCTCACAGTAAGGGGGCATGGCCTATTGCAGCGCCCCCCCCCCCCCCCCATTTTCATCATTTTGGGGGCATGTCTAGCGCTCCATGACTGCCCCCCCGCCCGCGGGACATTGCGCCCCGCGGGAGGGACAGTGGGACAGTGTCCAATTAGCGGGACTGTCCCGATGAAATCGGGACAGTTGGGAGGTATAGTAAAGATGCAGCAGAATAAACTCCTGGAAACTTGGTGAGGTTCGATTAGAGATGTGTGGAAAAGATACTCACCTGCCATAGACTTTTACCCCACAGTTTTGACTATAAAAATTATTAGAATAATATTTCTAACATATTCTTTGTATTTTTATATACTTTATACAGTCAAATCTCTGGTGCAAACGTTAGTATGACAGAAAAGGCTCTGCCTCACCTTAACGCACGTCACCTGATACAAGTGCCTTACATAGTACATGGGCCCTCATTCCGAGTTGATCGCTCGCTAGCTGCTTTTAGCAGCAGTGCAAACGCTAAGCCGCCGCCCTCTGGGAGTGTATCTTAGCTTAGCAGAAGTGCGACTGAAAGGTTAGCAGAATAGTGTTGACATTTTTTCAAGCAGTTTCAGAGTAGCTGCAGACCTACTCCTTCCTTGCGATCACTTCAGTCTGTTTGGTTCCTGGTTTGACGTCACAAACACGCCCTGCGTTTATCCAGCCACTCCCCCATTTCCCCAGGCATGCCTGCGTTTTTACCTGACACGCCTGCGTTTTTTAGCACACTACCGGAAAACGGCCAGTTGCCACCAGAAACACCCACTTCCTGTCAATCATTCAACGAACAACAGTGCAACTGAAAAACGTCGCTAGATCTTGTGTGAAACTGCATAGTTTTGTGTGAAAGTACATCGCGCGTACGCACTGCGCACCATGCGCATGTGCAGAAGTGCTAATTTTTATCCTGATCGCTGCGCTGCGAACAACGGCAGCTAGCGATCAACTCGGAATGACCCCCATAAAGTACTGTAGTGTAAACAAAACAAGAAAAAAAGCGTATAGTTTGAAATATTGTATAAAATGGGGAGCATGATACTGTACTGTATATAACCATTGGTGCATATGGAGTCATAATACCCACGAAAAAAGCCACGGGTCAGTGCCATTGTTGGTATTTAAGAGAAGATGCTGGAAGAAGCGAGGAGAGGAAAATCACATGAGGGAAGAGGATTCTGCTCATGATAACAATCTAAGGGGACAGACAGGGGTGACACAGAAAGTAGACTGTGAGCAATGAACACAGGGGGCAATTCAGAGTTGATCACAACAGCAATTTTTTTAGCAGTTGGGCAAAACTATGTTGTACTACAGGTGGGGCAGATGTAACATGTGCAGAGAGAGTTAGATTTTGGTGAGTTATATTGTTTCTGTGCAGGTAGGCTTTATTTTTACACTGCAATTTAGATTTCAATGTGAACACACCCCACCCAAATCTAATCTCTCTGCACATTTTACATCTGCCCCACCTGCAGTGCCAAATGGTTTTTTTCCCGTTAGTGTGCTTTTTTGGTTTGCTAACAACTCTGAATAACCCCCTATAGAGCAGAGGGTTAAGCGGAGAGCTGTAAGAAATTAAAGGGGAAATAGACATTAAATTAAGGTCTACATTTATTTAACTGCTTTTTCTAAAAGCAAACTGCTGGTTTGTGAACTGTATGATTTACTAAAGGCAATATAAACGTATTAATACAAGTAAGCATTTCTGTCCATGTGTATGCTGAATCTTACAGATCCATAAACTCCAGAATGCAAAAACACCCATGATCAGTGACGTGAGAGTAGGATGAGCTGTTT
The DNA here is from genome assembly GCF_028390025.1 of Pseudophryne corroboree. Taxonomy (NCBI): domain Eukaryota; kingdom Metazoa; phylum Chordata; class Amphibia; order Anura; family Myobatrachidae; genus Pseudophryne; species Pseudophryne corroboree. The sequence goes on along the minus strand of NC_086446.1, from coordinate 707,354,934 downwards.
GACATAAAAGAGTTGAAACTATTTACATAGATTTTTTATCAATTTCAAATTACAGTCGATCTGAAACGAAGTTGTGTTTCAGCTGATAAAACACACATTTACTAACAGATGATTTGTTTTATATTAAATTTTAAATGTTAGTAAATTTTAGCACAGGAAACACCAAAATTGATTTAGATCGATTTTAGGGGGTCATTCCGAGTTGTTCGCTCGTTATTTTTTTTTCGCTACGGAGCGATTAGTCGCAAACTGCGCACTCGCAATGTGTGCAGCGCGCCTGCGCCAAGTAAATTAGCACAAAAGTTTGGTATTTTACTCATGGCGTAACAAAGTTTTTTCTTCTGATCGGAGTGTGATTGACAGGAAGTGAGTGTTTCTGGGCGGAAATTGGCCGTTTTCTGGGAGTGTGCGGAAAAATGCAGGCGTTTCAGGGAAAAACACGGGAGTGTCTGGAGAAACGGGGGAGTGGCTGGGCGAACGCTGGGCGTGTGTGTGACGTCAAACCAGGAACGAAACTGACTGAACTGATCGCTATTTGTGAGTAGGTCTGGAGCTACTCAGAAACTGCTAAGAAATTTCTATTCGCAATTCTGCTAATCTTTCGTTCGCAATTCTGCTAAGCAAAGATACACTCCCAGAGGGTGGCGGCTTAGCGTGTGCAATACTGCTAAAAGCAGCTAGCGGGCGAACAACTCGGAATCACCCCCTAAGTCAATTCAGATTAAATAACAATTTATGAAAAATGACTTTAAGGAAATATACTCTTAAGTTTCTCAATTACACTTAAAAGAGTTTATATTTTTTGGTATTTAAAACAGATATACATAGTGAGGTATCCCATTAGCCTTGAAAATGCAGATTTAAAAAAAACAAAACAATATTTTTTTACACCCCCCCATCCCCATCCTATTATTTATCACGTAAAACCCGTTTTTCACTCAAAAATACATAGTGTCTGCGAAAAGTTGCGAACCTATGTATTTTCGACCTATGTAACACCTGGCAAACCAATTAGCTGCTGTAAATTACCGCGGCTAATTGGATGCCCCCATTTAGTCACATAAATATCACATTAAATAGCAGAAAGATAAATATATTAAATGGATAAAATTGTTACAGAAATGATCACATAAAATGTTATGAGAAGTATAAAATAGAGAAAATAGTTACACTATAGGTAAAAATAGTGTGAAATGTGCATCAGTTTCAAAACGGATATACGCTTCATGCTATTTACAGTGCGCAAATCACAGAGCTAGTCTAGAACTCCCAGCAGCTCTAGTGGTACTACGCAACATGCATACAAACTGCAATAACAGCTATGCTGTACTAGAAGCCTGGTTGTCATGGTGTTATTGGTGATGAGCTATAACCATACAGTACATAAAAACAAGAGGTGAAAATCAGATTTTTGGTATTAAAATGCACAACTGAGAGGATTGCGGTCAGGCCCCTCCGGGATTAGGGGCGCTGAAATTTAAGCTTCATTAGTTTCAATGTAGGTCCGCCACTGAGTGTAGTATTATTATAATGCTAATGGTGGGTCTTGATTTGAATGGCTATACAGTAGGTAGACTGTGATTTTGTGTAGGTGGATTCAATTTTAGATTCAGTTTATGCTCCATGTGAAGGAAGCGCTGTGCAGTTTAACAAAGAGCAGATAAAGGTCTTCCTGTGCTCCTATGCACATTCTGGAGATGGGCATGGTGTCTACTGGCAGAGATAGTCTGCAGATGTTGATGCTTTGTATTAGCAGTTTCTTTTTCACCTAGATATAACACTTTATTGGATCCAACAATGCAGTATTCAATTTGCAGGCAAATCCGACTGGTTTTGCACGTTTTCGACTATGCCAATATGACTTTTTTTAAAGTCGGATTGACATTGTCAAAAATGGGACTAAAACCTGACGGATTTGGCTGCAAATCCGACAAAACACGTGGATCCCGGGCTAATCTGCTGATCCATGTGTTTTCCGACAAGTCGCTAAAATGGCAGTACCATTGAATAGGTCGAATCATGATTCAACCTAAAAAAGTCGGAAACTGCCGTCTTTCCAACTTGATGGCAGTTCCGACTTCAAATGAATAGACCCCTATGTGATTTACACAGTTAAGTGCTGCGTCTTCTCCTTTAAGCAGACAGGGAAATGCCCAGTAACAAGAACGTAAATGAAAACATGAAACACATTTCGCCTGTGTTAAACAAGACTTCTTCGAAGAATAAAAGATGGTGGAATAACATTATAGCATCCCAATGTGAGAGAGTAATTGTGGAATGGCACATGGGACTAACATCATTATGTGATATTTGCCAAATTAACACTTCATACATCTGTGTGACAACATAGTTACTATGCTGTCCTCCCATCAGATATAGACCACATAGAAAAGCAGCTTAAATGCTGGTAAATTCTTTCATTTTCAAGGTACATTAAGTATTTATTTCTTTTTATTTACATGCACAACCCACCAATATCCATTGTAGTTACGTATAAGGCAACTGGTTCTACTGTTTTCAAAAAACTATCCCAGTGTTAATGTATGGAAGCTACTGGCCGATTCCTCTTTTGACATGCAGAAGGTATTCTGGTTTTGTCTGTGCATGATCAGACCGAGATGGGGATTCCTTTGCCTCTGAAGAACAGTCAGGGCCTCATGGCTCCCTCTGTGTATAGAATATTAGTACTTACTATGGCATAGTGAGAATAACCTTAAAAGTAAGCACTGCTTAGTAGTTGTGTATGATTTGCCGGCAGCCATGATGCTGGTGGTACAGAAGACTGACTGCAGCATCCTGATGGTGAGAATCCCGACAGGGGCTAGGTAACTATACTTACCTTCCCCCAATGTACCCCTAACTCAAACACTCCCTTCCCACAGACTAAACCTAACCTCACCCTCCCATCCCGCAGCCTAACCTAACCTTCCCCGGCGGTACCCAAACCTAACCCCCCTCTTCCCACAGCCTAAACCTATCCCTCCCTCCCCCACAGCCTTACTCTAACCCACCCAAGGGGTGCCTAATAATACCACCCTTCCCGCAGCCTACCTATAACCCCCTTTTCCAACAGCCTAAGCCTAACCCTCTCCCTGCAGCCTAAACCTAACCCCCCCATCTGTGGTCAATGGCCAATGCAGAAGGCGTGGCCGCACCCCCTCATTTGAAAACAGTTAAAAGTGAATCGGCAGCAAAGACTGCACAGGAGGCAGTAAGGAGGGCAATCGCTGATGTGTGGGTGAAATCGCACCTCTCCCTTCCCCTTTCCCACACACCCAACAGGGAGAGAGGATTGACTTCCTCTGCAGCTGTCTCTCTCCAAAGTCAGCACACAAGCAGCGTGTGTGCTATTTCGGAGAGAGGTTGCTGCTGTGGCAGCAGTCAGCCTTCTCTCACACTGCAATGAACTGGGTGGACAGATGGATGGGCGGGGGGGATAAGAATACCCTCTCCCCCCTCTCTGCACCACTGCCTGCCCCTTCCCTGTGGGAAAAATCTTGGAGACCCCGGCATACTTACATTCAGGATGTTGGCATTCAGGATTCCGTAGTTGGCATTCCAAGTGATGTCGAAATTCCGGCGCCAGCATTTTGGCTGCGTGTCGGGATTCCGGGGTTTCGAGCATCGCCATCCTGATAGCATTCCCTTAGTAGAATGTTGTCAACACAGCTGACATTCTTGAGCACTGTTTAATTACACAATTCTCCAGGCTACTGTGAGAGGCAAGATTTCCAGAAAAGTTATGACACTGAAAACCCATCCACAACTCGGTTATAATCCTAGCTACGAGGAGTACAGATCTTATTGGCACAAAATATACAAAAATCAAAATGGAAACGAAAGCTGCAGTACAGTATACAAGTTTATGTGACTACTGATTTATTTTACTTTAAAATCTTCTTTGATATTCTTGATATTTCACAGGTCCATCTCAGTTTCTCAGAAGCTCAGGTCCGTCCTGGAGAAAATGTGAATCTTAAGGTAACAGCAGACTCTGGATCCTGGTGCTCCGTGCGATCTGTGGATAAAGGATTCTTACTTCATGCACCTCATGAAGCCTCCTTATTAGATATTTTAGTAAGTTTGGATTTATTCTTATACTATGGTTAAAAACAAATATTATGGCTTCTCCTTCCTTTTTTAAGATATTCATTACCTATTGTGATCTTCTGGTACAGGTTGAGTATCCCTTGTCCAAAATGCTTGGGTCCAGAGGTATTTTGGATATCGGATTTTTCCGTATTTCGGAATAATTGCATACTATAATGAGATATCATGGTGATGGGACCTAAATCTAAGCACAGAATGCATTTATGTTCCATATACACCTTATACACACGGCCTGAAGGTAATTTTAGCCAATATTTTTTATAACTTTGTGCATTAAACAAAGTTTGTGTACATTGAGCCATCAAAAAACAAAGATTTCACTATTTCACTCTCACTCAAAAAAGTCCGTATTTCGGAATATTCCGTATTTCGGAATATTTGGATATGGGATACTCAACCTGTAATACTTTTATTTCTTTAAACCAAAATAATTGGAGAAAATATGAGATAATGATTCATGATTCAGGGGAAACCACCGGTGGGCCCTACTGCCTGGGGGCCTACTCGCTCCTCTAGGGATCAGGTTCCAGTCTGTACTGTTACTAATCTAGTACATTATCATGCATGCACAACAGTATTTACTGTATATAATTTTGTAGGGACCAACAATTGCAAAATGGTTAGGCAAACCAATGTGGCGGCTGGGCACACATCATCTAGAGACTGGCCCCTATCACTGTATTTCCCCGTTGGGCCCTACATGCCCCAGTCTGACAGTGTCGCCACCTCTAAACACGGGTTATTGGCACATGAATGCGCATAACCTGTGTTCATGTGCGGATTGAAAGGTGCAAGGGTTGAAATACCAGGTCGAGTGACTCGGTATTTCAACCCAGGTCATGAGCAGGGTTGAACACGTCTTGAACCCGGCTCACTGTGCGGTGTGAACGGGAGCTGGTACGATGCAATCCGTTTCCCATTCACTCTCTGTGTACGGGTGGCGTTTGGAGGTCATGTGATCTCCAAGCGCTGCCCCCACCGAGTCACAGCTGACGTCTCCAACTCTGCAATATGACGGGTTGCAGTCAGCGGTGATGGAGAGCCTGAGGAGGGTCACACAGTGGGAGCTCCCATGTCAGGCTCCCGTGTGCGACCCGCATCAGGCAGTCTGAAAGGGGTATAAGTCTCATGTCCAGATTAATAGGGGATGAAGCACACACCTGGTAATGAATTTGGTATTAGGATGGAGCTGAGTCATGTGATCATATCCTATGTTTCAGTATGAACAGACAGCCGTCACATCTTTCCTCCCCGCCACTGTACAGGGGGCACCGGTGGCTGCTGTATGGGAGGCAATATTCCCCTTAGCGGCTGATCTGGGCCAGGCTCCTCCAACACTTATTTTAGTGAGAATGCAAGTCCAGTTGGAAATGCACTTAGTGGTGAAAGTGCCATTTATGGGGCATACAGTATTTACTATTTATCGTTTATTGGTCCTGAAATTTGTAATTTGGAAATCTCTTTTTTCACAGCATATCATCTCAAAAATAAATGATGGGGCCCATTTATCAATGTGTGATAAAACTCGTTGTGAAGGATATAACTTATTGCATATGATAAATGGTGCTCCAGCCAATCTGCTGCCAACTGACATTTTTCAAACAGTGACAGTTAGGAGCTGGACATATGACAGATAGGAGCTGATTGACTGGAGTATTGCTAAATTTTCCCAAAATCACGTGCAGAGATAGGGGCTCCAATAGGAGCCGGTCCGTGCGATCTCTTTACTTTCTGGTTTGGACCAAGATCATGGTTATGCTACGGCTCATGCAAGATCTGCTGACTGAGTATTTGCTAGCAAGATTACCGGGGATCCCACTCCAAGAACATACAGTATCTGCTGCAGACTCCCAGACTGGATATTTATTTTTGGTGTGATATCTTACAATTTCCCATTGATAAAGTTGCCCTATATAATCGTGACTACAGTACTATGGGTCTAATTCAGACCTGATCGCAAAAGCAAAATCTTTCTCTAATGGGCAAAACCATGTTGCACTACAGGTGGGGCAGATGTAAAATGTGCAGAGAGAGTTAGATTTGGGTGGATAATTTTGTTTATGTGCAGGGTAAATACTGGCTGCTTTATTTTTACACTGCAATTTAAATTTCAGTTTGAACACCCCCTACCCAAATCTAATTCTCTCTGCACATGTTACATCTGCCCCACCTGCAGTGCACATGGTTTTGCCCATTAGATACAAATGTTGCTGTTGCGATCAGGCCTGAATTAGGCCCAATAACTTTAGGAATTCATAAAGCCCAGCTGATCTAAGTGGAATAATCACAATGCAAGGATGTCGAATGTGGTGGTGTTTATATGTGTGTTTATATATACACTGCTCAAAAAAATAAAGGGAACACTAAAATAACACATCCTAGATCTGAATGAATGTAATATTCTTATTAAATACTTTGTTCTTTACATAGTGTTGAATGTGCTGACAACAAAATCACACAAAAATGATCAATGGAAATCAAATTTATTAACCCATGGAGGTCTGGATTTGGAGTCACACTCAAAATTAAAGTGGAAAAACACACTACAGGCTGATCCAACTTTGATGTAATGTCATACTTGCCTACATGACCCTCTCCATGAGGGAGAAAATGCTCTGTTCCTGGACTTTCCTGGTAATGTATGATTGCCATCACCTGTGGTGAGCTAGTTAATTGATAAGAAAGGTGTTTCACCACAGGTGATGGCAATCATACATTACCAGGAAAGTCAAGAAACAGAGCATTTTCTCCCTCATGGAGAGGGTCAGGTAGGTAAGTATGTGTAATGTCCTTAAAACAAGTCAAAATGAGGCTCAGTAGTGTGTGTGTGGCCTCCATGTGCCTGTATGACCTCCCTACAATGCCTGGGCATGCGCCTGATGAGGTGGCGGATGGTCTCCTGAGGGTTCTCCTCCCAGACCTGGACTAAAGCATCCGCCAACTCCTGGACAGTCTGTGGTGCAATGTGGCGTTGGTGGATGGAGCGAGACATGATGTCCCAGATGTGCTCAATTGGATTCAGGTCTGGGGAACGGGCGGGCCAGTTCATAGCATCAATGCCTTCGTCTTGCAGGAACGGCTGACACACTCCAGCCACATGAGGTCTAGCATTGTCTTGCATTAGTGTTAGGATCTCCTGCTCTGTGCTGCCACGTCGCCATGGCAACCGGGAGGCAAGTGTTAGCGAAGTAACCTGAGCGCAGCTGATACTCCGGTCCGGGTTTTTACTGTGTAGTGGTTACAGGCTCTGTGCACGGCAGGGAATCCGGCGCTGGTTTTGTGCTCACAGTCTGTGAGGTCTGAGTGGGGCGTGGACAGCACCTGCTATATAAACCATCCTCTCAGGCTAGGCAAATGCTGCTGAATCTTTGTTTGTTAGTCAGTTCCAGAGAGTTAGCTAGTACTGTGTGACTTTGTATTTACTTGTTGCTTACTGTGAATAGGCCTTGGGATTCGGTACTTCATTCTGCCAATCCGGACCTAGCAGTAAGACTGGAGTCAGTTGTTTGACCTGCTGGGGTTCTTTTGCTATTCTGTGAACCCAGCAGGTTTGCGGCTGTACTCTCAGACCTGCTTGCTTATTCCTCCCTCACTGTGCAGGGCGTCCAGGTGTCAGTTTAGTGGCAGTAAGCTGAACCTGTGCCCTGAAAGTGGGGGTTAGGATTGTGGATACTCTCCTTGTGTCTATATTTCTATCTCTGACCAAGGAGTTTATTCCCACACCCGTTGGTAACCCTTTGGGGTTTTTTCTGTTGTTCTTAGGAACATCATTTCAGGTGCTCCCCTTGTTAAATCACTACACCTCGCTTCATTGTCCGCTCTATTCCATCTGAGCATTCCTGACACTAGGGAGACACCCAATTCCTGAGCCTTTGGGCTTCTCCGTTCACTTTGTGTTTATTAGTTATTCCATCACCTCCTGTGTATGTTATGTTATACTGTCTGTGAGTTCATTTGCTTCGCTTCCCTCTCTGTTCATACACCGGTATACTCCTGTTAGCACTGGTGTGCGTAACATATTCAGCAGCCTTACTCCTGTTGAAATTTTGTGGGAATATGGAGCATACCCCTCAAAATACTTTGCAACAGGTGGTCGATCAGGTGCAGGTCCTGACTCGACAATTTAATGAGATGTCCATTAAAATGAACACCCCGCAGGCCGCTAGCGGAGCTCCCGCAGCAGCAGCGGCAAGTTCAGGGGTTAAGGAGCCGAAAGTAAATCTCCCGGATCGTTTTTCTGGAGATCGCTCGCAGTTCTTTTGTTTCAAGGAGAGCTGTAAGCTATATTTCAGGCTTAGGCCCCAGTCTTCTGGGTCGGAGATTCAGCGAGTGGGCATGGTGATTTCCTTGCTACAAGGAGACCCACAGGTCTGGGCATATGGGTTACAGCCTGACTGTCCGTCGTTTAAAAGTGTTGATGCTTTTTTTACGGCACTGGGCATTTTGTATGATGACCCTGACAAGATGGCTTCAGCCGAGGCTCAGATTACGGTTCTTAAGCAAGGGCGACGGCCAGCTGAGGTTTATAGTACAGAGTTTCGGAGGTTGGCTCATGATACCCAGTGGAATGACCCAGCCCTGAGAAACCAGTACCGAAGGGGCCTTTCTGACCAGATAAAGGACCAACTGGTACAATATCCCTCGCCTGATAGCTTAGATCAGCTCATGCAGTTATCCATCCGGGTGGATAGACGGCTGAGAGAGCGTAGGCTTGTAAGGGAGACCGCAGTTTCCTTTTTTCTCAAGGGAACCTCAGACTCTGAGGAATATTCCGAGGAGCCTATGCAGATTGGGGCTACCCGCCTCTCCTCGCGTGAGAAGACGCGGAGGAGACAGCAGGGTTTGTGTTTGTACTGTGGGAATAAAGGTCATGTTGTAGTATCATGCCCAGAAAAACCGGAAAACTTCAGGGCCTGAGGGTGATGGGAAATATCCTGTCAGGCCAGAAGTCAGAATTTCCCAAAAAGACTTTTCTCATTCCGGTGACTTTGGAGATCCTCGGTCAAACTGTCAAGACTGAGGCCTTTGTTGACAGTGGGGCCGATGGGGTTTTCATGGACCGTCAATTCGCCCTGGAACACTCTGTTCCCTCAGTACCTTTGGCATCAGAGATTGAGATCTGTGGGTTAAACGGGGAACCATTGTCCCAGGATAAAATTACCTCCTGCACCAGCCAAATTCCTTAGTTTATTGGAGCCACACAGTCTGAAAAATTGTCTTTTTATGTGACTGTCTGTTCTTTTGCCCCATTGGTTTTGGGGTTACCCTGGTTAAGGGCCCATAACCCTCAATTTGACTGGGTCTCTGGGGAGATTCTTAGTTGGGGTAGTGATTGTTTCAGGAGTTGCTTGAGCCTTCCAGTCAGGCTCTCGCAGCTAAGTTTGCCAGGATTGCCAGGATGTTATGCAGATTTTGCGGATGTGTTCTCCAAAAAAGTTGTGGAGGTACTACCTCCCCATCGCCCCTATGACTGTACCATTGATTTGTTGCCGGATGCTAAGCTTCCCAAGAGCAGTTTGTACTCCCTGTCACGTCCTGAGACTCAGGCTATGGCAGAGTACATTCAGGAGAACTTGGCTAAGGGATTTATCAGACCCTCACAGTCCCCAGTTGGGTCGGGGTTCTTCTTTGTGGGTAAAAAGGATGGTTCGTTGCGACCCTGCATCGACTTCAGGGAATTGAACCGTATCACGATTAAAAACTCGTACCCACTGCCTCTCATTTCGGTTTTGTTTGACCAGCTTCTACTGCCACCATTTTTTCTAAGATTGACCTACGCGGTGCTTACAATCTAATCCGAATAAGAGAGGGGGATGAATGGAAGACTGCCTTTAATACCCACTCAGGGCATTATGAATATTTGGTGATGCCTTTTGGGCTCTCTAATGCCCCGGCAGTCTTCCAGGAATTCATGAACGATGTGCTCAGGGAATATTTGGATAGATTCTTAGTTGTTTATCTAGATGACATCCTAATCTTCTCTCATTCCCTGGAGGAACATCGGAAGCATGTACGCTTAGTCCTCCAGAAACTCAGAGACCACCAGCTTGGGGCGAAGCTGGAGAAGTGCGAGTTTGAAGTCCAGCAAATCGCATTTCTAGGGTATATTATCTCCTCAGAAGGTTTCCAAATGGAGGGTTCTAAGGTACAGGCAGTCCTGGATTGGGTGCAGCCCACTAGTTTGAAGGCGCTTCAGCGTTTTCTGGGCTTTGCAAATTTTTATAGACGGTTTATCGCTGGATTTTAGTCTATAGTGGCCCCCTTGGTGGCACTCACTAAGAAAGGGGCGGATGTTGCTCACAGGTCTTGTGAGGCCAAAGCGGCCTTTGCCCGTCTCAAAAGGGCATTTGTCTCGGCCAAGGTGCTGCGACACCCAGATCCAGAGCGTCCTTTTGTGGTAGAAGTGGATGCCTCTGAGATAGGTATTGGGGCAGTGCTCTCTCAGATGGGGGTGTCTGATAATCGCCTTCATCCCTGTGCTTACTTTTCCCGTAAATTTTCGTCTGCCGAGATGAATTATGATGTGGGTAACCGGGAATTGTTGGCTATAAAGGATGCACTCGGGGAGTGGAGACACTGGCATGAGGGGGCTAAGTTTGTGGTCTCAATTCTCACCGACCATAAGAATCTGGCATATTTAGAGTCAGCGAAGCGGCTCAATGCCAGGCAGGCACGATGGGCTTTGTTTTTTGCTTGCTTTAATTTTTTGATAACATATCACCCTGGGTCAAAAAACATCAAGGCTGATGCGCTCTCGCGGAGTTTTGCTCCAGTTCAAGAGACCACCGAGGAACCATTGCCCATTGTGTCCCCATCATGTATTAAAGTGGGCATTACCCAGGACCTCTTGTCATTAGTCCTTAGAGCACAGGAGCAGGCTCCTCCAGACCTTCTGGTAGGTCTCTTGTTTGTGCCTCCTAGGTTAAGACAGCGAGTGTTCCTGGAATTCCATGCCAAGAGGTCGGCAGGGCATCCGGGTATTGTCAGAACTCGGGAGTTGCTGTCTAGGGCGGTGTGGTGGCCCTCGGTGGCTAGGGATGTGGATCAGTGGGTTCGGGCATGTGACGTTTGTGCCCGAAATAAAACTCCTAGAGGGGTTCCTGTCGGCCCATTACATCCACTCTCTATTCCGTTTAAGCCATGGACCCACATTTCCATGGATTTTGTGGTGGACTTGCCCAAATCCTCGGGGATGACAGCCATTTGGGTTGTCATTGACAGGTTTTCAAAGATGGCGCATTTCGTTCCACTGGTTGGGTTGCCATCGGCCAGACGCCTGTCTGAGTTATTTATGCAGCATGTTGTGCGCCTCCACGGGTTGCCACTTGATGTGGTCTCTGACCGTGGATCCCAGTTTGTGGCCAAATTCTGGAGGGCATTTTGTTCTGATCTCCAGATTTCTGTGAGCTTGTCGTCAGGCTACCATCCACAGTCTAATAGGCAGACTGAGAGGGTGAACCAGTCCTTGGAGCAGTTCCTCAGGTGTTATGTCTCCAAGTGTCATACTGACTGGGTTGCTCATCTGTCCATGGCGGAGTTTGCCTATAACAACGCGGCTCACTCTGCTACAGGGATCTCTCCCTTCCTTTGTGTGTATGGGCATCATCCTAAGGCCAATTCTTTTGACCCCCTGGATTCCACGCCTGGTGGTTCCTCTGTTGTTTCGGTCCTTAGGGGTATTTGGAGGAAAGTGAAGAAAGCCCTTGTGTCTGTGTCATTAGTGACCAAAAGGGTTTTTGATAAGCGGAGAAGACCCTGCAGCTTCAAATTAGGAGACTTCGTCTGGTTGTCCACCAAGAATTTGAAGTTGAGACAGCCATCTCATAAGTTAGGCCCCCGGTTCATCGGCCCTTATAAGATCACCAGGGTTATCAATCCGGTGGCATTTCAGTTAGATCTGCCCCGTTCATTGGGTATCAATAAAACATTTCATTGTTCCCTTTTAAAACTGGCGGTTAGTAATCCTTCTTCCAGTGGAAAACCTTCTCCTCTTCTGATACGGGGTCAGAGGGAGTTTGTGGTTGAAAGGGTTCTTGACTCCAAGATGGTTCAGGGTCGGCTGTCATTTTTGGTGCACTGGAAGGGGTATGGCCCGGAGGAGCGGTCGTGGGTGCGCAGTTGTGATCTTCATGCCCCCAGACTGATACGCTCTTTCTTCTCGCAGTTCCCCGATAAACCCGGTGGTAGGGGTTCTTTGACCCCTCGTCAGAGGGGGGGTACTGTTAGGATCACCTGCTCTGTGCTGCCACGTCGCCATGGCAACCGGGAGGCAAGTGTTAGCGAAGTAACCTGAGCGCAGCTGATACTCCGGTCCGGGTTTTTACTGTGTAGTGGTTACAGGCTCTGTGCACGGCAGGGAATCCGGCGCTGGTTTTGTGCTCACAGTCAGAGTTAGCTAGTACTGTGTGACTTTGTATTTACTTGTTGCTTACTGTGAATAGGCCTTGGGATTCGGTACTTCATTCTGCCAATCCGGACCTAGCAGTAAGACTGGAGTCAGTTGTTTGACCTGCTGGGGTTCTTTTGCTATTCTGTGAACCCAGCAGGTTTGCGGCTGTACTCTCAGACCTGCTTGCTTAATCCTCCCTCACTGTGCAGGGCGTCCAGGTGTCAGTTTAGTGGCAGTAAGCTGAACCTGTGCCCTGCAAGTGGGGGTTAGGATTGTGGATACTCTCCTTGTGTCTATATTTCTATCTCTGACCAAGGAGTTTATTCCCACACCCGTTGGTAACCCTTTGGGGTTTTTTCTGTTGTTCTTAGCAACATAATTTCAGGTGCTCCACATGTTAAATCACTACACCTCGCTTCATTGTCCGCTCTATTCCATCTGAGCATTCCTGACACTAGGGAGACACCCAATTCCTGAGCCTTTGGGCTTCTCCGTTCACTTTGTGTTTATTAGTTATTCCATCACCTCCTGTGTATGTTATGTTATACTGTCTGTGAGTTCGTTTGCTTCGCTTCCCTCTCTGTTCATACACCGGTATACTCCTGTTAGCACTGGTGTGCGTAACAATTAGGAGGAAGCCAGGGCCAACCGCACCAGCATATGGTCTCACAAGGGGTCTGAGGATCTCATCTCGGTACCTAATGGCAGTCAGGCTACCTCTGGCGAGCACATGGAGGGCTGTGCGGCCCCCCAAAGATATTCCACCCCACACCATTACTGACCCACTGCCAAACCGGTCATGCTGGAGGATGTTGCAGGCAGCATAACGTTCTCCTTGGCATCTCCAGACTCTGTCATGTCTGTCACATGTACTCAGTGAAAACCTGCTTTCATCTGTGAAGAGCACAGGGCGCCAGTGGCGAATTTGCCAATCTTGGTGTTCTCTGGCAAATGCCAAACGTCCTGCACGGTGTTGGGCTGTAAGCACAACCCGCACCTGTGGATGTCAGGCCCTCATACCACCCTCATGGAGTCTGTTTCTGATCATTTGAGTAGACACATGCACATTTGTGGCTTGCTGGAGGTCATTTTGCAGGGCTCTGGCAGTGCTTCTTCTGTTTCTCCTTGCACAAAGGCGGAGGTAGCGGTCCTGCTGCTGGGTTGTTGCCCTCCTACTGCCTCCTCCACGTCTCCTGATGTACTGGCCTGTCTCCTGGTAGCGCCTCCATGCTCTGGACACTACGCTGACAGACACAGCAAACCTTCTTTCCACAGCTCACACTGATGTGCCATCCTGGATAAGCTGCACTACCTGAGCCACTTGTGTGGGTTGTAGACTCTGTCTCATGCTACCACTAGAGTGAAAGCACCGCCAGCTTTCAAAAGTGACCAAAACATCAGCCAGAAAGCATAGGAGCTGAGAAGTGGTCTGTGGTCACCACCTGCAGAACAACTCCTTTATTGGGGGTGTCTTGCTAATTGCCTATAATTTCCACCTGTTGTCTATTCCATTTGCACAACAGCATGTGAAATTGATTGTCAATCAGTGTTGCTACCTAAGTGGACAGTTTGATTTCACAGAAGTGTGATTGACTTGGAGTTACATTGTGTTGTTTAAGTGTTCCCTTTATTTTTTTGAGCAGTATATATATATATATATATATATATATATATATTGGGTGGGTTTACATAACATAGGGTGTGTTTCTGACCAGATCGCACGCAGGCGTTTTTATGCAGTGCTGCGATCAGGTAGTTGCCGCCTACAGGGGGAGGGGGTAATCACTGTGCAGGGGTGCACAGCTCAGGACTTTCTCAGCCGCTGTGACGATCCAGCCAGGAGATGGCATCAGGAACCCTCCCTCCAAACGGCTGGACACGCCTGCATTTTTCCGGACACTCCCTAGAAACGGTCAGTTGACACCCATAAACGGCCTCTTCCTGTCAATCTTCTTGCAATCGCCCATGTGATCACTTTCTTTGTTATTTCTGTCGCTGTCCAGCGATCCCCGCCGCCGGTGGCCGATGCGCCTGCGCATTGCAGAGCATATGCATGCACAGTTCAGACCCGATTGCACCGCTGCAAAAAAAGCTAGCGTGCGATCGGGTCTGAATGAACCACATAGTTTGGAGCAGATAAGGGCTGTGACTTATATTTTTCTGATTTTGCATGTCTATCAGATTTGATATCATAATATTTGTATCCACATTTATTTCATAGCAGTTTAATGTGCAAATGGTTCTCTGTTAATAAAGTCAATGCTGATATAGTATGGGGTCTATTTAGTAGACTTTTCTACAGTATTTTAGCTGGAGAAGCCTAAAATATAGAGAAATATTGTTTCTCTATATTAAATATAGAGAACACCAGTGATTTCATTGCCTTTCTGTTTGTGTGGCTCCCATAGGTTTCATTAACGCTATTTATATAGCTGAGAGAAGCAATGGTTGTCTCCAATACACAGTGCCATCTCTGGAATGCGTTATGTCTCCGGTCACTGTGTAAGAGGTGCGGCGGTGCGTGTGGTGGTGCCTGCTGCCGTGCAGGTGTAGTTTCGGTACTCACCAGGCGCCGCTCTCTCTCACCTTCAGGTACCGGATCCTTCAACGGACCTGGCAATCTTCAGTCGGATCCGGACACGGCGATTCCCTCTCGGAGCTGACCGACGAACGAGCTGAGGAGAAAATGGTCTACCTTAAGGGAGGTATCCACCCTTCTTCCACCGGAAGAGGGGATACCCCAGGGGTGACAGCGACCTTCACCGGTTGGGTGAAAGGTCATCACTGGCACAAAGCCTCAGCCACCCAGATTTCACACACTCGCGCTCTCGCACGTAGTGTGATGAAGGGGATTCTTGCGTCCGTGAGCAATCCCAATTCCGGCACTCGGGGACAGACAAGGGACAAACGCACACAGATGCCACTCACCGTCAGTTCCGCACTGCGAACGTCTTCTTCTCTTACAGGTCCCTGTAAGGAGGCAAACAAACAAGCAAACAGCCGTGCAGGGCCTAACTCTAGCCTAGTGTCACACCCCTATACTAACTACAACGGCAGAGCCCTCAAACTAGCTCTGTGGGTGTGGTGCAACAAAACTAAACACACTTAACAAGCTCACACTTCACCCCGCACGGTAACAGCATACATCACGATACACAGTGCAAGCAATGACCACGGTGCTGTCCCTTTAGTTACCCGACTCAGAACACCCGGTAGTGGGGGCTGCACAGCTCACCCACCTCCAGTACTCTCTTCTCAGGGGCTCAGATAAAGCGGACCTGCCTACCTAATACCTCAGGGTGGCCTGGGCCTAGTGCCCAGTGCCACCTTTATTCACCTCAGGGCACTTATTCACTGGGCCTAGCGCCCCCTAACTGCACACAGGCCGGAGGCCTGACTTCACCCACGGGCCTAGCGCCCGCCTAACTTGTTGCCCGTTGGGTGACCTGGGCCTAGTGCCCAGGGTCACCTTATAGAGTGGGGCTCAGGCTTACAAGCCTGCCTACTCTGTGCACGTCGGGATGGCCAGGGCCTAGCGCCCAGTACCACCCTTATTCATCTGGGGGGGCGCACCTATTAATCTGGGCCTAATGCCCACTATATGCCCTCGGGCCTAATGCCCGCCTACACAGCCAATCACAGTGGCCTGGGCCTAATGCCCAAACCACCAAATCAGGGGGGTGACGAACTCCTAACTGCGCAACAGGCCTAGTGCCTGAACTGTGCCCCCGGGCCTAATGCCCGTCCCTGGTGGTCTAGGTAGGAAGGGGGTTGGGATAAGCCTCACTGAGGCCTCACCTGGTCCAGGGATCTCCGGCACCCTCTTCTGCCGCTGACCCATCCTGGCCAGCGGCGCCGCCATCTCTTCTCCGCGTCCAGCTGCCGCTGGACATCTTCTTCCCGGAGCCTGGAGTCTTCTGGCCTCTTTCGCGGCCACCGGAGCTCTTCAGCGCTCTTCAGCGGTCTTCCGCGCGCCATCCGTCTTCGGCTCCCACCCGGCGTCTTCAGCACTCTTCCGTGCGCTTCTCCACCTCTTCTGCTCCCGCCCGGCGTCTGACGTCAGATGCCGGGGGTGGGACCTGTGACGCGGCAAGCGCCGATTGGCTCGCCGCGCCCGCTTCTGATTGGCCGGCGCCCCACCAGCCGGATTTGAAAAGCCGCGGGCGGCGCTTCTGATTGGCGGCCGCCGCGCCACTACCCGCCGCCTGCCGACAGCCTGGTGCAGGGAAACATCCGATCCCTGCACCAGACACCCGCCGCCACACACACACCCAGCGCTGGGGACAGACAAGCTGCCCCAGCGCTGTCCACAGCGCTGTCCACAGCCAGGGACAGCACCTTGGATGTGCCCACAGGGCACATCTCTACAACTGCATAAAAGCGGGAAGAGATATTTTTCTACCTGCTCTCTCTGTTTGGACCCGCTCTGCGAATGCGCTGGGTTCACCATTGTGGCGAGAGCCATGTTCCTGGAAACCTGCACATGTGCAGTATAGTCTACTGCTCTGCCGGAGAGGAGGGGGCTCCCACAGAGTGTGCACACTGACCCCCTCTTGTCTTAAAATGCCTCCATGTGGCTGTATTTTATAATGTAATAGCAAAAGTCACAGCAGCCTAGTTTTCTCCTCGCTGGGACATGCCTTTATCCAGGGCCGGTGCAAGATTACTTGGCACCCTAGGCAGCATTTTACCCACAGCCCTGCTCCTTCCAATTCCTAATATGACATGTGACATGCATCAGTGCCCCCAATTTATAATATGCCATGTATCAGTGTTCCTAATTTATTATATGCCATACAGCAGTGTCCCAAACTTATAAATTACTGCATAGAAATGCCCCAATACACACACAAACACACAGCACTTATTAACCCATACACCCCCCCCCCCTCATTGACCCCCCCATACACACACACACACACACACACACACACACACACAGCACTCATTACCACACACACACACACACACACACACACACACACACACACACACAAGCCACCCCCTCAACAGACATACCTTACCGGGCTCCATTCAGCAGCAGCAGGCCAGCAGCTACTTGTGTTGTCTAGGGAGCAGAACTTCTTACATGGGTGTTACCAGTGAGACATTGGCATCAGGAGGAAAGGAGAGGACTGAAGGAGAGGGGAGGGGCGGCCATCACTGCTACTGAGTCTGTCACACTGACAGGTGAGAGTGCAGTGCTGGGGACTGGGAGAGTTATGGAGGCTTGACACCCTGGTAGCTTCAGCACTGGTCATCAGTAGACCAGGCCAAGACTGAAAGCATACCTCCCAACATGACCCATTCCAGGAGGGACAAAATGCTCTGTTCCTGGACTTCCCTCTTAATTTATTATTGCCATCACCTGTGTTGAGCTAGTTAATTGATAAGAAAAGGGTTTCAGCACAGGTGATGGCAATCATAAATTGAAAGGGTAGTCCAGGAGCAGAGTATTTTTGTTCCTCCTGGCAGGGGCATTTTAAGAGAGGAGGGGACCCGCATGCAGCCTCTATTGCGGGCCCCCTCCTCTCCAGTGGCAAGTAGACTCTGGCATAATGCCAGAGTCTACTGAGCATGTGCAAGTCTCCGGCAACATAGCACCTGTGCCTTGTTCCTGGGAACATCACCAGTGCGCATGCGCAAATCACTCAGAAATTACAGCAGTGGCCATTTTCCAAGTGATTGATGTCCGCACTGCAGGGCCGCCAGCCGCAGGACTCCGGAGGGTTAGGTATACTATACGGGTGCAGGGTGTGCGGTGTGGGCCCCCTGGACCCAGGGACCCTTGTGCACTGCACCCATTATAGAATTGCCTATGCCTCCTGGAATAGGTCACATTGGGAGGTATGACTGAAAGAGATAGCCTTCATTTTAATTTATTTTTTGTGGACTCAGTGATGCCCCTTGGCAGCTGCCTAAAGCTGCCTTATGCCCCATACACACTAGAGGAGAAAGTGAAAGATCTCGCTCAGAAGGGCTGACCTGAGCGGATCTTTCACAATCTCGTCAATGACCTCCTCCCTCGTCTGAACATGCACAGACGAGGGAGGTCCTCGTTAATGACAGCCATGCTGCACCATTGTTCCCTCTGCCACCCCTTCCACCCTTCCCCGCCGTTGCTGCCTGCCACATTGGCAAGTGTGTATGTGTATGCAATTGCCGATGCCGGTTCCCGCCGCCACCAATATCGGCATCTGCAGGGATTGGGTAGTGTGAACCTTTATTGCATGATATGTTCAGAATCAAAATCAGAATCAGAATCAATTTTATTAGCCAGGTATACACATGTATACTAGGAATTTGTTTTCGGTTTCCAGAGCATCAGCCAGGTATTCACATAGAAGGGGTAAACACATATGACATACATAAAGTACACAAGTAAAACACAGTAATACTGTAAGCTACAATTCCTAACACGAAAGACTACAATACCATAAAATGGGAGTGTCTACCATCCAGCAGCAATACCTGTGCAATATTACATTAAAAGGAGATTTAGTTAGATCCTCCTAGAAGTTGTTCAACAGGTGGATTGCCTGTGGTAAGAAACTTTTTGAACTTCTAGCTAACTTTACAGGTAACGCCCTTTGTAGCCTGCCTGATGGTAACAGTTTGAGCAAGTCGTGGCCAGGATGTAACTGATCCCCTGCAATTTTCCCTGAATGCTTCTTAGCTCTGGACAGGTACAATTTTTGAACAGAGGGAAGGTCAGTCCCAACTCTCTTTTCTGCCATCCTCACCACCCTTTGTAGCCTGCATCTGTCACTCTCATTGGCAGAACTGTACCAGACTATGATCGAAGAACATAGCTCAGACTCAACAATGGCAGAATAAAAGAGCAGCAGCAGTTTTTTGTAACACTGAACTTCCTAAGTTGCCTCAGGAAGAACAACCTCTGCTGTGCCTAGAGTCGATGTTGTAACTGCATTTCAGGTCCCGAGAAAGTTTGGTCCCCAGGAACTTTTCCAGATATGCATACGGACAGTGATGGACTGGGACATGGAGGGCCCACCGGGGAATGTAGTTGTAGTAGTAGTAGTAGGAGCCCATGTATAGGGGTGTGGTTAGTCTCCCAGGGGTGTGTGGCCAGCTGCAACAATGGCTTCACTAACCATTAAAGAATGCATGGTCTGGGACCCTTGATATATATATATATATAAATACTGCTAGTGCACGCATGATAATGTACCAGATTTATAACTGCAATGCACTGTAGAGATGACACCACAGTCAACTGCACAGTTTAGAAACCGATCTCTAGAAGAGGAGGTGGGCCCATAGGCAGTGGGCCCCACCTGTGGTTTCCCCTGTACCCCCGTGGGCCAGTCCAACCATGCATACGGAGAGAGAAAATCTGATAATCATGAATCGGTTTCTGAATATATTACTAAATAGAGCCCTGTATAACTAGTTGCCAGTTCAGAAGAAAATAACATTACAGAACATTACACAAATGTATTTCTGTTATCATCTTGTTTGCAGTCTAGGGATAGCAACAATTTTATTTTCTCAAGACGACCTGCTTATGATCCATTTTCTGAAATCGACCCTGCAAAGCACCAATGCCCAGAAAATGAGACTGCTATACATAATATGTTTGATTTACAATTTGATGCTTTCCTTGTGTTTGCGGTAAGTCAAAACTATGTCTTATTCCTTTTATGTTTCATGTATGTCTGTTATTATCTGCTGCTTTATTTGTAACTAGTACCAAATTCTCATGAATTGGCCTTTGTATGCATCACAGAGATGAATGTGTTCCATGAAAAAGACCCACCCAATCGCAGCAGTCACTAAAATATGCAAGGTTCAGGCAAGGCGGCCTCACATGTATGCCTAATGTATTTCACCTCCTTATCACTGACAAACCTAAAACACATACCATCGTCTTGTCTGATGTACATATGACAACACCATTCTTACACAAGTAGGACATACAGTATTATTTCCCAATGTAATGTATAAGGCGATAGAAAAAACAAAGGGGTTTGACTGCAAAAAAGTACATGTGTGAAGGTACAGTGGTCTATGTAAGTCATAACCTATTGTACTGGCAGTGTGCATCAGCACATGAAAAATTCTAAAATTCACATTCTAAAATTTGAAATGAATCATTAACATTAACGATAGACTGTGGTACTAGCAATAGCAGTTTTGACTTTCATGTTCCCTATTTTCAGTGCTTTGAATTGCATTTTGATTTTGTGCCATAGTCAGTAAATGCACACTTACACACTTTTTATTTTATCCCTCCGGGAGACTTCCCAGAGGGGGGAAGCAATTGGTCGTTGTGGGGAATAGGTAATATGTGTCATTGACGGTGGAAACTCCCTTAAGTCCAGGAGTTTTAATCACAGCCTGCAACATGGCATTTAGGAGCTGATTGACTTGACTTTATCTCCATTAACTTTATCTCTCCAAATCATAGCACATAGACCCTTGTTCCTTTATAATGGTTGGCCAAGCCTCTGTGGTGGCTGGCCACACTACATGCATGGGTTCCTACCATTGCCTTTCCCTAGTGGGTCCTTCATGTCCCAGTCTGACAGTATTAGTACATTATATATGTAAGGAGCCTTAGTAACATATTTGTTTATTCCTGGCCCTTTAAAGCTGGGGCCACACAATTTATTTAGAAAAAAACCCTGTATATTATTGTTTACTGAACAAAATACTGCGTTGTATAAAAAAAAAAAAAACTTAGACAATTCACGAGTAATACTGTAGTTTACTTTCTTGGCATCTGTAGAAAATACAATTTATGTGGCTTTTAAAAATTATTTACTATATTTAATTTAACCTCTAACATTTTTTTCTTATAAAGTTACACAATCTAAAAATTTTTACCAACACTCGCATAAGTAAACCTCCGACCTGTGTTCCAATTGGATTCACTGGACGCTCTTCAGTGCATCGAAAAAAAGAGAAAAGCACTAAAGGTAATTACATAGTATGTACTAAACATCATTTATATTAATTGGACCAGTTAAAGGGAAATTTGTTACTATATAAATACATATTATTTTGATCATTTAAATGTCATAAAAATGTTAATCAATTAGTGATTTTACTATTTCATTCTAAACTGTAAACTGATAAGAAATACCAGACACAATGATTGGAGAAAAAGAGGTTACAGTCCAAAGAATTGTATTAAATATATTTGAATCAGGCAGGGTGGCAACAACTTTAGCATAAGCCAAAAAGGGCAATAAAATTGATGCAACACCCACTCTGGCACAACTAGGATTGTAGAGTAACAATCCCTTCACTGTCCTAGTACTTGTCCATCCATAAGATTGCAATTAGGTCCTCCCTTGAGAAAGAGACAAACTTTACGATATCAAAAGGGACATACTCCTTAACAACCCTTGTTCCAAAAGTGGCCACAGTAGAGCACTGCTTCCCTTCAAATCCAGGTTCAAAGAGCTGTGGCCCACCGCCCAAAAGTGATCTTATAGAACCCAATCATAGGACGGAAAAAAGAGACCCTCAATAAACAAAACCAGGCCATCCCCAGCTAAATGGACTCCATTATCCTGGCAAGCTTTCAACATCTTGTACTTGTAGATCTGCAAGAACTTGATAACTCAACCTCCCATACTAACCACAAAATTGGGGTATAGCCGCATTACATATAAACACAGAATTTGACGGCAGATAAGAACCACTTGTCCCATCTAGTCCGCCCTTTTTTAACCACATTGTTATCTATTTGAACCTTGATTCTATGTAAGGATATCCTTATGTCTATCCCATGCATGTTTAAATTGTTCTGCTGTCTTAGCCTTTACCACCTCTGCTAGGAGGCTATTCCACTTGTCCACTACCCTTTCTGTGAATAATTTTTTTTCTCAAGTTTCCCCTGAACCTACTTCTCAACAGTTTCAGTGTATGTCCGCATGTTCTAATACTTCACTTCCTTTGAAAAATGCATCCTTCCTGTACCTTGTTAAAACCTTTAATATATATGAAAGGGAATTACTGAAATAATGGGAATTACTAATATGTAACACTCCATCCTTCAAGGCTTTTTGCCATATATCAAATGGACTCCCTTGAATATTAAGCAACATTGTTGTTATCATTATTTCTTTTATATTACAAGAGTCCTTATATTACTGGAATTATCGATACATAATATTCTATCCTTTAAGGCTTTTTGCCATATATTAAGAAGACTTTGTTGGATATTTAGCAACATTATTGTTATTATTACATATTTTTCTGCACTGTATGATTGAGTACACTAGTTGTTGAATTTGTTGCTCAAATCAGGACTTCATAACAGATTAAAATTAAGTAATGTGATTTTCACATCGGCAACCCTGCCTTTTGGCCTATTCCTAGAAAACCTTCAGCTAAGATTATGGAACACACAAATTCCTTGTCCCTTTTATCTCTCACTAATATTTATTTAATTTTCCAGGAGAAGATCAAGAGCTGAAGAAGCCTCACACAAGAGGATACTTCCCAGACACCTGGTTGTTTGATTTAGTTTCTGTGGGGTATGTATTACTCTGTTCTAGCTATCATACAATGTCTAGCCTTCTTACTGTAGTTGTTGTCGTACATTTTGGTAACTTACAATTGTCTAAGCAACATGAGATGCAAACTATGGGGCTCATTACAGCAATTTGTGCTTTTTTTCTTCTGCTCGTGTGCGCCAAATAGTGACTTGAATGCATTTTGCCAGGGCCATAACTAGGAGTGGGCAAGCAGTGCTGTTGCACAGAGCGCACGGGGTAAATTGAATAGGGTGCAAGAAGCTGGAGGTCCAGGATGTTGACCAAGTATGGCCGTATTTTTAAAGTGGTAATCATTTACAAGGCAAAACCATCCTGGTTTTGCTTTGTAAATGATTGGGACTTTTAAAATACAACCATTCTTGTCCGAAATCCTGGACCTCTGGCTTCTCGCACCCTATTACATTTACCCCCAGGCAGTGGTGCAAGTAGAATTTTTTGTAGTGGTACTAATAGTAAAAATGGGTGTGGTCATGTGTCGTGAGGGGGTGTGGTCACACAAAACTAGGGGTGTGGCTACATGACAATAGGGGCATTGGCACATTATGCCAAACACCACAATGCCCCTTACACATTATGCCAAACACCGTAATGCCCATTACACATTATGCCACACACCATAATGCCTAGTACGTATTATACCACACAGCATAATGCCTATTACATATTATGACACACACCGTAATGCCTATTACATATTATACCACACACCATAATGCCTATTACATATTATGCCACACACAGTTATGCCACTGACACCATTTTACAAAAATGGCTGTCCTTCCCAGTGCTGGTAGCCTCGCCCCCTTCGACATGACACCATGTGCTCACCTGGTGTGGTTGGCACAGGGTGATTGAGTAGGGTGCAGTATAGTGTGCAAGATTCCTCAAAGTAACAATGCACTGCTCAAATGTTCCTTCTTTAAGCAACAATATAGTTAATAACTGTATTATAATGATAGCCCATTTTCCACTATTAAGGTAATTAAATGTCCTTGGAATATATAATGATGACTTTTAAAGACTCCTAAGATGCTGTGAGCAGCGCTGGGGTTTGGAACACACTGGAGCAAAATATCACTAACTGAATCTAGACTTGAATTTTATTATATATATATATACATATATATATATATATATATATATAATAAATGGCAAAATGAAAAATGAAAAAACAAAGCAAAACATGCACTTAAAAACACAGAACAAAAATTATTTCCACCAAAATATTTTTGATGCTAAGGTTATTAAATACCGTAAAGAGGAAAAGTGGAGCATACAATAAGATCACCAGCTATTGTTTTATAGAATGTTCTAGATAAGTGATAACTAATTACTAGTTTGGCTATGAACAGAGCGTGCAGCTTGTAGCTTGTTTAAACTAACAGAGAGAGGGACTATCCTCTTTTGTTTGATCACTCATCTACTAAAAATAATCAGCTAAGCACTGAGTAGCCCATGGTCTAGGCCCCATGATGTAGGGACCTACTGTATGTAGTTGGTTGGCCCAAGTACTATATGCTATTGCAATGGCTGCTGTGTAATGTGACATGGATCTCATGTATGTTATACAGGGACCCTGGGGAGGTGATATCGCTGCCAGCTCTTGAGGGATCCTCTGGTTTCTGTAACCAGTACTCAGAAAGAGTATTGAAAAGAGAACCTGTTTTTACAATACTGAGGCTGGATGGAATTTGACTAGATTTGGGCAACTACAGCATGTAAAGCAGACTGGGTCAAGACCTTCACGCGACTGGTCTCTCAGTTTCCGTAGATAGTTTAATCCTTTAAATAGAAATCTCTCAATGGCAGTAGAATGAAAATCACATTTAATCAGATAACCCCTGTAATTAATGAGTGAATTATCCTAACGCAACCCACTTAAAACTTGCTAACATACAACGTAGGAGTTGGTTGAACTAAAATTCTTTGTAGTTCTTTTGATATTGTATGTATCTGATTGGCTACCAGTTATTCTAAGCATACCCATTTCATTTCATCTCTTCCTGATCCATGTTTCCATAGTTTAGGATAATGATCACAAATTCTCTGAACCTGGTCGCATTCTCCAGTAGATTGTTTCACGCTAGAAACGCTTCTTGTTTTAATGAGTTGAAGGATGGATTGTAATCAAAAAATAGAAGAAAAAACCCCAAACAATCAGATCAGATCAGTATATTCATGATGATTGCGCTTCCTGCTCCTACACATAGACATACACATGGATCTACTTGTTACTGTAGCTACATTGGAATTCCACTGTGTCATGTTGAAATAGTAGCAGCATTTTTAAGGAACTGTATGTGTCAGTTAACACTGATACATTAGTTGTATTGTTGGCAGTTGTATTTTTGTAGTTGTAAACTTTAATACTGCATTAACTACAAGATAATTATTTTTTTTGTTACATTATTAATTATTATTATTATTATTGTTGTTGTTAATAAACACTATTCATTTGAACCCAGCACTAATCTTGTTTTACAGCCCAGAGGGACACACAGAGCTCAACCTGACTACCCCTGATAGTATCACCAAGTGGGTAACTGATGCTGTCTGTCTGGGAAATTCTGGAATTGGTGAGATAAAGGATGTTGGGCTCACCACCTTCCAACCATACTTCATTGACCTGATATTACCCTACTCTGTGGTACAAGGAGAGACATTTACAATCCAAGCCCTGGTGTTCAACTATGTGAAGAGCTGTGTGCTGGTAAGTACAGTTATAAAACAATAGGAGAATGTTCCATTAAGTTTGCCAACTGTAGATGTCAGCCTACCATACCACAGAGCCAACTGTGCCCTTTTCAAAGATCCTTCATGGGTGTAACTTTAGTGGTTACAGTGGGTGAATACAAAACATGAAATGCACAGTTCAAGATGATATTAGGTGCCATGTCACACAGGAGAGTGTGTCTAGATGGTGTGGGCTGTAGTTCATGCTTCTGTACTACATACTAGCATCCAATTTACATGATTTTAGCTGTTTTTATCAATGATTTAGAAACAAAACACCAGGATCTGCACACATCTATAGTGGAGATATGATTACCCCTGGAAATAGTGAAGGTGCCATTTTCCAGAGATATGTGGATGCACAGTAAGTTCTGACACAGTGTCAGAGGCTACAGTACGCATGCAGCAATGAGAGGGTACAGGCAGGCTCAGAGGCTGCACACAGACCCACTCCACTCACAAGATATCCCTGAGTGGTAAATTATCCTGCTGGACAGATATTACTATTTCCCTTTGGCATGTTATACCCCCCTCGTATGGCAGGACACCAGTAAGTTGAATACTTAGAAAGAGATGATCAAAAGATCTTCTCAATGTATATGCCCTTAGGTTTTCCTTGTAAATTGTTGCCAGTTTAAAAATACGGGCAGTCTTGGCTGAAATTCGGGACCCTATTACATTTCCCCACATATATACTTAATCAACACGGCATTACCTACCACGTTATCACATTAATAATCATCTTAATAACCATTCTCTGATGTTTTTTTAAAGAGACAATTACTTACAAGGCAAAACCATGCCTTGTAAGTGATTGTCCCTTTAAAAAAACCTCAGAGATCGGCCGGCAACCCGCACCTCCGATGATCTCAGACTGCATTACACCCCGCCGCATCTATATTTAAACAAACATCACAAGTAATAGATGTAGAAGGTAATTATTAATTAATTATTTAATTTTTTCTTATTTTTTTCCATTAAAGTTTCTAAAACTATAAATGATGATACTATACTGTACAGTATTTGCAGTTTTAATTATGTTGTTTTCAATATAAGCTTGTCATCGATAATTATTCATATATTGGTTTTACTTGAACAGTAGTCATTACAATTTAAAATCATATTAATATAGTCTTTTAATTTTGTTACATTTTTTAGATTTATCATTGATCCGTTATCTGACCCATGATAGGACTGTTTGATGGGTTTGCAAAATCCAATTGCTATATTCTAAATATGAATTAATACTTCCAGCTTATACTGAATATTTGTGGCAGAATTAATAACCCATGTCAAACAGTATACTAACATGGTGTCCTGTATACATAAGCTTCAGCGGATCCACCAACAACTCAAGTGTGACTGTGGATTTTTCTAGCTACTACTGTACCAACACCATATTTTCCAGTAGCAATGAGTTGTCAGTGGTAGCGAGCCAAAAGCCAGTCTAAGATGCCAAATCTTGTAAATATGAGTCACCAGGTAAACATGTTTTGAAAGGGTGTAACTTCTACACAAAACTGTTTCAAACATTTTCTATTTACTGTAGCTTGTATAACCTATAAAACAAATGTTTTGGTCCTCTTGTACTGTTTTCTTACAAGCAGCACATCTTTTTTTTACTTTTTTATGTTGCTTTTACTGTGTCATTATTGCAGGTGGTGGTATCACTATCTGATTCAGAGGATTTCTTAACTGTCCAAAAGAAGGAGCAGGCCAGATGTATCTGTGAAGGCCAATCAACACACTTTACCTGGGAAGCCACAGCCCTACACATAAGTACTGTATAGCTTTGTGATAAATTTGAAATGATCGAGTTTAAAGATATTAAAATGTATACTGTACTTAAGGTTTAGCAATAGCACCATGTTCACCATTATCCTTCTTACTATACATACCTCCCAGCAAATTCAGTTTCTAAAGATGTAAAACCTGATAGTGACTATGGGATTGATGTATCAAGCAATGAAAAGACTGGAGGCATGGACCGGTAGAGAGGTCCCCATAGCAACAAATAAGCTTCTACTTATCATTTTATAGAATGTACTACCTCGTAGTTGATTGGTTGATATGGGCAACTTCTCCACTGGTCCACTTTATAACACTTTGCACAGCTTGTTTCAATACATTAACCCATAAAACTAGCATGATCAAATGGTATTGATTGTATGTACCACCAAACAATGTGAATGAGTCACAAAATACAGAGATGGTTTGTTTTTAGTTTATACAGTAGAACCTATAAACCTCTGCTGCTTTACACATATACTAGAGATACACTATATGGACAAACGTATTTGGCAACACCTGTTAATTATTGACTTTAGGTGTTTCAATCAGACCCTTTGCCACAGGTGTATAAAATGAAGCACCTAGCCATGCAGTCTCCATTTGTAAACATTTGGGTCATTCTGAAGAGCTCAGTGACTGCAAGCATGGTTCTGTGATAGGATGCCACCTTTGCAATAAGGTTCGTGAAATTTCTTACCTGCTGTATATTCCACGGTCAACTGTAAGTGAAATTATTAGAAAGTGGAAGCATTTAGGAACGACAGCAACTCAGCCATGTAAAATCACAGAGCGCGGTCAGCAACTGCTAAGGCGCATCGTGCGTAAAAGTCGCCAACATTCTGCTGATTCCATAGCTGAAGAGTTCCAAACTTCCACTGGCATTAATGTAAGCACAAAAACTATGCGGCGGGAGCTTAATTAAATGGATTTCCATGGCGAGCAGCTGCATGCAAGCCTCACATAACCACGTCCAATGCCAAGTGTCGGATGGAGTGATATATAGCAGACCGACACTGGACTGTGGAGCAGTGGAAAAGTGTTCTGTGGAGTGATGAATCACGCTTCTCTGTTTGGCAGTCAGATGGGCGAGTCTGCGTTTGGCAGATACTGGGAGAACGTTACCTGTCTGACTGCTTTATGCCAACCGTGAAATTTGGGTAAGGACCTTTTCTATTCCAACATGACTGTGCCTCAGTGCACAAAGAGAAAGGACATGGTTTGATGAGTTTGGTGCGGATGAACATGACTGGCCCGAACAGAACTCTGATCTCAACCCTATCGAGCACCTTTGGAATGAACTGGAATGGAGCTTGCGAGCCAGGCCTTCTCGTCCAACATCAGTGCCTGACCTTATAAATGCGCAACAAATGAATGGGCACAAATTCCCCCCAAAACACAATCTTTTGGAAAGCCTTCCAAGAAGAGTGGAAGCTGTTATATCTGCAAAAGGGGGACCAACTCCATATTAAAGTATATGTATTTGAATACAATGAAGTTACAGGCCCTGTTGGTGTAATGGTGAGGTGTCCGAATACTTCTAAGTTCTAAGTTCTCAGTTGCTAAGTCTAAGTTGCTAAGTTCTGGAGAGCTGTGCTCTGAGACATGGGCTCCACTTGAAAATCATTGTGAAACAATGTAAAAGTGCAACTTTTACTAAATAATAATAATATATAAAGTTTGTAGACATAATAAAATGGTAGCAATACAAGAAATTTAAAAATGTGATAGCTGGTCTGGGTGTGGTATAAAAATCAACACTGTTTAGGCTATCAGTCAAAAGGTCAACACTTTGAAAAAGTCACGTGATACGTGACGAAACGCGTTAGGACCCCGCCTCATCATCCACCTTGATCCAGGTATCTACACCAGCAGCTCTCTGCCAAGATCCAACGGACTTTCATTTCGGCACTTCGGTTCCCGCAAGCCGCACACACCAGCACGCGGCTCCTATCAGCTACATCCGTCTCACGTACTACATCAGCCCGGCGGCTTTTACCATCTCCTTGCTGCACAGCACGAGTGGGCAACGCAGGATCAAGAACCGGGGACGCCCGGTCTCAGACCAGCCCACAGGAGAGGTATACATTACAGCAACACAGCTTTGTGACGGGCACATTGTGCACTATTTGGGACCGTTTTTCATTTATCATCTATACAAATGAATCCACAAGTGAAAACCTTGTGAGTAATTACGGATCTTCAACAAGTCTCCTTATATAAGCTGCTCCTAAATTTCCTACGATACCTATATTCATCAAGGTGTGTTTCATTATACAGTTATACATACTACTAACTTTTAAATTACTAGTTTTATGAAAAACATATTTTTATTCAGTATTCATGGCTAATAAATTGTGTTAATTTTTAAACAAAACGTCGGCTCTTTTCATTTTTTCCCTGATACACTGCGCAGCCGTTTCCCTGTTTTTTGCAATCTCTATATAACACACACCTAGTGTTGTCGGCTGCGCGCCATATCAGGGAAATTTTGGTATTTTATAGTCTATTACTTGGGCGCTTTCAAGCAGTTATTTAGTTTTTTTGAAAAGGTCAACACTGAATGGTCGACATGCATTAGATTGACAAGTACAAAAGGTCGACAAGGTTAAAAGGTCAACATGACAATGGTCGACACAAATAGTCGACACACTTTTTTGTCAAATCTTGTATATTTCATCATATGTCACCATCATCAGGACAAACATGTAACCTCGCGGGCACTCTTCACTCACCACTTTTTAGGTAATCTTACTATTCCCAATCAATGTCCACATGGATAGTAAATCAAACAAATGTTGGGAAATGCGAAACCGCCCCCCAAGAAACGTGTCGACCATTTGTATGTCACCAATTGGCATGTTGATATTCTAAACATGTTGACCTTTTGTACCAGTCAACCTTAAGCACTGCCAACCTTTCATCTGTCAACGTTTTGTACCTGTTAACCTAATTCATGTTGACCATATGGTTTTGACCTATTGACTGTCTACCTAGACATGGTTGATCTATCATCAGGATACCGCTAGCCTACTTACTAAATATCATTGTCCTATCTTCACTTTATAGAGAACTTAAAGATCCATGTGAGCAGTGGTTCTCTGCAGTTGGAAGGAGAATGTACTGAAGATTCACTTTTGTTGGGAAAGGATCATAGAGAAGACTCTATTGAGAAAACTGTTGTGGTCAAGGTAAGAGTTAAAACATAGTACCACAGCTTAGGGCCCTACAAGGGCACATCTTACGTCTCTCATTGCGAACTATAATGGACAGACAAAACTTGCCACATATCCCACACTATGGGCGGGATGTAATAGGGTCCAAGATCGCCAGATGAGTGGGATATCAGCCAATCTCGAACTCTATTATAGCCTGCCCTATATTTCTGAGCTTGGCGACACCTCCCTACTCTTGCCTAGAGGCGTCACTAAGCTTATAGACACCCAGTGCGATGGGCTCAAAAGAGGGAATTGCTTTGTGGGATGGGTGCGTGGACTCACGGGACGGGGGCATGAATTGCCTTCCCGATCCCAGTTTTCATGATGCTGGGGGTTTGGAAGGAGCAGGCTGCCCCCAGGAAGTGCTCCTACTTCAGTGCCCCCTCTTACACAGTGACAGGAGCCGGGTTGCTGCACTGTAATGTTACAGTGCAGCACCTACTGTAGCTCCTGTCACTGATCATGAGTTGGCACTTTGGTGTCACCCCCCTTGTGACTCCACTGCTCTTGCCCCCTAAATATAACTAATACTCTGATCATTCCCCACCACATACTGTTCAGGTACTTCCACGTGTCCCACCAGGAAGCATGTGTGCTCATATGGACACAATTAAATGCAGAAATAAGAAATAAAGAGTGTAGAGTGGATGCATCTATTCTCTTACTTCATCAGTGTGAGATCCTCAATCTGTTGTTGTGTGTCTCCCTTCTTAGTGGTGGAGAGATAACAAGAATTGGGGAGTGATAAAGTGGGGAAGTTACCCAAAGCAAACAATTAGCCTCTAGCCGTCATTTATCTATCACAGTCTTTGAAATGTCATTTACAAACTTATTGGTTGCTTTAGGCAACTTCTCCAATTTATTACTCTCCAAGGCTTGATACATCTCTCCCTCAGTCTCCATTGGGCACTTCCTGACAGAGAATTGATGTAAGTTAACAGAAAATGTTCCCTTTTTCACATATAATTACAAATTTTCATTGTTATTGTTACCTTCTCTAAGGGAGAATTCAATTGGGTGCAAGGTTTTCACTGAAAAAAAAAACCCCTAGCAAACCTTGGGAGAGTAATTACATAAAAAAAAAAAAAAAAATCTTATCTCTCCTGTGGTCTCCACGTCTCCTGGTGGTCTCCCTTTTGTCTTCCCACTGGCAAGGGGGCTGCTAGGAAGCAAGTTAATGTAGCTGCTGGGTGGTGAGCGGGCTGCTTGGCGAGGAGGTGGATACTGGGAGATGTAGTTCTCTCATTTGCTGTCTCAGGGGGTCACATACACACAAGATAGCCACACACACCGGAGGTAAATCCAAAATTTTTTGAGCAGAACTGAGATCACCTTTGCATTCTGATGGTTCAATGTATGCAACCTATGTTTCATGGTCAAAATGATTAAACTTATTGTATTCTCCTCTGGTATTTTCTACTACACCATTAATGACATCATAACTTTTATGCTTATTTTAGGCTAGAGGCCATGAAGAGCAGAAGACAGAGACCTTCCTTCTGTACCCAGCAGGTGAGTGAAGGATGCATAGAAACATAGAATTTGTCGGCAGATAAGAATAACTTGGCCCACCTAGTCTGCCCCTTTTTTTATCCTTTAGGTAATCTCAACCCTTTTTGAACCTTACAATGGATATAGTTCAAAGGATACAGTTCAATTATTACAGTTGGACATAATAATTAAAGTCTAGCACAATACGTTCTACAGTATGTTAGTTGAGACTCATCTTTAGATCAGATAACCTGATCACTTTGGACCCTGATTATCATTATTATGATTAAAAGTGCTAGGATCTCATCAATAAAAAGTTACGTTTTGCTGCAAATCACAATTATCTTGCTACCTTGGGGAAATGTTACTTATTGCTAGAGATGTGCACCGGATCATTTTTGCTGGATTTGGATTTGGCCATGATTCGTCGTTGTCCGGTTTTGGATTTGGATTTGCCAAACCACATTTCCATTTTTTTCAAACATTATCAAAGAAAGCTAAAATCACATAATTTTAGCTTTTTTTGTTCCTAGAGTATTATTAACCTCAATAACATTAATTTCCAGTCATTTCCAGTCAATTTCGAGCACTGCACATCTCACAATATTGTTTCTTCAATATTGGTGAAAGGCTGCAGAGAGCTGGCTGGTTACTAAGCAGTAGAGCAGCGGCAGTTTATAGCACATCTATACAATTTTGCCACAGCGTACTGAGGTACAGTGCACAGAACAGTACAAACCATAGATATATGTATATATTTTTATTTTTTGAACACTCAGAGCAGTTGAAACTGCATAGGGTCACAGGGCTTATAGATGCAAGTGGACAATGCGCCCTAGGGTAAACCACACCAAACAGTACAATTTACAGCAGAGTACAGCACAGCATACAGCAGCGTGCCCCTATACACAGTCACTATACAGAGCACAGCCACTTTTGAGTCTGGAGTCTCTTGATAATACAGCACAGCAATACAATACAGCACAGCCACACCAATACAGCACAGCAAATACAGCAGAGTACAGCTGCAGCAGACAGCAGCGTGCAGCACACCCCTAAACAGTCATTATACAGAGCACAGTCACTTGTGAATCTGGACACAGCACAGCCAATACAGCAGAGTATAGCACAGCAGTGTGCAGTGTGGCCCCATACACAGTCACTATAGAACACAACCACTTGGGAGTCTGGATACGGCACAGACAATAAAGCAGAGTATGGTGCAGCATACAGCAGCATGCGTTATTGTGAAATGGCACCGAGTCCTAGCCATGGTGCCTTGTATAGAATCCAAGTCCCGCAACAATCCTACGCTGGGAGGATGACATATGATCTCAATGCGGGATCTGTGTCTGGCGAGAATACCTAAGACACATCTTGGGTGGACTTGGATCACCGAAGTTAGGAGCTGTTATCCGGACTGCTCATCTCTACTTATTGCTATGAAAGATTGGGCTCAGCATCCAGTTCTACTTTTTATTATATCAATAAATAATTAATTAATTCATTCCTTCATTCATTCATTAAAGTTTTAAAGTTACTATAGATATTATATTATTAACATTATACAGAAAAGTATTTCTTAACAAAATAGATGCAATATTGTGGCTCTTGTGGATATATTTAGGAAATATCAGGTTATGCAAAGTTATAACTATATTGATTATTTACAGAGTAGTTACTTTACCTAAATAGAGAGATGAACTATTTTGACATATTGATTAAAAAGTCATGAGTTATCAAGCCATGGGTGTTAAAATATTATTTACTTTTGATTTTTATCTCCCTTGAATTAATATCCCCTCTGCTGTACCTGTTGTGGAACATTTCTTCCAGTTGGTATTTTTTAAAGTTAACAAATTTACTCTCCCAATTGAATTTTATGTTTTCTTGCCAGATACCAGTGAGAAAATCCACGTTTCCTTCCATGTGCCAGAGAGATTTGTGCCAGGCTCCGCCCATACACACATGATTGTTTTGGGTGAGGAGTCTGCTGAGGAAGAACCTCATTGAGATTGGATAATATTATTTTGATTTACAAGTACATTAATGTTAGCGCCATTGCATTATAACTAACTATTATAACTTGCTTTGCAGGTGATCTCATGGGCAATATTGTCATTAACTTGGACAACATTGTAGATATGGCTGATGGATGTGGGGAGCAGAACATGGCAAAGCTATCTAGATATGTGTACACAATGCAGTATCTACAGAGTACCAAAGAACTAACTCCAGAACTCAAGGAAAAGGGAGTGAAAGCCATGATTGAAAGTACGTTATGTGAGCTGTGTATCTTAATAAATATTAAAGATATGCTGTTCGGTTCTTCAGAAATACAAACCCACCTGAATTTTGTGGTTCAAAACTGAACAGAGTTACAGTTTGGATCCCCTGGGAGGATCTGAATCCAGTCCTATTCCAGATCTATTCCCATAACAGAATTCAGATTTTAAATCCGAATTTTGGGTTTTAGATTTCTTGAAAATTGATAAATACAGCTAATATTATGCAATTTAGACCTATTTTTTAAATACAAAACTTGAACTTCGGATTTTAAATCTGAATTCCGAAACAAAACAGTTGCCAAAACCTAAAAACAAAACAAAAACATTGAGGTTGGTTTTGGCAAAACCAAATCCAAACCACGAGGGTCTGCGCACATATCTAAAAAAATACAGAGGAGTGTTATTGTTAAAGCGGAGCAGGAGCAAAGAAAGTAAAAAAAAGAAGACTTAGCTCTTCCTTTCAGTCTGAATATACCTGTTACCACCCAATATTGTCCCTTATTTGGGTTTAAATCATAGTCTGTGATAAAAACATATTCTGTTGCTTTAATATTCTGATTTCCTTGTTCCTACATGTATTTCACTCAGTACATTGATACAGGTTTTTTTATTTTATTTTGTACCTATACTGAGCTAAGGTCTATTCTGATATATTTGTATCAAAATGGAGAGATGTATCAAGCCTTGGAAAGAGATAGAGAAATTTCAGAAAACAAGCAATTATGTCATTCTGCCATTGTACATTATACTTATAGCACACTGAAAAGTGGTCGAAAATGGCCTGGATTGAATAGCTATGTCTGGACATAATTGTATACCCCCCATAGTCTTCTGCTCTGAATTTGATCTGATTAGTATGGGTGAATAAAAGCCTTTCTGTCTCTATTTTCTCTTATGTCCTAGAGGATGCTGGGGACTCCGTAAGGACCATGGGGTATAGATGGGCTCCGCAGGAGATAGGGCACCTAAAACAAACTTTGACTATGGGTGTGCACTGGCTCCTCCGTCTATGCCCCTCCTCCAGACCTCAGTTAGATCTTGTGCCCAGAGGAGAATGGGTGCACTGCAGAGAGCTCTCCAGAGTTTTTTGTGGATAAGAATTTTGTTAGTTTTTTTTATTTTCAGGGAGTCCTGGTGGCAACAGGCTCCCTGCATTGTGGGACCGAAGAGAGAGAAGCAGAGCTGGCTTGTCAAGTTGGGCACTGTTTCTAAGGCTACTGGACACCATTAGCTCCAGAGGGAGTAGGAACACAGGTTTCACCTGGGGTTCATCCCGGAGCCGCGACGCCGTCCTCCTCACAGATGCCGAAGACAGAAGACGGATGAGAAGGCAGAAGACATCTTAGGTGGCAGAAGACATCAGATCTTCATTGCTCCCAGTCACACACACAGAGCAGCACTGAAGGGTGCAGGGCGCAAGGAGGGGCGCCCTGGGCAGCAATAAACCTCACATTTGGGCACTGACAAGGTAGATTAGGCTGCTGGGCATTAATTCTATGATCCCCTGCCATTTTCTATAAAAAAATCACCGGGACCGAAGCCCGCCGTCGGGTGGGCGGAGCTTGATCCCCAGCACTAACCAGCGCAATTTTCTCCACAGAAGCTGCATGAGGAAAACGCTGGCTCCCTGGTCTCTCCCCTGCTGAACATTCAGGCTGGAAAAAAGAGGAGGGGGCATTTTGAGCGCAGTGAGTGGGAATCTGGTCAATTTATAGTTATATAAAAGCGCTATCTGGTCATATCTTTCCAGTGTTATTAAGCGCTGGGTGTGTGCTGGCATACTCTCTCTCTGTCTCTCCTAAGGGCCTGGTTGAGGTTTTGTCCCCTTATAGGTAATCCCTGTGTGTGTGGGGGGTGTCGGTACCTGTGTGTCGATATGTCTGAGGTGGAAGGCTTCTCCAAGGAGGCCGTGGAGCAAATGAGTTGTGTGTCCCCGTCAGTTGTGCCGACTCCGGATTGGATGGACATGTGGCATATGTTGAATGCAAGTGTGGCATCTTTACATAAAAGGCTTGATAAGGCTGAATTAGGGGGAACATCAGGGGGTCAATCCTTGGATTGGACCGACTCACAGGGCCCGTCGGGGTCTCAAAAGCGTCCCTTAACAAAAGACACTACTACCGACACGGACTCTGATTCCAGTGTCGACTATGACGAAGTAAAATTGCACCCTAGGGTGACTAAAATCATTCAGTGTATGATTGTAGCAATAAGGGATGTGTTGCATATTGAGGATGAACCCTCGGTCCCCGACACAAGGACACAAGGGTACACATGTTTAAGGAAAAGAAACAGATTATTAATTTTCCCGCATCTCACAAATTTAATGATTTCTTTGGGAAAGCTTGGGAGACTCTGGACAAGAGACTGCAGATCCCCAAAAGAATTTATATGGCATACCCCTTCCCTAAGCAGGACAGGGAGATTTGGGAATCTTCCCCCACTGTGGACAAGGCCCTGACACGCTTGTCCAAGAAAGTGGCGCTACCGTCTCCTGACACAGCGGCCCTTAAGGACCAGATCGCAGGCAAGAAATACCTTAAAGTGTATTTATTCTCATACAGGGGCTGTGCTAAGACCGACAATTGCGTCAGCATGGGTGTGTAGCGCGATTGCAGCTTGGACAGATGAGCTGACAGATCAATTTGATAATATGGATAAGGATACTATATTCTTAACTCTAGCCCACATAAAGGACGCAGTCTTATTTATGAGGGATGCTCAAAGGGACATTGGATTGCTAGCTTCTAGGGCCAATGCCATGTCTATCTCAGCGAGAAGATCCTTATGGACTCGCCAATGGACGGGTGATGCGGATTCCAAGAAACATATGGAAGTACTACCCTATAAGGGTGATGTATTGTTTGGGGATGGGCTGACGGACCTGGTTTCCACAGCGACAGCAGGTAAATCAAATTTTTTACCATATATTCCCCAGCAGCAAAAGAAAGTAACACCCTATCAGATGCAGTCCTTTCGGTCACACAAGTCCAGAAGAGGTCGGGGATCTTCTTTCCTCGCCAGAGGAAAGGGCAGAGGCAAAAGAGCATCTGCTTCTGCAGGTGCCCAGGAACAAAAGTCCTCCCCAGCTGCTCCAAAACTCACAGCATGACGCTGGGGCTCCCCCGAGGGAGTCCGCACCGGTGGGGGCACGTCTTCGACTTTTCAGTCAGGCCGGACCTGAATCCCTGGGTGTTGGAAATAGTTTCCCAGGGTTACAAATTGGAATTCGAGGAGGTGCCCCCGCGCCAATTTTTCAAATCGGCCCTACCAGCTTCCACATCGGAAAGGGATATAGTGTTAGCTGCAATTCTAACGCTGTGTATACAGCAAGTGATAATAAAGGTTCCTCTGCACCAGCAGGGAAGAGGTTACTACTCAACCCTATTTGTGGTCCCGAAACTGGACGGTTCGGTCAGACCTATTTTGAATCTGAAATCCCTAAACCTGTACATAAAAAGATTCAAATTCAAAATGGAATCTCACAGAGCGATAATATCCAACATGGAGGAGGGGGAGTTTATGGTGTCTCTGGACATAAAGGATGCGTACCTTCATGTCCCCATATATGCCCCCCATCAGGAATACCTGAGATTCGCTGTACAGGATTGTCATTACCAATTTCAGATTTGTCGTTTGGACTCTCCACGGCCCCGAGGATTTTCACCAAGATAATGGCGGAAATTATGGTGGTCCTGCGCAAGCATGGAGTCACAATTATCCCATACTTGGACGATCTCCTGATAAAAGCGAGATCAAGGGAGAAATTGCTGAGCAGTGTGGCGCTCTCTCTGAGAGTGCTCCAGCAACACGGTTGGATTCTAAATCTACCGAAGTCACAGTTGATTCCGACAAATCGACCTCCGTTCCTAGGTATGATACTGGATACGGAACAAATGAAGGTCTTCCTCCCAATAGAGAAAGCCCAAGACATCCAGAACATGGTCAGAGACCCACTAAAACCAAAAAGGGTGTCAGTTCACCAATGCACTCGAGTTCTGGGAAAAATGGGGGTGGCCTACGAGGCCATTCCCTTCGGAAGGTTCCATGCAAGGACTTTTCAATGGGACCTTCTGGACAAGTGGTCGGGGTCCCATCTGCACTTACATTGGAAAATAACTCTGTCCCCAGGGGCCAGAGTGTCCCTCCTGTGGTGGTTGCAAAGTGCTCACCTCCTGGAGGGTCGCAGGTTCGGAATTCAGGATTGGATCCTGGTTACCACGGACACAAGCCTCCGAGGATGGGGAGCAGTCACACAGGGAAAAAATTTTCAGGGTCTTTGGTCAGACCAGGAGTCCTGTCTACACATCAATGTGTTGCAACTCAGGGCCATTTACAAGCGGAGAGTCTTCTTCGAAACCTACCGGTTCTGATTCAATCAGACAATGTCACAGCATTGGCTCATGAGAACTGCCAAGGCGGGACAAGAAGCAGAGTCGCGATGGCAGAAGCCACAAGGATCCTTCGCTGGGCGGAAAATCATGTAAGCGCTTTGTCAGCTGTCTTCATTTCGGGTGTGGACAACTGGGAAGCAGGCTTCCTGAGCAGACACGATCTCCATCCAGGAGAGTGGGGACTTCATCAAGAAGTCTTTGCAGACGTAACGTGTCTTTGGGGAACTCCTCAAATAGACATGATGGCGTCACGCCTCAACAAAAAACTTCGAGGGCATTGTGCCAGGTCTCGGGACCCTCAGGCAGTAGCAGTAGACGCTCTGATAACACCGTGGGTGTTCAAATCGGTCTACGTGTTTCCTCCTCTTCCTCTCATCACAAAAGTGTTGAGGATCATAAGACGAAGAAGAGTACAGACGATACTCGTTGTCCCAGACTGGCCTCAAAGGGCCTGCTACTCGGATCTACAAGAGATGCTCACACGGGATCCCTGGCCTCTTCCTCTGAGGGAAGACCTGTTGCAACAGGGGCCCTGTGTATTTCAAGACTTACCGCGGTTACGTGTGACGACATGGCGGTTGGACGCTGAATCCTAGCGAAAAAGGGGATTCCGGAAGAGGTCATCCCTACTTTAATAAAGGCTAGGCAGGAGGTGACGGTAAAACATTATCACCGTATCTGGCGAAAGTATGTGTCTTGGTGTGAGACCAAGAATGCACCTACGGAAGATTTTCATCTGGGTCGTCTTCTCCACTTCCTACAGACAGGAGTGGATATGGGCCTGAAATTAGGCTCTGTTAAGGTACAGATTTCGTCCCTCTTGATTTTCTTTCAGAAGGAATTGGCTTCTCTTCCAGAAGTCCAGACGTTTGTAAAGGGAGTGCTGCACATCCAACCCCCTTTTGTGCCTCCAGTGGCACCATGGGACCTGAACGTGGTGTTGCAGTTCCTAAGATCACACTGGTTTGAACCGCTTAACAAGGTTGAGTTGAAATTTCTTACCTGGAAGGTGGTCATGTTGTTGGCCTTAGCATCAGCAAGGCGAGTGTCAGAAATGGCGGCTTTGTCACACAAGAGCCCCTACTTGATTTTTCATGTGGATCGAGCTGAATTGAGGACACATCCGCAATTTTTTTTCCTAAAGTGGTTTCTTCTTTCCATATGGATCAACCTATTGTGGTGCCTGTGGCTACAAGTGACCTGGAGGATTCCAGATCCCTGGACGTAGTCAGGGCCTTAAAGATTTATGTAGCCAGGACGGCTAGAATTAGGAAAACAGAGGCTCTGTTTGTCTTGTATGCTGCTGATAAGATTGGCGCACCTGCTTCGAAGCAGACTATTGCTCGCTGGATCTGTAATACGATTCAGCAGGCTCATTCTATGGCTGGATTGCCAGTACCAAATTCGGTTAAAGCCCATTCCACTAGGAAGGTGGGCTCTTCTTGTGCTGCTGCCCGAGGCGCCTCGGCATTACAGCTTTGCTGAGCAGCGACTTGGTTGGGGTCAAACACTTTTGCAAAATTCTACAAGTTTGATACCCTGGCTGTTTGCTCAGTCGGTGCTGCAGAGTCATACGCACTCTCCCGCCCGATTGGATACTTTGGTATAAACCCCATGGTCCTTACAGAGTCCCCAGCATCCTCTAGGACGTAAGAGAAAATACGATTTTAAACCTACCGATAAATCTATTTCTCCTAGTCTGTAGAGGATGCTGGGCGTCCGTCTCAGTGCGGAATCTCTGCAAGACTTGTATATAGTTGTTGCTTACATAAGGGTTATGTTACAGTTGGAATAGGTCTTGGACCGTTGCTGTTGTTTGTTCATACTGTTAACTGGTTATGTATGTTCCAGGTTACATGGTATGATTGGTGTGGGCTGGTATGAATCTTGCCCTTGGATTGCTAAATCCTGCCTTGTATTGTCCATCTCCTCTGGGCAGTTCTCTAACTGAGGTCTGGAGGAGGGGCATAGAGGGAGGAGCCAGTGCACACCCATAGTCAAAGTTCTTTTTAGGTGCCCTATCTCCTGCGGAGCCCGTCTATACCCCCATGGTCCTTACGGAGTCCCCAGCATCCTCTACAGACTAGGAGAAATAGATTTACCGGTAGGTTTAAAATCTTATTTTCACGTACATGTCCACAATAAACTGATTAAATAACTTTTTTTTAGATATACAAAGTCTAGATACATGTTTCTAAGTTTTAGGCAGTGTACAGTAATTAGAGTGGCCTACTAAAACACCTACCTTTTATTATAAAAGTAAATACTACCTTTTATAACACAGATGTTACTGATATATCCAATCCATAAATATGGCATTGATGAGTTTTGATTAGTTCATGTGGAAGGTGTTTGATACAAATAAGATCAGAAGTATTTAGATTCTCTGTCTTTGACTGTAATATTCCAGTAGAGTATAAATGAATGGTCTCAATATTACTTCCTCATAGCAATGTATCATCACTGTGGAAGTCACATGTTAAGGCCAATTGCAGAAGATGTTATGGAACAGAGAGAAAATTGCAAAAAATCTTAATGAATACATACATAATATATACATACTGAATAATATTGCCAATAGGTATTGATGGTGAAGTATATGAGAGCAGTGAAGGACTGAATTATGCTACTGCAGGGATTACAACCTAGAAGCATAGAAATCAAGAAAATGGCTCTTCTTTAGAAAGTAGGCATGGTTTACCCTGTGTGTGCTATGCCCAAAACCGTCCTGCCATATTCAATCCATATACAACAGTGGTTCCCACACTCAGTCATCAAGGAGCACTAAGGGCGGGATGTACTAAGATGTTACGCTGCGCTAATAGCCCTCTTACCGCTCTGAAGCCCTCTTACCGCTCCGTAGCCCTCTTACCGCTCTAAAGCCCTCTTACCGCTCTGAAGCCCTCTTACCGCTCTGGAGCCCTCTTACCGCTCTGAAGCTCTCTTACCGCTCTGAAGCCCTCTTACCGCTCTGAAGCCCTCTTACTGCTCTGGAGCCCTCTTACCGCTCTGAAGCCCTCTTACCGCTCTGGAGCCCTCTTGCCGCTCTGGAGCCCTCTTGCCGCTCTGGAGCCCTCTTACCGCTCTGAAGCCCTCTTACCGCTCTGAAGCCCTCTTACCGCTCTAAAGCTCTCTTACCGCTCTGAAGCCCCCTTACCGCTCTGGAGCCCTCTTATCGCTCTGAAGCCCTCTTACCGCTCTGAAGCCCTCTTACCGCTCTGGAGCCCTCTTACCGCTCTGAAGCCCTCTTACCGCTCTGAAGCCCTCTTACCGCTCTGAAGCCCTCTTACTGCTCTGGAGCCCTCTTACCGCTCTGAAGCCCTCTTACCGCTCTGGAGCCCTCTTGCCGCTCTGGAGCCCTCTTGCCGCTCTGGAGCCCTCTTACCGCTCTGAAGCCCTCTTACCGCTCTGAAGCCCTCTTACCGCTCTAAAGCTCTCTTACCGCTCTGAAGCCCTCTTACCGCTCTGAAGCATGTTAGAGTCTTCTTCAGGCTCCCGGCTGCTACGATCAGGTCTGAATTACCCCCTAAGCCCTAAGTGTGATATGAAGAAGTGATTCCCATTTTGTCCAAAAAATATACAGGGGCAAAATTATACGAAATGCAGACACTGGAGATAATATTATTAGTATGCATTTACAAAACGGGGTTACTATTGTTTTCTCCATCACATTGTTCATCGGTGGTTTTGTTTATACAGGAATTTAGTTATACAGAACAAATATTTTTCTATTTCCATGCAATCTGAATGGACTGTTTATTTACCCTTTCATTGCTTATGTCTCTAGGGCCTAATTCAGACTTGATCGCTGTGCGGCAAATTTGCAGCGGTTTGCGATCAGATAGTCGCCGCCCAGATAGAGAGAACATCTGCCCCGTGCAAGTCTGCGTACTCCGTGCAAAAAGCTTTGCAAATGCCGATCAGTGGCAGATCCCTGAAAACACTTGGGAACGCCTGCGTTTTTCCTGACACTCCCAGAAAACGACCAGTTGCCACCCCCAAACGTCCGCTTCCTGTCAATCATCCTGCGTACGTCTAGCAATAAAAGAGACGCTGATTTCTTTCACAGTTTGGCCTAGAGTGTGCGCATTATGATCCGTACGCATTGCAGTCAATTGATAATCGGCCGCCTTGCGAATTCGCACAGCAGCAGTCAGGTCTGAAAAGGCCCCTAGTTACATCCAGTAGTTATCTCTCACTTTTAATTTAAGTGCAATGAGATCAATTATAATATTTTTCAAATTTTAACAGAAAGAAATAGCTGGTAAAAGAGGAACCTACAGATATTTATTTATTTATTACTGACATGTCTTTATCTTGCAGATTACCAGAAACAACTGACGTTTAAACATGAAGATGGCTCATATGGAGGGTTTCCAGGTGGTCCTGGAAATTTCTGGTATGTAGAAAACATTTACAGTATATGAGTTCATCTATACAGTCTGATAAAGAGCAATTTTGATACACGCTCTGCACATAAAAGCACGGTAGTTACGTTTTTCCTTCTATACAATACATGAAAGTATCTTGGGGGTTTGGATCCACTTTCTGATTAGTTGAAATAAATTTACCTGTCAAAATTGAGTATTGTCCAGGTCAAATAAAAAACTCTTTATTGTTGCTTTTACACAATTTTCTCCAATCCCATGATCCCAGAGAAGTATAGAGGGAACATCTCTAAAAATAAACACCACAGATGCATAGACACAAACTGGGATATTCAATTGGCCCCATCACTGTCGAGTGATAAGTCTCGCCGGGGAAGAGGGGCTATCTAATTGGCCCCGATAAGCCGGCGCATGCAGAGGTTTATCTGGGATTTTGTTTCACCTGCCTTCGGCAGGCGAAGCATGATCCCCGATAACAGCCCTGTTTTCATCCGAAAATGGGGCTATATCACCCGTTAAACAAACAGGTTTCACCATTTTACTGGCCAAGCTAATCAAATAGCCTAACCGCAACACCCGAAGAAACATCGGGGTTTTTTAGTCCCGATGTCTCTTCAGGGCAAATTGAATATCCCAGAAAGTATGGTGTAGTATAGTCAGGTCACTGGGCTTATGGCACTAAGGGCCTAATTCAGATCTGATCGCTGCAGCAAATTTTTTAGTTGATGGGCAAAACCATGGCCCTCATTCCGAGTTGATCGCTCGCAAGGCGAATTTAGCAGAGTTGCTCACGCTAAGCCGCCGCCTACTGGGAGTGTATCTTAGCTTCTTAAAATTGCGACCGATGTATTCGCAATTATGCGATTATAAACTACTTAGCAGTTTCAGAGTAGCTTCTGACTTACTCTGCCAGTGCGATCAGTTCAGTGCTTGTCGTTCCTGGTTTGACGTCACAAACACACCCAGCGTTCGCCCAAACACTCCCCCGTTTCTCCGGCCACTCCTGCGTTTTTCCCGGAAACGGTAGCGCTTTTATCCACACGCCAATAAAACGCCGTGTTTCCGCCCAGTAACACCCATTTCCTGTCAATCACACTACGATCGCCGGAGCGAAGAAAAAGCCGTGAGTAAAAATACTATCTTCATTGTAAAATTACTTGGCGCAGTCGCAGTGCGAATATTGCGCATGCGTACTAAGCGGAATTTCACTGCGATGCGAAGAAAAATACAGAGCGAACGACTCGGAATGAGGGCCCATGTGCACTGCAGGGGGGGGCGGGCAGATATAACATTTGCAGAGAGAGTTAGATTTGGGTGGGGTATTTCGTTTCTGTGCAGGGTAAATACTGGCTTCTTTATTTTTACACTGAAGATGTCTTTTTTGTTGGTGCACTAGAAGATAATAAATAAAAAATAACTTTTATTGTTTACTATTAAAAGTCAACTGGTAAGTGATATAACAGACATACAAGTGATAATGTGAAAAAATAATAACATTAAAGCGAAATTTAAAAACGTGCCGATGTCCTGTTCCTGTATCTTCAGAGGTTCTATAGATATTATATTGTTGTATGTTCCAATGTAACACAATAAATGACAATGGCCCTCATTCCGAGTTGTTCG
Organism: Pseudophryne corroboree; assembly: GCF_028390025.1. Classification (NCBI taxonomy): domain Eukaryota; kingdom Metazoa; phylum Chordata; class Amphibia; order Anura; family Myobatrachidae; genus Pseudophryne; species Pseudophryne corroboree. The sequence continues at coordinate 707,309,980 of NC_086446.1, read as the reverse complement.
CTCGCAAGCTGCTTTTAGCAGATTTGCTCACGCTAAGTCGCCGCCTACTGGGAGTGAATCTTAGCTTCTTAAAATTGCGACCGACGGATTCGCAATATTGCGATTACACACCTCGTAGCAGTTTCTGAGTAGCTCCACACTTACTCGGCATCTGCGATCAGTTCAGTGCTTGTCGTTCCTGGTTTGACGTCACAAACACACCCAGCGTTCGCCAAGACACTCCCCCGTTTCTCCAGCCACTCCCGCGTTTTTCCCAGAAACGGTAGCGTTTTTTCACACACACCCATAAAACGGCCAGTTTCCGCCCAGAAACACCCACTTCCTGTCAATCACATTACGATCACCAGAACGATGAAAAAGCCATGAGTAAAATAACTAACTGCATAGCAAATGTACTTGGCGCAGTCGCAGTGCGAACATTGCGCATGCGCACTAAGCGGAAAATCGCTGCGATGCGAAGAAAAATACAGAGCGAACAACTCGGAATGACCACCAATATCCAGTTGCTGTGTCTCAATTTTGTTTTGATCCTTTTTTGCGCATGCAATCCAGACTGCTAACAGTGTAATGGATTTCAGTATCCAGTCCCTGGGGGAAATTTACTAAGCTCCCGATTTTGACCGAGATGCCGTTTTTTCTTCAAAGTGTCATCTCGGTAATTTACTAAACACTAATCACGGCAGAGATGAGGGCATTCGTAATTTTTTGCAAGTCCAAGTAAAAAATTACGAATGAATACACCATCGGTCAAAACGCGGCTGTTTAAGTATGAATCTCGGTCATTTACTAAGAAGTGCAAAGCAAAAAACAAACAAACACTGCCGTGAAAAATTACAACTCGTAAAAAAGTGCTAAAAAAAACCAGACCTTTTTTTTTTATTCGTGATTGGATAGGCATGCACGGATCCATGAGATCCGTGCATGTATATCAGCGCATAGGCGCTACATTGTAACACTGCCGTGTGCTGCCTGTCAGTGAGGACAGGACCACACAGCTGATCAGGAGAGTGCTACAACGTGGCGCTCCCTGATTGGCTGAAGAAACCCACTTAGACAGAAGTCAAAGTGGGTTTCTGGCATTCGTGGAAAGGTGACCCATGTGCAAACATGGGTCCCCTTTCAGTTCGTGGTCGGGACACCGTTTTTTTTTTTTTTTCAAGTACGTGGATTACCCCTGGATTTCCCGAGGAGCCTGGACCCCTGGATCTCGTGAGTAGAATTTATTCAACAGGTACCCCTTGGATTCTACTGGAGAAGAGGACCGACCTGCGTGGGAACTTAAGGTAAGTATGTATGTATGTGTGTATGTATGTAATAAAATTATACTTTCACGGTGTGTGTGTCTTGTCTTTTTTGGGGTATTTTTTTAGTAGTAGTACTACAGGTACCAGCGGGCCCGTTTTTCCGTCGCATGCTGGTACTTGTGGTTCTCCAAGTACCAGCATGCGGGGGAGGCTTGCTGGGCCTTGTAGTACTGCTACTAAAAACAATATCTTTTCTTTTACAACAAAGGCTATCAGCCTCCCCATCCGCAGCCCATTGGATGGGGGGGACAGCCTCGGGCTTCACCCCTGGCCCTTGGGTGGCTGGGGGGGGGGACCCCTTGATTGAAGGGGTCCCCACTCCCCCAGGGTACCCCGGCCAGGGGTGACTAGTTGGATTTTTGATGCCACGGCCGCAGGGCACTATATAAAAGTGACCCCCGGCTGTGGCATTATCTGTCCAGCTAGTGGAGCCCGGTGCTGGTTTTAAAAATACGGGGGACCCCTACTCTTTTTGTCCCCCGTATTTTTGGGACGAGGACCAGGCGCAGAACCCGATGCTGGTTGCTTAAATATGGGGGAACCTCTGTCATTTTTTCCCCAATATTTTTGCAACCAGGATCGGCTCAAAGAGCCCGAGGCTGGTTATGCTTAGGAGGGGGGACCCCACGCATTTTTTTTTATTATTTTACAGTGTTTAATTAAAAAAAAAAAAAAAACCCCAGCACGGATCATACAGATCCGGCCGAGATTGATTGTAAAAAAAGTCGGCAGTGTTTTGCTAATCACTGCCGTAAAAATAGAAAAAAACCCACGAATGACATCGACATCGGAACAAAAGAAAAACCCGAATACGACAGCTTAGTAAATTAGTCGTAATCAATTCAAAAAGTTGCAGTTTTACACTTTCGATGTCATTCGTGATTGAACTTTGACCTGAAACGGGAAAATACGAATCTTAGTAAATTTACCCCCCTGTGTCTCAATTGTGTTTTAATCCTTCTTTACACATGCAATCCGGGCTGCTATAGTGCATACAAAACACACCACACAAATTGAGTAACAATACATTTTGATGTTTTGTACTAAGTGAGAATGATACTCCTCTCAGGTATTTTACAATTGCAATACCACATAGCATACACACGGTTGGAATGGATGGATGGCTATTTAATATGAAACTATCTCATCATCAGCTATAGAGACTTCACTGTCACTCAGCTGTTATAAATCACATCTGCTGTGCAGATTATAAATCGCAGTATCCATGGGCCAGTGTTGTTCTCCGATTATACCATTATAGGTTTCTATTAATCACTCAGTCATCTCATCCATTGATTGAAATCCTTAATATTCCATGTGTAATATAATATGTAGAAGAAATGTATAATTCTATAATTGTGTTTACATTACACATACACATACAGTATACTACAACTAATAACTATGATAGTATGATTTACATTAGTTAATGGACGCTTTGATTACTTGTTCCTATGTGTAACACAATACACAATACATATGTTTCTATCTATACGTGCCGTGCACTATAACCAATAACGATGACAGTATGATTAACCCCAGTGGACGGACGCATTGATTATTTGTTCCTGTATTGTAACGTAATAGAAATCACACATCTTAGGGGGCAGTGACAGACTTTACTCAGCATGAATAATTACGTGCATTAATGATAACAGTCAGTCCTTTCCCCCCCACAAGTTACATAATAGACTGCGTTCTGTCTTATGAATAAGTGAATTATCTGCAGCTTGTAGTATAATTAACAGCCAATATATCCAGCATCTAATGTTTTATTTATGGCAATAAACAGATGCACACATTCTTGTGATAAATAAATCTTTTTCAGCCTGAGAGGAGACGAATGAGCCCTCTGGTGCTGCAGGATTTCTATATTCCAGCACACTCTGGGGCAGATTTACTGAGCTCGGTGAAGTGATAAAGTGGAAGGTGATAAAGGACCAGCCAATCAGATCCTTACTGCCATGTCACAGGCTGTGTTTGAAAAATGACAGTTAGGAGCTGACTGGCCGGTGCTTTATCACCTTCCACTTTATCACTTCACCGAGCTTAATAAATCTGCCCCTGTGTTATGTATTAACTGCAGGACATGTGCATTTTTGATATCAGTAGCTACACACACTATGGGGCAGATTTATTAAGTTCGGTGAAGTGATAAAGTGGAAGGTGATAAAGCACCAGCCAGTCAGCTCCTGTCAATTTTCAAACCCAGTCTGTGACATGGAAGTTAGGAGCTGATTGGCTGGTACGTTATCACTTTCCACTTTATCACTTCACCGAGCTTAATAAATCTGCCCCTATGCCTATGTAACCAAGTTTTGGCAACAAATAGATACATGTAACCATTCCTGTCTTCTCAGAAGAAGCATATGTTACTGTTGCGAGGTTCACTCAGCAATCAATCACCACATGCAGCTATGAGCAAAACAACTGCATAATTACCCACTAATATATTTGGAGGACACCAAATATCTAATATTTAATTAAAGATGATATAGTTTATATTATTGTCCTCTCCAATATCACATGCATGAATCTATTTGAGATATACAATCAGTTGGGGATGCATACACTGTATGTGTATGTGTAATGTAAACACAATTATAGAATTATACATTTCTTCTACATATTATATTACACATGGAATATTAAGGATTTCAATCAATGGAAGGGATGACTGAGTGATTAAAAGAAACCTATAACGGTATAATCGGAGAACAACACTGGCCCATGGATACTGCGATTTATAATCTGCACAGCAGATGTGATTTATAACAGCTGAGTGACAGTGAAGTCTCTATAGCTGATGATGAGATAGTTTCATATTAAATAGCCATCCATCCATTCCAACCGTGTGTATGCTATGTGATATTGAAATTGTAAAATACCTGAGAGGAGTATCATTCTCACTTACAGTAGCGGATCTTGGCACGGGCAAGCAGGACTTTTGCCCAGGGCGCCGCCTTCTGGAGGGCGCCGCCCCATGGCAAGATCCGCTACTGCTGTGCCCCCCGCTGCCGCTGCCCGCTGTGTCCCGCTGTGAAGGGAACTAGACGCATAGCATCTAGTTTCCCTTCGTGGAGAGGACCTTTACTGTGCCATGCGCGATGACGTCATCGCGCACACCGCACAGCAAAGGTCCTCTCCACAAAGGGAACTAGACGCTACGCTACAAAACTAGATGCTACGCTACAAAACATCAAAATTTATTTTTACTCAATTGTGTGGTGTGTTTTGTATGCACTATAGCAGCCCGGATTGCATGTGTAAAGCAGGATTAAAACACAATTGAGACACAGGAACTGGATACTGAAATTGATTACACTGTTAGCAGTCTGGATTGTATGTGCAAAGAAGGATCAAAACAAAACTGAGACACAGGAACTGGATATTGTAATTTATTGTGTTACATTGGAACATACAACAATATAATATCAGTAGCAGTGGCGTAACTACTGCCCCCGCAGTCCTCGCGGTGGCTTGGGGGCGAGGGCTGCGGGGGCGCCACTGATTTACAGCAGACTGACATGCGGACGAGCGTCCGCATGTCAGTCTGCTTTCTCCTTCCCTCCGCCGCTTGTTGGAGGGACACGGAGGGCACAGTCTCTCCTGTGTCCCTCCTGCTGCATCATCTCCGGCGGCCGCGGGTCTGATAGGGAGAAGTGCCGTCCGTGAGCTCTAATTGGCTCACGGACGGCACTTCCCCCTATTAGACCCGCAGCCGCCGGAGATGATGCAGCAGGAGGGACACAGGAGAGGCTGTACCCTCCGTGTCCCTCCAAAAAGCGGCGGCGGGGGGGGGGGATGATATCTGGCACTGGGGGGAATAACTGGCAGGGGAGGGATATCTGGCACTGGGGCATATATGGCACTGGGGGGGGATATCTGGCACTGGGGCATTATCTGGCACTGGGGGGGAATATCTGGCGGGGGGGGTGGATGTCTGGCACTGGGGGGAATAACTGGCAGGGGGGGGGATATCTGGCACTGGGGCATTATCTGGCACTGGGGGGGAATAACTGGCAGAGGGGGGGATATCTGGCACTGGGGCATTATCTAGCACTGGGGGCATATATGGCACTGAGGGGGAATATCTGTCAGGGGGGGATATCTGGCACTGGGGCATTATCTGGCACTGGGGGCATATATGACACTGGGGGGGAATAACTGGCAGGGGGGGGGATACCTGGCACTGGGGCATTATCTGGCACTGGGGGCATATATGACACTGGGGGGGAATAACTGGCAGGGGGGGGATATCTGGCACTGGGGCATTATCTGGCACTGGGGGCATATATGGCACTGGGGGGAATATCTGGCAGGGGGGGGATATCTGGCACTGGGGCATTATCTGGCACTGGGGGCATATATGGCACTGGAGGGGGGGAATATCTGGCACCGGGGGCATATATGGCACTGGGGGGGGATATCTGGCACTGGGGGCATATATGGCACTGGGGGGGGCATATCTGTCACTGGGGGCATATTTGGCACTGGGGGGGAATATATGGCAATGGGGGCATATGTGGCACTGGGGGGGAATATCTGGCACTGGGGGCATATGTGGCACTGGGGGGGTATATGTGTACCTGGCACATGGGGGGAGGGGCTATATTTGGCACTGGGGCATGTGAGTACCTGGCACCGTGGGGGAATATCTGGCACTGGGGACATATGTGGCACTGGGAGCACAGCCCTAGCAACGAGCATGACACACAGTGCATGAAACACCTGGCAACGAGCATGACACACAGTGCATGAAACACCTGGCAACGAGCATGACACCCAGTGCATGAAACCCCTGGCAACGAGCATGACACCCTGAGCATGAAAACCCCTGGCACCGTGCATGGAACCAAGAGCATGAAACCCCTGGCAACGAGCATGACACCCAGTGCATGAAACCCCTGACAACGAGCAGGTAATTGAAAAGTAATTAGAAGCCTTACTGTAGGACTTAATGTGTAATGCGCATTACGGTGTGTGGCATAATGTATCACGGACATTGCGGTGTGTGTCATAATGTGTCACAGGCATTACGGTGTATGGTATACTATATCGCGGGCATTGTGATATGTGGTATAATGTCTCAGGGTCATTGCAGTGTGTGGCATAATGTATCACGGACATTGCGGTGTGTGTCATAATGTGTCAGGCATTACGGTGTGTGGTATACTATATCACGGGCATTGTGGTATGTGGTATAATGTCTCAGGGTCATTGCAGTGTGGCATAATACATAACGGGCATTGCGGTGTGTGGCATAGGGTGTAACGGGCAGGGCATTGTGGTATGTGTCACAGGCATTACGGTGTATGGTATACTATATCACGGGCATTGTGGTATAATGTATCACGGACATTGCGGTGTGTGTCATAATGTGTCACAGACATTGTATGTGCTATAATGTATCAGGGGCATTGCAGTGTGTAGCATAATGTATAACGGGCATTGCGATTCCTGTCATAATGTGTCACAGGCATTACGGTGTGTGGCATAATGTGTCACGGGCATTACGGTGTGTGGCATAATGTGTCGGGGCATTACAGTGTGTGCATATTGTGTCGTGCATTATTGTGTGTGGAATAATGTCTAAGGGCATTGCAGTATGTGGCATAATGTATACTGGGCATACTATAATGAGGAAAAATGACAAATAATGTAAGGGGCATGAATCAGGATTATTTTTCTTTTTTGTGGTGGCCAACGTATGGGCGTGCAGGTTGCAGAACTGGGGTATAAGGTAGTCTTTTCCTGCAATGCCACGCCCCTTTATGCGAAACCACGCCCATTCCAACGAAACCACACCCCTTATTTTGGCGCATATTTATCCCTTTCTTGCTCCCAATTATGTAGCATGAAGGAGGGGGGGGGGGGGGGCGCCGAAGAATTTTTGGGCTTGTGGGAGAAAAATTTCTAGTTACGCCACTGATCTGTAGAACCTCTGAAGATACAGGAACAGGACAACTTAGCACGTTTTTTAATTTTGCTTTAATGTTATTATTTTTTCACATTATCACTTGTATGTCTGTTATATCACTTACCAGTTAACTTTTATTGTATACTATTAAAAGTATTTTTTTTATTTTTTTATCTTCTACTGCGAAAAACAAAAAAGACAACTCTTTTTTCTTTCTTATCCTTCAGTATCTTACAATATAAGTTGTCTAGGGCAGCACCCCCACCTGTACTGAATGACTATTTGTCCATATTAACAAATGGGGCCCTATAACTAATTATAAAGCATTTGTTCTAGTGCAGAAGAAATTTTTCCCCTTTCCCCATTATCCCAAACTTCCTATTTATTTTTACACTGCAATTTAGATATCAATTTTAACAGGGTCTGGGACTCAGGGTCGACAGCACAAAGGTCGACACACTTTAGGTCGACGCCAATTGGTCGACACACCTTAGGTCGACATGGACAAAAGGTCGACATAGTCAAAAGGTCGACAGGAACAAGGTCGACATGGAAAAAGGTCGACATGGGTTTTTTATGTTTTTTTTTGGTGTTGTTTTCTTCGTAGAGTGACCGGGAACCCCAATTAGTGCACCGCGTCCCCTCGCATGGCTCGCTTCACTCGCCATGCTTCGGGCATGGTGCCTTCGCTCCGCTACCGCTTCGCTCGGCACACTTTACCGTTCCAATCGTAGTCCACGTGGATCGTTAAGTATGATAAGGTTCAAAAAAAGAAAAAAATCGTGAAAAACTCATGTTGACCTTTTTCCATGTCGACCTTGTTCCTGTCGACCTTTTGATCATGTCGACCTTTTGTCCATGCCGACCTAAGGTGTGTCGACCAATTGGCGTCGACCTAAAGTGTGTCGACCTTTGTGCTGTCGACCTGGAGTCCGGATACCGTTTTAACACACCCCACCCAAATCTAACTCTCTCTGCACATGTTATATTTGCCACCCCCCCTGCAGTGCACATGGCTTTGTCCATTAACAAATTTGCTGCTGTGATCAGGTCTGAATTAGGCCCTATGTAATAAAAAAAAATGGGCTGACCTGAAGTACCACTATCTCAAACAGTGAAAGTGGTCTCCAGCTGTAAATTGTTAATATTGAGAGTACAGTTTCAAATATGGCATGTTAATATAATGAGCTTTGATGTGTGGCTTGGACTTTAACAAATCTCTAAGTTTGTAAACTTTAAATAAAATTTCAGGAACACCTGGGCTTTAAACAAATTGTAGATGAATAAGATAGAAAAGCGATGAATTGTGATCAGCTTCCACCACTCAACTAGCACGCAACAATCATTAACTTCTTATTAGAGATGAGCGCCGGAAATTTTTCGGGTTTTGTGTTTTGGTTTTGGGTTCGGTTCCGCGGCCGTGTTTTGGGTTCGACCGCGTTTTGGCAAAACCTAACCGAATTTTTTTTGTCGGATTCGGGTGTGTTTTGGATTCGGGTGTTTTTTTCCAAAAAACCTAAAAAACAGCTTAAATCATAGAATTTGGGGGTCATTTTGATCCCAAAGTATTATTAACCTCAAAAACCATCATTTCCACTCATTTTCAGTCTATTCTGAATACCTCACACCTCACAATATTATTTTTAGTCCTAAAATTTGCACCGAGGTCGCTGGATGACTAAGCTAAGCGACCCTAGTGGCCGACACAAACACCTGGCCCATCTAGGAGTGTCACTGCAGTGTCACGCAGGATGTCCCTTCCAAAAAACCCTCCCCAAACAGCACATGACGCAAAGAAAAAAAGAGGCGCAATGAGGTAGCTGTGTGAGTAAGATAAGCGACCCTAGTGGCCGACACAAACACCGGGCCCATCTAGGAGTGGCACTGCAGTGTCACACAGGATGTCCCTTCCAAAAAGCCCTCCCCAAACAGCACATGATGCAAAGAAAAAAAGAGGCGCAATGAGGTAGCTGTGTGAGTAAGATAAGCGACCCTAGTGGCCGACACAAACACCGGGCCCATCTAGGAGTGTCACTGCAGTGTCACGCAGGATGTCCCTTCCAAACCCCCCCCCCCCAAACAGCACATGACGCAAAGAAAAAAAGAGGCGCAATGAGGTAGCTGTGTGAGTAAGATAAGCTACCCTAGTGGCCGACACAAACACCGGGCCCATCTAGGAGTGGCACTGCAGTGTCACGCAGGATGTCCCTTCCAAAAAACCCTCCGCAAACAGCACATGACGCAAAGAAAAAAAGAGGCGCAATGAGGTAGCTGTGTGAGTAAGATAAGCGACCCTATTGGCCGACACAAACACCGGGCCCATCTAGGAGTGTCACTGCAGTGTCACGCAGGATGGCCCTTCCAAAAAACCCTCCCCAAACAGCACATGACGCAAAGAAAAAAAGAGGCGCAATGAGGTAGCTGTGTGAGTAAGATAAGCGACCCTAGTGGCCGACACAAACACCGGGCCCATCTAGGAGTGGCACTGCAGTGTCACGCAGGATGTCCCTTCCAAAAAACCCTCCCCAAACAGCACTTGACGCAAAGAAAAAAAGAGGCGCAATGAGGTAGCTGTGTGAGTAAGATAAGCGACCCTAGTGGCCGACACAAACACCGGGCCCATCTAGGAGTGGCACTGCAGTGTCACGCAGGATGGCCCTTCCAAAAAATACTCCCCAAACAGCACATGACGCAAAGAAAAATTAAAGAAAAAAGAGGTGCAAGATGGAATTGTCCTTGGGCCCTCCCACCCACCCTTATGTTGTATAAACAGGACATGCACACTTTAACCAACCCATCATTTCAGTGACAGGGTCTGCCACACGACTGTCACTGAAATGACGGGTTGGTTTGGACCCCACCAAAGAAGAAGCAATTAATCTCTCCTTGCACAAACTGGCTCTACAGAGGCAAGATGTCCACCTCATCATCATCCTCCGATATATCACCGTGTACATCCCCCTCCTCACAGATTATCAATTCGTCCCCACTGGAATCCACCATCTCAGCTCCCTGTGTACTTTGTGGAGGCAATTGCTGCTGGTCAATATCTCCACGGAGGAATTGATTATAATTCATTTTAATGAACATCATCTTCTCCACATTTTCTGGATGTAACCTCGTACGCCGATTGCTGACAAGGTGAGCGGCGGCACTAAACACTCTTTCGGAGTACACACTTGTGGGAGGGCAACTTAGGTAGAATAAAGCCAGTTTGTGCAAGGGCCTCCAAATTGCCTCTTTTTCCTGCCAGTATAAGTACGGACTGTGTGACGTGCCTACTTGGATGCGGTCACTCATATAATCCTCCACCCTTCTTTCAATGTTGAGAGAATCATATGCAGTGACAGTAGACGACATGTCCGTAATCGTTGTCAGGTCCTTCAGTCCGGACCAGATGTCAGCATCAGCAGTCGCTCCAGACTGCCCTGCATCACCGCCAGCGGGTGGGCTCGGAATTCTGAGCCTTTTCCTCGCACCCCCAGTTGCGGGAGAATGTGAAGGAGGAGATGTTGACAGGTCGCGTTCCGCTTGACTTGACAATTTTCTCACCAGCAGGTCTTTCAACCCCAGCAGACTTGTGTCTGCCGGAAAGAGAGATCCAAGGTAGGCTTTAAATCTAGGATCGAGCACGGTGGCCAAAATGTAGTGCTCTGATTTCAACAGATTGACCACCCGTGAATCCTTGTTAAGCGAATTAAGGGCTCCATCCACAAGTCCCACATGCCTAGCGGAATCGCTCCGTGTTAGCTCCTCCTTCAATGTCTCCAGCTTCTTCTGCAAAAGCCTGATGAGGGGAATGACCTGACTCAGGCTGGCAGTGTCTGAACTGACTTCACGTGTGGCAAGTTCAAAGGGCATCAGAACCTTGCACAACGTTGAAATCATTCTCCACTGCGCTTGAGACAGGTGCATTCCACCTCCTATATCGTGCTCAATTGTATAGGCTTGAATGGCCTTTTGCTGCTCCTCCAACCTCTGAAGCATATAGAGGGTTGAATTCCACCTCGTTACCACTTCTTGCTTCAGATGATGGCAGGGCAGGTTCAGTAGTTTTTGGTGGTGCTCCAGTCTTCTGTACGTGGTGCCTGTACGCCGAAAGTGTCCCGCAATTCTTCTGGCCACCGACAGCATCTCTTGCACGCCCCTGTCGTTTTTTAAAAAATTCTGCACCACCAAATTCAAGGTATGTGCAAAACATGGGACGTGCTGGAATTTTCCCATATTTAATGCACACACAATATTGCTGGCGTTGTCCGATGCCACAAATCCACAGGAGAGTCCAATTGGGGTAAGCCATTCCGCGATGATCTTCCTCAGTTGCCGTAAGAGGTTTTCAGCTGTGTGTGTATTCTGGAAACCGGTGATACAAAGCGTAGCCTGCCTAGCAAAGAGTTGGCGTTTGCGAGATGCTGCTACTGGTGCCGCCGCTGCTGTTCTTGCGGCGGGAGTCCATACATCTACCCAGTGGGCTGTCACAGTCATATAGTCCTGACCCTGCCCTGCTCCACTTGTCCACATGTCCGTGGTTAAGTGGACATTGGGTACAACTGCATTTTTTAGGACACTGGTGAGTCTTTTTCTGACGTCCGTGTACATTCTCGGTATCGCCTGCCTAGAGAAGTGGAACCTAGATGGTATTTGGTAACGGGGGCACACTGCCTCAATAAATTGTCTAGTTCCCTGTGAACTAACGGCGGATACCGGACGCACGTCTAACACCAACATAGTTGTCAAGGCCTCAGTTATCCGCTTTGCAGCAGGATGACTGCTGTGATATTTCATCTTCCTCGCAAAGGACTGTTGGACAGTCAATTGCTTACTGGAAGTAGTACAAGTGGGCTTACGACTTCCCCTCTGGGATGACCATCGACTCCCAGCAGCAACAACAGCAGCGCCAGCAGCAGTAGGCGTTACACGCAAGGATGCATCGGAGGAATCCCAGGCAGGAGAGGAATCATCAGAATTGCCAGTGACATGGCCTGCAGGACTATTGGCATTCCTGGGGAAGGAGGAAATTGACACTGAGGGAGTTGGTGGGGTGGTTTGCGTGAGCTTGGTTACAAGAGGAAGGGATTTCCTGGTCAGTGGACTGCTTCCGCTGTCGCCCAAAGTTTTTGAACTTGTCACTGACTTATTATGAATGCGCTGCAGGTGACGTATAAGGGAGGATGTTCCGAGGTGGTTAACGTCCTTACCCCTACTTATTACAGCTTGACAAAGGCAACACACGGCTTGACACCTGTTGTCCGCATTTCTGTTGAAATAGTTCCACACCGAAGAGCTGATTTTTTTGGTATTTTCACCAGGCATGTCAGTGGCCATATTCCTCCCACGGACAACAGGTGTCTCCCCGGGTGCCTGACTTAAACAAACCACCTCACCATCAGAATCCTCCTTGTCAATTTCCTCCCCAGCGCCAGCAACACCCATATCCTCCTCATCCTGGTGTACTTCAACACTGACATCTTCAATCTGACTATCAGGAACTGGACTGCGGGTGCTCCTTCCAGCACTTGCAGGGGGCGTGCAAATGGTGGAAGGCGCATGCTCTTCATGTCCAGTTTTGGGAAGGTCAGGCATCGCAACCGACACAATTGGACTCTCCTTGTGGATTTGGGATTTCGAAGAACGCACAGTTCTTTGCGGTGCTACTGCTTTTGCCAGCTTGAGTCTTTTTATTTTTCTAGCGAGAGGCTGAGTGCTTCCATCCTCATGTGAAGCTGAACCACTAGCCATGAACATAGGCCAGGGCCTCAGCCGTTCCTTGCCACTCCGTGTGGTAAATGGCATATTGGCAAGTTTACGCTTCTCCTCCGACAATTTTATTTTAGGTTTTGGAGTCCTTTTTTTTACTGATATTTGGTGTTTTGGATTTGACATGCTCTGTACTATGCCATTGGGCATCGGCCTTGGCAGACGACGTTGCTGGCATTTCATCGTCTCGGCCATGACTAGTGGCAGCAGCTTCAGCACGAGGTGGAAGTGGATCTTGATCTTTCCCTAATTTTGGAACCTCAACATTTTTGTTCTCCATATTTTAATAGGCACAACTAAAAGGCACCTCAGGTAAACAATGGAGATGGATGGATACTAGTACTAGCTAATAATACTAGTACTAATACTAGCTAATAATAATAGTACTAGCTAATAATACTAGCTAGATACTAGCTGCTAATATAGACTGGTTGATAATGAGATGTAGTATGTATAAAGAAGAAAGAAAAAAAAAACCACGGGTAGGTGGTATACAATTATGGATGGACTGCCGAGCGCCGACACAGAGGTAGCTACAGCCGTGAACTACCGTACTGTGTCTGCTGCTAATATAGACTGGTTGATAATGAGATGTAGTATGTATAAAGAAGAAAGAAAAAAAAACCACGGGTAGGTGGTATACAATTATGGATGGACTGCCGAGTGCCGACACAGAGGTAGCTACAGCCGTGAACTACCGTACTGTGTCTGCTGCTAATATAGACTGGTTGATAATGAGATGTAGTATGTATAAAGAAGAAAGAAAAAAAAAACCACGGGTAGGTGGTATACAATTATGGATGGACTGCCGAGTGCCGACACAGAGGTAGCTACAGCCGTGGACTACCGTACTGTGTCTGCTGCTAATATAGACTGGATGATAATGAGATGTAGTATGTATAAAGAAGAAAGAAAAAAAAAACCACGGGTAGGTGGTATACAATTATGGATGGACTGCCGAGTGCCGACACAGAGGTAGCTACAGCCGTGGACTACCGTACTGTGTCTGCTGCTAATATAGACTGGATGATAATGAGATGTAGTATGTATAAAGAAGAAAGAAAAAAAAACCACGGGTAGGTGGTATACAATTATGGATGGACTGCCGAGTGCCGACACAGAGGTAGCTACAGCCGTGAACTACCGTACTGTGTCTGCTGCTAATATAGACTGGTTGATAATGAGATGTAGTATGTATAAAGAAGAAAGAAAAAAAAACCACGGGTAGGTGGTATACAATTATGGATGGACTGCCGAGTGCCGACACAGAGGTAGCTACAGCCGTGAACTACCGTACTGTGTCTGCTGCTAATATAGACTGGTTGATAATGAGATGTAGTATGTATAAAGAAGAAAGAAAAAAAAAACACGGGTAGGTGGTATACAATTATGGATGGACTGCCGAGTGCCGACACAGAGGTAGCTACAGCCGTGGACTACCGTACTGTGTCTGCTACTAATATAGACTGGATGATAATGAGATGTAGTATGTATAAAGAAGAAAGAAAAAAAAAACACGGGTAGGTGGTATACAATTATGGATGGACTGCCGAGTGCCGACACAGAGGTAGCTACAGCCGTGGACTACCGTACTGTGTCTGCTGCTAATATAGACTGGATGATAATGAGATGTAGTATGTATAAAGAAGAAAGAAAAAAAAAACCACGGGTAGGTGGTATACAATTATGGATGGACTGCCGAGTGCCGACACAGAGGTAGCTACAGCCGTGGACTACCGTACTGTGTCTGCTGCTAATATAGACTGGATGATAATGAGATGTAGTATGTATAAAGAAGAAAGAAAAAAAAACCACGGGTAGGTGGTGATATACAATTATGGATGGACTGCCGAGTGCCGACACAGAGGTAGCTACAGCCGTGGACTACCGTACTGTACTGTGTCTGCTGCTAATATAGACTGGATGATAATGAGATGTAGTATGTATAAAGAAGAAAAAAAAAACACGGGTAGGTGGTATACAATTATGGATGGACTGCCGAGTGCCGACACAGAGGTAGCTACAGCCGTGAACTACCGTACTGTGTCTGCTGCTAGTATAGACTGGATGATAAATAATGATATAAAAAATATATATATATCACTACTGCAGCCGGACAGGTATATATTATATAATGACGGACCTGCTGGACACTGTCTGTCAGCAGAATGAGTTTTTTATAGAATAAAAAAACACCACACAAGTCACACAAGTCCACGACGAGTGTACTTTTTCAGGCAGACAATCACAATATACTATAGTACTGGTGGTCAGTGTGGTCAGGTCACTGGTCACAGTGGTCAGTGGTCAGTCACACTGGCAGTGGCACTCTGGCAGCAAAAGTGTGCACTGTTTTAATATGTACTCCTGGCTCCTGCTATAACCTATAACTGCTCCCCAGTCTCCCCCACAATTAAGCTGTGTGAGCACAGTCAGATATTAATGACGGACCTGCTGGACACTGTCTGTCAGCAGAATGAGTTTTTTATAGAATAAAAAAACACCACACAAGTCTGAAGTCACACGAGTCCACGACGAGTGTACTTTTTCAGGCAGACAATCACAATATAGTACTATAGTACTGGTGGTCAGTGTGGTCAGGTCACTGGTCACACTGGTCAGTGGTCAGTCACACTGGCAGTGGCACTCTGGCAGCAAAAGTGTGCACTGTTTAATATGTACTCCTGGCTCCTGCTATAACCTATAACTGCTCCCCAGTCTCCCCCACAATTAAGCTGTGTGAGCACAGTCAGATATTAATGACGGACCTGCTGGACACTGTCTGTCAGCAGAATGAGTTTTTTATAGAATAAAAAAACACCACACAAGTCTGAAGTCACACGAGTCCACGACGAGTGTACTTTTTCAGGCAGACAATCACAATATAGTACTATAGTACTGGTGGTCAGTGTGGTCAGGTCACTGGTCACAGTGGTCAGTGGTCAGTCACACTGGCAGTGGCACTCTGGCAGCAAAAGTGTGCACTGTTTAATATGTACTCCTGGCTCCTGCTATAACCTATAACTGCTCCCCAGTCTCCCCCACAATTAAGCTGTGTGAGCAGTGCACAGTCAGATATTATACATAGATGATGCAGCACACTGGGCTGAGCACAGATATGGTATGTGAGTGTGACTGAGTCACTGTGTATCGTTTTTTTCAGGCAGAGAACAAGAACAGAACGGATTATTAAATATTAATAATAATAAATTATAAAACTGCACTGGTGGTCAGGTCACTGGTCATCAGTCACTAGTATAATATAACTCCTCCTAAGCTCCAGTAAGTATAGTAAATGAACGTGTCTCACTCAGTCTCTCACTCTCCTATCTATTTTAATTTCTAAACGGAGAGGACGCCAGCCACGTCCTCTCCCTATCAATCTCAATGCACGTGTGAAAATGGCGGCGACGCGCGGCTCCTTATATAGAATCCGAGTCTCGCGATAGAATCCGAGCCTCGCGAGAATCCGACAGTGTGATGATGACGTTCGGGCGCGCTCGGGTTAACCGAGCAAGGCGGGAAGATCCGAGTCGCTCGGCCCCGTGTAAAAAAACATGAAGTTCGGGCGGGTTCGGATTCAGAGAAACCGAACCCGCTCATCTCTACTTCTTATCTGATTAATTCACCTTGCAGAGCAGCGGTAAATAGACGCTGTGCGCATGCACTTCTATGCATGCAGTAAGAGGCGGGATATATCATATGCAAAATGTGATGCTTGATACATCCTGCCCATAGAAAAAAATTAAAACCTTTTCATGTGCTTCAAAACTATTATCTACTTTTACTCTTCCTTCTACATAGCAGCTATACATATTACATATATTACAGAGATTTTTTTATTTAAAAATATATTACAAGTTTACTCTTGATCTATCACCTGTTTAGGATATCATGATTCATGATGGATTTATTTGACTGCTACTAACCAGTATTTTTAAACCCTGTTGCAGGATCACAGCGTTAGTATTAAAGACTCTTAGCAATGCTCAGGACTTCATCCCCATAGATCAGACCATCATTCAGCAAGCTCTGACATGGCTACAGAATAAACAGTTACCAAATGGTTGTTTTAACGAATCGGTTCATTACTTTAATAATGATCTAGAGGTATGTACGGATCTATTACATTTTTCACTGGGATTCTGATTGCATGAAAACATGAGCACAATCCACAATGTTCTGATGTCGATTTTATTACTGGCAGTTGGCCCTATTAAAGAACTAGGTAATATATAATGATGCCCGTTGTAATAAGAAAAAAAGAATATTAAACCATAAGCACACTATTGCAAATGCGTTAGAAATACTTAAAATATATATACATGGTATGTTCTTATTTACAAACAGTGTAACAAAACTAGAGTGACCTATAGCCATATTTAGATTTTATGCTACTATAGTCAGGGGCGTAGCCAGTGATGTGCGATGAAATGAGGCTGGTGAGGCGGATCCTTTACTGTCATACTAATTCATATGCCAGAGTTTTGACTATATAAAGAAGAAAAATACAGAGAATATATTAAAAATATCTTCTTTGTATTATTGTAATAGGGTCATACCCTGGAGTAAAATGTCTATGGCAGGTGAGGCAGTGCCTCTCCTGCCTACCTTGTCCGCACATATCTGATCAAAACTCACCACATTTCCAGCAGTATATACTGCTGCACCTTTGTATAATGTCCACATGGATCCTTGGGCTCATATATTGGGTGTAGTACCTTACCGACGCCGGGATCCCGGCAGCATACCGACGCCGGGATCCCGGCGGGGAGGGGCGAGTGCAGCAAGCCCCTTGCGGGCTCGTTGCGCTCGCCACGCTGCGGGCTCGGTGGCGACCTGCGGTCGCCACGGGTTCTATTCCCACTCTATGGGTGTCGTGGACACACACGAGTGGAAATAGTGCCTGTTGGTCGGCATGCCGACCATCGGGATAGTGAGCCGTCGGGCTCACGGAGAAGGTCATGTGACTGTCGGTCAGCTGACCGGCGGTCACATGAATACCACCCCATATATTGTTTGTAAATCCGGCTTCGGAAGCTTCCTCAGCCATTTACCTCACCGCACATCCCTGGGTGTAGCAATATTTTGTAGATGGCCTTGTCCCAGTGCTTCTAGAGAGACACCATTATGAGTTGTTAATTTTTTGCCCCATAATAGTGCCCTAGTTCTTTCAGAACCACAGTAGTGCCATAATTAATGTTATGCCTCATAGTTGTGACCTAGTTTATTTTATGAACCATAATAGTTCCCTAGTTTACCTTATGTCACATTGTTACGCTGCCAGTACACATTATATAACATGCGCCCCATTTACATTATGGTATACAGTGTCCCCAGTTCATATTATACCACATTTTAGTGCTCCCTGATCAGATTATGCCACACTGTCATGCCTTCAGTTCATATTGTTCTAGATTATAATACCCCAGTTCATATTATGTAACTTTATAGTGCCTTCCAGTTTATATTACATCACATTACAAATAGCTGGTTAAATTATGCCACATTATAGTGCCCTCCAGTTGAGATTATGCCACATACCATTATAACATACAGTTATTATTTGATACAAAGTTATTATTTGAATATCAGTCAGAGATCAGTCAGTTTTTTCCATTTCTTTATAGGCAGAAAATATAGTTGCAAATACTGCTTATGTCGTTATCTCACTTCTGGAGCATCACGCGGTCTGTAATGTAAGTGATCTTATTTCATAGCATTTTATTGATGCAGCTCCTTGTATTAGAAAAGCAAAAGACAGCTGAACAGAAAATGGAAATATATCAACCAAGTGATTGATATTACACTAACTTCCCATGACTGGTAGCGAAATGTAAAATATGTGTCTGTTCCCCTTGTTTAGATATAGCAAAAGAATATCCCTGAACATGCTGAGACTTGTGCCTATGTAAAAGGTTGCCATTTGTTAATATTTAATATATTTAGGATATATCTAAGAAATTAGATATTACTAATGCGTTTGTAAGACCAAGTTGTGATGACTGCACCCAGATGGGTCAAGTGGTTCTAATCTGCAATCAAATTCTTTGGCCGGGATGTAATGTTAGCAGTTGGGCAAAACCATGTGCACTGCAGGGGGGGGCAGATATAACATGTGCAGAGAGAGTTAGATTTGGGTGGGGTGTGTTCAAACTGAAATCTAAATTGCAGTGTAAAAATAAAGCAGCCTGTATTTACCCTGCACAGAAACAAAATAACCCACCCAGATCTAACTCTCTCTGCAAATGTTACATCTGTCCCCCCTGCAGTGCACATGGTTTTGCTCAACTGCTAAAAAATATCCTGCTGCGATCAACTCTAAATTACCCCCTATGTACATGGCTAAACCGTGCCTTGTACAGGATTGCCCCTTTAAAAAAAGTCTGAGTTCAGCCGGCATCCAGCACGGATTTCATCACATCTCGCCCTTCCATGTTTCTGTTTGTATAACTATAGGGAATAATCCTCCAATTTGCACCTACATGAATAACAACCCCTTTTTATATAGAATGTTGGGAGAAAGTAGAGAAGTTGCTTATAGTAACCAATCAGTCTCTTGCACATCCTGTAACTTGACAGTTTTGCTGGCCATGCACCAGAACCAGATTGTTCTAACCAGTCAACTAGTTGGCTGGTTGGAAAGATAATCGGCTAGTGTGTGGGAGCAAACGATAATCAACCATTTGCTCCCACATGCCGAAAAACTGCCAAAACCGGTCTGTCCGACTAGTTTGAAAAAATCACGCAATTTCCCCCCGTGATCGATAAGTCTAGTTTTCTAGATTCCATCTAGTTTTGTGACAGTCACCTCCTTCCAGCATACCTGATCCCCAACACAGGAAGGCCCCTCGGAGAGCCAGTTCTAACACTGCTGTGGCCTCACTGCATCCTGGCCCAGGCACCACCAGTCTAGAGCAGCGGTGCTGGGAGGACAAGATGCCGAGGTGATGCTGATCCTGATGCAGATATTTGTGTGCTGGCTGCAGACAGCACCATGCAACCCCCTCCTTCCCAACCCAAACCCTGTACCGAACAGCAGGCACTGTGCACCTTCTCTCCTCCCCCTTTGGCTTGTTCAAGTGAGCCCTATTCCATACAGCAGGCACTGTGTCCTCCATGTACAGTCGCCACTGTGCACCCCCCCCTTCCCTCCCTTAGACTTGTGCAAATGAGCTTGCAGACACGGGAGCACAGAACAGCGCAGACAGAACCCCAAGCAGCATTGAAGTAACATTTATCATTTGCATACTATCCCATTGTATGGAGCAGCTGATTGGTTGCCATGGGCAACTTCTCCACAGGCTCACTTCTCCACTCTTTCCATTTAATCATGAATAGACCCTTTTTTTATGTCTAAAGCATGCCTTGTACATGATTGCCCCTTTAAAAAAAACGTCCGAGCTCGGCCGCTGAACTCGGACTTCATTACATCCCAGCCTTTGTGTGAGTACTGTATGTTGTGTAGGTGGAGAACATGAAGCAAGAGTAACAATCGAGGTACTATGAACACAGGCGAGATGCATCAACTGATCAGGTGTAGGCTATTAACAGAGGGGTCTATTCACGAAGCAATGAAAAGTATGAAGAAGTGAGCCAGTGGAGAAGTTGCCCATGTCAAACAATCAGCTGCTCTGTATAATTTTATAGAGTGCTCTTGATAAATGTTACCTCAACACTGATTGGTTGCCATGGGCAACTTCTCCACTGGCTCACTGCTCTACTCTTTTCACTGCTTCATGAATAGACCCCAAAGTTACTTTCCACTGGGGAGGGAACCGGATGTTGAAAGTGACTGCTGGCATGAATAAGGTATCAGGAGTTAGGTTATGGGCTGAGCGCAGGGCAATATGGGCTGAGTTATGGAGTGGAAGACTGGAGAAAAGAACTACAGTATGACACACACATAAAATTTGCTGCCGAGCATTGTCGGTGATGGATGACTCTGTACAGTGAGTGAGTGCAGATCACAATGTCCTGCTTTACACGATAAATGGCTGACAATTATATGTCCAGCTGCATGGTGAACAATAGGAATGCAATTCTTTGTAAAATATGATTCTCACTCTACGATATAAAAACATGAGACATTGGGGGATATTCAGTTGTTTGAAAAGTCAGTTGGGTGTCTGTTTTTTTCCTATCTAATAGACAGGAAAAAACAGACACCCAACCGACTTTTCAAACATTTGAATTCCCCCCATTGTGTTAGTATTAGAAACCACTGCAGTAAATAATTAACCTTTCTGCTGTCTGTTTCTGGGGAAAGCTTTTTAACCAGTGATCTCTTCCTTTCCCCACTTTGCCCCTAATGACAATGTTCTCTGTTTAGGGAAGCATTGTGGAGAATGCATTGAAATGTTTAAGGAAAGAAGCACACAGCATTACGTCTCCCTATACCCAGGCTCTTCTGGCCTATGCCTTCACTCTGGCAGGAGACAGTGAACTAAGACAGGAGGCGCTGAAGCATTTGGACAAGACTGCCATAAAGAAAGGTGCGAGGAGTAACAGAGTATTTAAGATGAACAAGCCAATAAATCATTTGTTATTAGCTGTGGCTCAGTTTTGGCAAAGGAATGTTGTGTGTGTGTGTGTGTGTGTGCATGCGTGCATGTGTTTGCGTGTGTTGTTGATGGAGAAGGAAGTTGCAGAGAGACTGAGGAGGACATTTACTAAGCAGTGATAAGAGCGGAGAAGTGAGCCAGTGGAGAAGTTGCCCCATCAACCAATCAGCAGCTCTGTATAATTTTATAGTATGCAAATTATAGATGTTATTTCAGTGGTGATTGGGTTCCATGGGCAACTTCTCCACTGGCTCACTTCTCCGCTCTTATCACTGCTTAGTAAATGTCCCCCTGAGAAATTAAAAGTTGTGAATGGTGGCCACAAATGGGACTGATAATGACAATGCCAGTGTACAGATGTAGCCATGCTATATGGCGGGCCAGTCCATGACTAATCGAAGGCGGTGATTGCTCCATTTATTGTATTAGGAGTGAATGGAGCGATCACCAGCTGCGAATAGGTTTAGCCTGGCATGCCATGCAGCAAGCCATGTTGCAGCAAAAATGAGCATAGGTAATCTGTTATCTTTTATGGGCAGCTTCAGAATAATAATATATGGGCATAAAATTACTATACAACCATGAGAAAGTAGTTATTGAAGAACAGTGTATCCCAAACTCACATTACTTGTATAAATAACAAGTGCATTCAGTGCATTTATGTTATCCGTGAACATCTTTCAATCCAGTAGTTCTAGAACTTGACAATCTTAAGGGGGTATTCAATTAAACCCTGCTCAATCAATCACCGGCGGCTGCCGTGCCAAGGTAAATCCAATTACCGAGGGTTACCCCATGCGCAAGTTCCCGCAGTCATACTGAACCTTGCAGCTCCATGAACTGTGAGGTAAATTCAGCGGAAAAAAGACAAAACCGGGTTTTACATGCAGGGAAAAAACATTGATTCCGTAGAATCAGTGGGTTTCCGAACATGAATCCTGATTTTTAGGTGCTGGGAAAAAAGGCTAAGTAGTTTAAAAGCATTGGGGATGTTTGATGACATTGAGTCGCGGGATAAACCATGAGGCTAATTGAATACCCCCCTTAATGTTAAATAATTATTTTCCATTATTATCCATAAATCAAATGAGCATTGATTTCTCCCATTATTCTTATTTTCATTGTGAATCTCCATAGAAGCATTTAAGCATTGGAAAACAACGGTATACAAGCAAGTAGCCGTTGAGACATCTGCCTATGTAATTCTGGCTTTGCTTTCTGAAAAAACAACTGCACAGAAAGATGTTGAAGAGAGCGCAGACATCGTCCGTTATCTTCTAACACTGCAAAATCCATGGGGAGGATTCTACTCATCTCAGGTTACACATCTTAGATACAATAAATGCCAAAATATCTTATACTGGTGGTGGCACACATCAGTCTCCATGTTTTACACTGAATTTTCTGTGCTGCCTCTATAAATGTTGTTAAATAGTGAAAAAGGAGAGAACTTATACTACTATAAAGAAGGGTGTATCTTATAGACAATGTTACGGTAAAGAAATAGAATAACTAAAGGTGGGTACACACTGGCCGATATATTTGCTGTTCTATTAAACGGCCGATATATCGCGGGTCCGTCGGCCAGTGTGTACGGGCGATATGTCTGTGAACTCAGTCGTTCACAGACATATTGCGTTGGCACCGCAGCACAGCTGACGGCCAGTATATCTACCGATATATTGGTGCATCGCTGTGTGTGTACGGGTGACCAGCCAGCCGCTCGTACACATGCTGCGGTGGCCGCCACTGATTGACTTCTAAAATGGGCGGGCGTGTGTACACGCCCGTCCAGTTCATGACGTCAGTCCCCGACGGATCGGGTAGTGTGTATGCACAGCACACTGCCCGATCCGTCCATAGATATATCTGCTGATCAATTGATCTGCAGATGTATCTATCAGTGTGTATCCACCTTTACAGTGCTGGTCAATATTTTCTAAAATAAATTCCTTATTTATTCTAATGCAGTTTATTAAACAAAACTATTGCAAATCAAAACAACACAATAAAAAAGCAAAATGAGAAATTAGTAGACATCAGGGGCGCTGGAATGTTTTGAGGTTGGGGGGACGTAGTAAAAATTACATTTTGGCGCTCCCCGCCAAACCTCCCCACTCCCCCAGTGCGGGTGAGCGGCGCTTACCTACTTGCGACTCATGCTGTAAAATCAGTGTGCTGCAGCTGCCTGCTATGCCCCATGTCCTCCTAGCTCGCCCGGCTCATCACATATGTATTACTGGGAGGAGGCGGGGTTGTCCCAGCAGACTCAGCATGGCCATGCTTCCCTCCCAGTAATTCATCAATGAAGAGCCAGCTAGGAGGACATGGGGCATAACAGGCAGCGGCAGCACATTGATTTTACAGGAGGAGTCCCCTGCGGGGATCCGGGGGTAAGCACTCATCCGCGCCTCCATCTTGTTTAGGGGGGAGCTGCCCCCTTGCCCCCCCATTCTGACGCCTATGGTAGACATTTAAGTGCACAGCATACAGTTTTAGTTACTCACGCTATGATTGGCTGATTTCTAGAGTGTGACATATGCAGTAGAGTTGAGAAGCAGCCTTTCCCAGGCAATCTTAGTAACTGTAGGCTCCTGTATCATTGTGCTATACAACATACATTCTAATGAGGAGACTTAATTTGTAGGGTAACATGCATTTCAGCCTGTGTTTTGCATGCACTCTCTCAATCATGATGAGAATTTGACTTACTGTACAATAGCTTTCACTTTAAAATAAAGGGCTTCATACATCAGATGGTCACTTCCCTGTTCTCCAAACTGACCCGATTCACTGATCAAAAAAGCCTATCAGTGGCCATCAATCGATGATCCATTGGAAATCGAGGACATTCTACATATTGATTCTCGATTGACAATCCCAGGCATTTTTGGTTGCATTTGGCAATCAGGAAAATGCAACTTGTTTAAAATTCCCAATCTCCCGACCCAGGGGCAGGTGATATTGGGGTATTGCAACAATACACTGCAGATGTTTGGGGGCATTAAGACTTTGCTTAACATTTCAGATGAATTGTGATAAAATGTAACATAAAATTAACATTAATTCATGTTAAAACAGTCCTAATATACTTATTTATGGTTCTTAGATTATACTATTGTATTTTATATGCCAAGTAAAAATAAGTACAGCAACATTAAAATATCTATATAAACTATCTAATAAAAGGTAATAAAAGGAAAACATTGTTAAAGGCAAATGCTTTAAGAAGGTAACATACTTAAAATTGTAAAATTAACCAAGATCAAAATTCAAATTTAAAGCATATGGTGACAATGTATTTAGAGTATTAGTCTAATAAGCCTAAGGCCAATGCATCTGCTGTTATTGTCAAAGTAATTATCAAATATTAAATTCACAAAAGCATAGTTAATTTCAGATAGGCCTCTTTATCATTAAAAACATATCAATTTGATTTTGTAGGACTCTACAGTAGGTATTCAAGCTCTTGCTAAATATGCCAAGGCCACTCACCACAAGAAGGGAGCCGCAACGGTGACAGTTGAGTCAAAGTCCGGGTTCCACAAAGAAATTCATGTGGACAAAGATAATAGTGATCTTCTGCAGACAGTAGTCCTGCCAGAATTCCCTGGTGAATATACAGTAACTGCCACTGGAAAAGGTTGTGTCTATTTACAAGTAAGTAAAATATTGTCTTTTCTGAGCAAACAAGACTGTATTGGTCATTGGTCATTACCCTTTATTACATGTGTTTTTTTCTTTACAACTGTATATTGTTGTCTTCCCATGAGCATCGAATTTAGTAGATGACATTTAATGACTAGTGTCATCATCATCACTGGTAGCAGCAGCTGCTGTGACAGTACTTGGTTCCTCTTCTGTAAACTGGTCGTTATCCATTTTTTCAATATGCAGATCACTGTGTGGAGTCACAGGGCTTTGAACAAAGTGCACTAGGGTAAAGTGCACCAAACAGTGCAAACAAAACAATTGAAAAAATAAATATATATATATTACTTGCAGCCTGGTTTAAACTGTGTGGAATCGCAGGGCTTATAGATGCATGTGAACACAATGTAATAGGGTAAAGCGCAACAAACAGTGCAAACAATACAATAGAACTATATTTTTTTTTTCTGCTTTTGAACTTGTAGCCTGATTTAAACTGCATGGAATCACAGGGCTTATAGATGTACTTGAACAGAGCGTAATAGGGTAAAGCGCACAAAACATTGCAAACAAAACAATAGAAATATATATATATTTTCTTTTTTTGCTTTTGAACTTGCAGCCCAGTTCAAACAATGACTATACACAGCTCTTTGTGAGCCTGGGCACATCACAGTATATATCAGAGTCCAGTGCAACATACAGCCATGTTCCCCTATATACAGTGACTATACACAGCCCAGCCTAGACACAACACAGTGTGCAGCAGACAATAGTGATTCACGGTAGCAGCAGTAATTTATGCACAGATAGCACTTGAGAAATGGAGCACCGTGATACTCTCAAACACACACAGCCAGACGACCCCTACAGCGCAGCTAACGTTAGCGTGCACTAGACGGAAATGGCACTAGCAGCAGCGGCACCATTTATGGAAACCAAGCCCTGGGAGAATCTGACGTTCAGACTTGTTTTGGATTTCAAAAATGGCATGGAGGTCCGAGCCGGGACTTTTGTTTAAGATAATAACCTAAATTGTTTTTTGTTGTAAGAAAACAATTTAGAATATTATCTTAAACCCTTGTGTCGCCATATAAATAAATTATAATAATAAAAATAGCCATATTACAAATAACAATAATACATACTGTACAGTACTGGTTACATAGCTTAAAATCTTTAAGTTCCCTGTAAAACAAATAGAATTTAATGTTTTGCACCCTACTCTGTAAAAGATTCTTATTTATCTAATTGACCAGGAATCCATATCTGTGGCTAAACGTTTTTTAATATACTCCTTCATTCAGTCTCTCACAATTTTAGAATATTAATTGATATGCATATATTGTAGTTTGCGTTGTAAAAATATTGAGTATATCATTATTAATAATATAATTTAATTATTTATTTTCATTTTTTATGGTATCTTTATATACTGTAGAATAGTTTTATCATTAATACAGATAATTATAAAATTGCATTTTTAAAGATATTATTGTATATATTACTACTTTTCATAACATTATGTGAAATATGTATTATCATTTTAAAAATGTTTTATTTAATATAGATAGATAGATAGATAGATAGATAGATAGATAGATAGACAGATAGATGTTAATTGTGAAAGACTATAAGTATTGGACATATCTTTTTTTTGAGTAACAAGAATAAAATGAACTTCATTTATAAAAATAACAAACTTTGTTGTAAAAATTAAAATTAAAATTAGCTCATTTTCAAAATAAACTAAAAAATGCTGATCAATAACTGAATGTGAAATGAATTAATGGCTAGATTGTTGTTGATACAATATTTATTTGCTTGCAGTCACATCTGCATTATAACAGTCTTCCTGACCATTCGGATGACCACTTTTCCGTCAATGTCAGCACCCAACCAGCCATCTGCACCCATGAAGCACAGACAAACTTTGAACTCCATGTGGATGTGAGGTAAGAATTAGAGATGAGCGCCTGAAATTTTTCGGGTTTTGTGTTTTGGTTTTGGGTTCGGTTCCGCGGCCGTGTTTTGGGTTCGACCGCGTTTTGGCAAAACCTCACCGATTTTTTTTTGTCGGATTCGGGTGTGTTTTGGATTCGGGTGGTTTTTTCAAAAAACCCTAAAAAACATCTTAAAACATTGAATTTGGGGGTCATTTTGATCCCATAGTATTATTAACCTCAATAACCATAATTAACACTCATTTTCAGTCTATTCTAAACACCTTACACCTCACAATATTATTTTTAGTCCTAAAATTTGCACCGAGGTCGCTGGATGACTAAGCTCAGCGACCCTAGTGGCCGACACAAACACCGGGCCCATCTAGGAGTGGCACTGCAGTGTCACGCAGGATGTCCCTTCCAAAAAACCCTCCCCAAACAGCACATGACGCAAAGAAAAAAAGAGGCGCAATGAGGTAGCTGTGTGAGTAAGATTAGCGACCCTAGTGGCCGACACAAACACCGGGCCCATCTAGGAGTGGCACTGCAGTGTCACGCAGGATGTCCCTTCCAAAAAACCCTCCCCAAACAGCACATGACGCAAAGAAAAAAAGAGGCGCAATGAGGTAGCTGACTGTGTGAGAAAGATAAGCGACCCTAGTGGCCGACACAAACACCGGGCCCATCTAGGAGTGGCACTGCAGTGTCACGCAGGATGTCCCTTCCAAAAAACCCTCCCCAAACAGCACATGACGCAAAGAAAAAAAGAGGCGCAATGAGGTAGCTGTGTGAGTAAGATTAGCGACCCTAGTGGCCGACACAAACACCTGGCCCATCTACGAGTGGCACTGCAGTGTCACGCAGGATGTCCCTTCCAAAAAACCCTCCCCAAACAGCACATGACGCAAAGAAAAAAAGAGGCGCAATGAGGTAGCTGACTGTGTGAGAAAGATAAGCGACCCTAGTGGCCGACACAAACACCGGGCCCATCTAGGAGTGGCACTGCAGTGTCACGCAGGATGTCCCTTCCAAAAAACCCTCCCCAAACAGCACATGACGCAAAGAAAAAAAGAGGCGCAATGAGGTAGCTGACTGTGTGAGAAAGATAAGCGACCCTAGTGGCCGACACAAACACCGGGCCCATCTAGGAGTGGCACTGCAGTGTCACGCAGGATGTCCCTTCCAAAAAACCCTCCCCAAACAGCACATGACGCAAAGAAAAATAAAAGAAAAAAGAGGTGCAAGATGGAATTGTCCTTGGGCCCTTCCCACCCACCCTTATGTTGTATAAACAAAACAGGACATGCACACTTTAACCAACCCATCATTTCAGTGACAGGGTCTGCCACACGACTGTGACTGAAATGACGGGTTGGTTTGGACCCCCACCAAAAAAGAAGCAATTAATCTCTCCTTGCACAAACTGGCTCTACAGAGGCAAGATGTCCACCTCATCATCATCCTCCGATATATCACCGTGTACATCCCCCTCCTCACAGATTATCAATTCGTCCCCACTGGAATCCACCATGTCAGCTCCCTGTGTACTTTGTGGAGGCAATTGCTGCTGGTCAATGTCTCCGCGGAGGAATTGATTATAATTCATTTTAATGAACATCATCTTCTCCACATTTTCTGGATGTAACCTCGTACGCCGATTGCTGACAAGGTGAGCACCGGCACTAAACACTCTTTCGGAGTACACACTTGTGGGAGGGCAACTTAGGTAGAATAAAGCCAGTTTGTGCAAGGGCCTCCAAATTGCCTCTTTTTCCTGCCAGTATAAGTACGGACTGTGTGACGTGCCTACTTGGATGCGGTCACTCATATAATCCTCCACCATTCTATCAATGGTGAGAGAATCATATGCAGTGACAGTAGACGACATGTCCGTAATGGTTGTCAGGTCCTTCAGTCCGGACCAGATGTCAGCATCAGCAGTCGCTCCAGACTGCCCTGCATCACCGCCAGCGGGTGGGCTCGGAATTCGGATTTGGGATTTCGAAGAATGCACAGTTCTTTGCTGTGCTGCTTTTGCCAGCTTGAGTCTTTTCATTTTTCTAGCGAGAGGCTGAGTGCTTCCATCCTCATGTGAAGCTGAACCACTAGCCATGAACATAGGCCAGGGCCTCAGCCGTTCCTTGCCACTCCGTGTGGTAAATGGCATATTGGCAAGTTTACGCTTCTCCTCCGACAATTTTATTTTAGGTTTTGGAGTCCTTTTTTTTCTGATATTTGGTGTTTTGGATTTGACATGCTCTGTACTATGACATTGGGCATCGGCCTTGGCAGACGACGTTGCTGGCATTTCATCGTCTCGGCCATGACTAGTGGCAGCAGCTTCAGCACGAGGTGGAAGTGGATCTTGATCTTTCCCTAATTTTGGAACCTCAACTTTTTTGTTCTCCATATTTTATAGGCAGAACTAAAAGGCACCTCAGGTAAACAATGGAGATGGATGGATTGGATACTAGTATACAATTATGGACGGACTGCCACGGTTAGGTGGTATAAAAAAACCACGGTTAGGTGGTATATAATACAATTATGGATGGACGGACTGCCTGCCGAGTTCCGACACAGAGGTAGCCACAGCCGTGAACTACCGCACTGTACACTGGTTGATAAAGAGATAGTAGTATACTCGTAACAACTAGTATGACACTATGACGACGGTATAAAGAATGAAAAAAAAACCACGGTTAGGTGGTATATATTATAATAATAATACAATTATGGATGGACGGACTGCCTGCCGACTGCCGACACAGAGGTAGCCACAGCCGTGAACTACCGCACTGTACACTGGTTGATAAAGAGATAGTAGTATACTCGTAACAACTAGTATGACACTATGACGGTATAAAGAATGAAAAAAAAACCACGGTTAGGTGGTATATATTATAATAATAATACAATTATGGATGGACGGACTGCCTGCCGACTGCCGACACAGAGGTAGCCACAGCCGTGAACTACCGCACTGTACACTGGTTGATAAAGAGATAGTAGTATACTCGTAACAACTAGTATGACACTATGACGACGGTATAAAGAATGAAAAAAAAACCACGGTTAGGTGGTATATATTATAATAATAATACAATTATGGATGGACGGACTGCCTGCCGACTGCCGACACAGAGGTAGCCACAGCCGTGAACTACCGCACTGTACACTGGTTGATAAAGAGATAGTAGTATACTCGTAACAACTAGTATGACACTATGACGACGGTATAAAGAAAGAAAAAAAAAATACCACAGTTAGGTGGTATATATTATAATAATAATACAATTATGGATGGACGGACTGCCTGCCGACTGCCGACACAGAGGTAGCCACAGCCGTGAACTACCGCACTGTACACTGGTTGATAAAGAGATAGTAGTATACTCGTAACAACTAGTATGACACTATGACGGTATAAAGAATGAAAAAAAAACCACGGTTAGGTGGTATATATTATAATAATAATACAATTATGGATGGACGGACTGCCTGCCGACTGCCGACACAGAGGTAGCCACAGCCGTGAACTACCGCACTGTACACTGGTTGATAAAGAGATAGTAGTATACTCGTAACAAGTATGACACTATGACGACGGTATAAAGAAAGAAAAAAAAATACCACGGTTAGGTGGTATATATTGTAATACAATTATGGATGGACGGACTGCCTGCCGAGTTCCGACTGCCGACACAGAGGTAGCCACAGCCGTGAACTACCGCACTGTACTGTGTCTGCTGCTAATATAGACTGGTTGATAAAGAGATAGTATACAATACATACAACAATATACTACTATACTGGTGGTCAGGCACTGGTCACCACTAGTCACACTGGCAGTGGCACTCCTGCAGCAAAAGTGTGCACTGTTTAATTTTAAATTAATATAATATTATGTACTCCTGGGGGCTCCTGCTATAACAACCTGCAGTGCTCCCCAGTCTCCCCCACAATTATTATAAGCTTTGCCTTTTATACATTGATGTGCAGCACACTGGGCTGAGCTGAGTGCACACAGACTGAGTCACACTGTGTGACTGGCTGCTGCTGTGTATCGTTTTTTTTCAGGCAGAGAACGGATATAGCAGAGAACGGATATATTATATTAAAATAAATAAAAGTTAACTAACAACAACTGCACTGGTCACTGTGGTAAACTCTGTCTGACTCTGCACAATCTCTCTCTCTCTTCTAATCTAATTTCTAATGGAGAGGACGCCAGCCACGTCCTCTCCCTATCAATCTCAATGCACGTGTGAAAATGGCGGCGACGCGCGGCTCCTTATATAGAATCCGAGTCTCGCGAGAATCCGACAGCGTCATGATGACGTTCGGGCGCGCTCGGGTTAACCGAGCAAGGCGGGAGGATCCGAGTCTGCTCGGACCCGTGAAAAAAACATGAAGTTCGTGCGGGTTCGGTTTCAGAGAAACCGAACCCGCTCATCTCTAGTAAGAATAACATTGTAAAGCCCAATCCATTGTCACATCTACTTTTACTTCAATATACTGTATTGGGCAATCCCCTGAGAAATAAATCTCAGAGACAATTTATTGACATTATAACAATATGTGATTGAATGTGAGCTACTGTCTTCAAACTAAAGTACAGTGCCAGAAATTATATTTTCTTTAGTATTTCCCAACCCAGTAATGTACTGTACAGTGTATTACAGCACTGAACATTTTTTTCTGAAGTGGTTGATCTTACTACAGTATTTAATAGATTGCAATCGTGATGTCATGCCACATGGTACAGTATATTAAGGCTATCTGTATGTGGACACATCTGTTCCACCTGGACTTGTTATACATGCCATGAGTTAAATGCATGTACTTGATGACACTGTGGTGCTCAGAGAAATTAATCTTTTCCGATTCGCCCGCACCTCTTAGCTGCTTCAAAGCATTTTTAGGTATTCTCCATGAATGTAATTATGTCCATGTAGCATATTAATCATGTCCCTCACGCAACAATAGTCACAGTTTTGGCACAGTGCACCATATCTGTGTGGGAAGTGATCCCAGTCAACATCACCAAGTTTACTCTGGAGACTCCCCATATTTACCTGCATAAGTCTGTTTGGCTAATTTGGTGGTTTGGTTCCTTTGTTGCTTGCACCAGAAAGTGAGCCCAAACTCATGCCCTAAAAAAAGCTGATGCTCACTAGTATCATATGTGCTAGAAACCTCAGCAATCCTCAATGGTGGCTAGCAGAGGGGTCCAGTGGGAAAAAGCTCTGGCTACAAAATGCATTGGAAGGATCAAAAACTGTAAAGGTCCAGGAGAGGGGGCAGCGGCAGGAGGGTGCTGTCAGAAACCTGCTCCACAGATTTGGCTAGTTTGTTGGCCACAGCCCACCTCTGCATAATGAGTTTAATGGCCATTATTGAGCAATAGGAGCCAGTGCTGGAAGTCGGAAGTGCAGGACAGGGTTGCCAAAAGAATGCTCAGAGAGCCTGTTTGGTTGGGGACTAGTATTGCTCCATTGAATCCAACTGGAAGTATGTTCAGTGCTGTGGGTTCATGCACCAACTATTATGAAATAGAGAAATGGAGAGCATTTCTGAAGGCCCAAAACTGATTGCAGGGAGCAGGGACCTCTGACAAATCTCTGGCTATGGGATCTTTAGTTGGAGCAGGCTGCAACCCCTGACACAGCTTTAAATGAGAGATGCCCAAAGAAGAGTGGGGGGCATGAGTAGTTAGTGAGGTGCCAGGGAAGAGGCACAAACCCTTTTGGCAGAGTCATAATAGGACAGGGAGCGTAAACTAAAAAGGGAGGTGCAGGAAATTTTTAAAAGGGGGAAAGAAAAAAAGAGAAAAGTGGAAACAGAAGACAGAGCAGGGAAAGATGGAAAACAACGTTACAATCAAAGGAAGAAGCAGTGAGCTACAGGAGGAAAACAAAAAGAAAAAATGGGCAAATAAGAAACAAGTAAATTATCTACTTAGCCTGGCAGAGAGCAGGAACTTTAATCTGCAAAAAGGAAGATCCCTCAGCTAGTTTATGTAAACTAATAGACTAAGTAAAAAACTTAAACCCTCACATATAATAAGGAAACCCTTCTCTAGAACTCTATATGTCCATCAAACAGCAAGTCCATAACCCAAACCAATAGATACCCAATCTATGCCGTACCCACAACCTGACTGCTTATGTGCCATCAGACTTATTCATCCTTCCATTAGATTAAAAATTAGCCTCATAATTATTAAGTGTATAATTTGTTGCCTTTCCTTACGTTGAATGGGCAGATACTGTAGCTCAAACTGCGTGCTCACAACTACCTCTTTCTTCTGTGTGTTTTCTTATAGTATTACCTAAACAACGTGCATTTTCAGTCTTTTCAGTACAGCAGATAAACACAAAAGGAACTGGAAAAATTGGTGTCATGGATAGTGCAAAGAGGGAACATGAGGGTAGAGGGCCTTGCCTGTAAAAGGCTTATGTACTAAAGGGAAGGGTAAACAGTTGCAAAGTAAACTGGGAAGGATACATGATGGAGTGGTAGAGGAGAACAATGACGAGTTATCAAGAGGGAGTATGCTTTAATAATAACTAGTTTGACTGGCTGAAGTAGTGTGTTTCTTAGGATGGGGTTATTTTGAGCAAAATCTTGGAGGTAAGCATGAAGAGAAGAGCCAGGTTGGAGAAAAGATGATGGAAGAGCTTCATGGGCAGGAAGGAGTATGGACATAGATGTGGTGAGAGATGAAGGTAGGGGAGGAGTGGTTTAAGGCTTTGTATGTAAGGGTTACATTTAACTGGAGTCTGAGTGTCAGACTTTGAGAATCTGTTGGACCCTGTACCAGGAAATGGATGCAGAAGCCTTGGAGTAAAGCAAGGAGGTTTACTGTAACTTACAGGATATGATAGAAGAATCACAAATAATAGTCTTAAAAGATTTCTTGACCACAGGTATGTGGCTGAAAAGCTAGATAGCCGGAACACGGCTTAATGCTTGAACACAGATTTCAGTATAGCTGGGTAGCTGAATAGCTGAGATAGCCGGGACAGGTTAGATACTTAAGCACTGGTGCACAGCAAAGCAGGACAGCTAGATAGATGAGGCAGCCGGGACATGGCTTGATGCTTGACCACAGGTGTACAGCAGAGCTGGATAGCTGAGACAGCTAGGGCACAGCTTGATGGTTGACCACAGGTGCACAGTAGAGCAGTGTCCCGGCTATAGCTGGATAGCTGAGATAGCCGGGACACGGCTTTGAGACACCATGCCCCTGGTTAGTAAAATGAGATGAGCAGCAGGATTATTTAAGTGGGGAGAGGTGCAACTGAGGAAAACCAGAGAGAAGGCGGTTACAATAGTCCAAGCAGGAAATTACGTCTAATCTGTGTTCCTTTCTTAATGTCCACTATTGATGATTGACCATGTTTGGTACATTATGCTCCTGAACCTAGTGCTCACTCATTTTTATCTTCCATTCTGTTGTAGATACACTGGAAAGCGACCTGAGACTAACATGGCAATGGTTGTGGTGGAGTTTCTGTCAGGATTTGTTCCTGATAAAAAGAGTATTAAAAAGGTAGGAAACATAATTCAATCAACTATTTATATAGCTTGATTATGACTGGCATTTTATTGCAAAAAAGCCCCCTCTCCAAAGTACTACCACCACTAGCCTAGGCTGGTAACTGCAAAATACAAGCGGGTGGGGGCAAAAATGCAGTGCACTCTCCCCAAAAAGACACTTATAGCACTAGGCTATGACAGTCTGGACTGGAGACTCTGTAACAGAGAAATATGTACTCGTTGGTGTAACTAGAGGAGTGCAGTCTGCACTGGGTGACACCATCCAAGGTCTATAGGCATTTCTTTAATGGGTGCAGTGTACACAGGCCCCTTGGTCCAAGAGGGGCCCACGCCGTGCACACTGCACCCATTTTAATAATTACCTCTCCAGAGTACATCATTGGGTGCTGCAGTCACGGCAAAAATCACAGCCAAAATGGCCACCACGCATGCGCAGTAGCCAATTTGGTCTCCGGAACATGGTGGGCACCATGTTTCCAGTGACCTGCGCATGCGCAGTAGACTCCGGCACAATGCCAGTGACTACTGTGATGTACAGAGGAGGGGGCCCACCCAGAGGATGCACACGAGCTCCATACTCTGTTAAAACACCCCTGCCAAGGTCTCAGCGCGGGGAGAGTTTCTGGGGTCAGTGTAGCATCTCTGAGTGTTGAAGATGGGGCATTTCATGAAGTCTTGCCCTCTTCTCCGTGAAGCCATGCCCCCTTTTCACGTGTACATGCTAAGAGTCCTGATTTGCACTGGATGACACCAACCATAGTGACGCCATTGGTCCCACTGTCATAATGACAACCACCTACAATTTCTGTTCTGTTAGTGCCCCAGCAAAAATGGAAGCACTCCATGCAATAGGAAAACCTGTTGTTCTCTGTTTATTTTTTTATTACTTGAACCTTTTATCGGAATGAGTACCCTACATTATCCAAATATCTAATCAACATTGATTTATACAGTATATCGAGTATACTACAGGTTTTTGAACTTTATAATTCATTGATACCAGTGCAAAAGTTAGCCCCAACCACTATATGTATGTGGACAATTGTTTGCCCTCCATACAGAGCTTCCATACATTTGTATTTAACTTTAACCCAGTGCTGTCATTAAATTGGTTTTAAATATATATAGTGCTTTAAAAAGTACTAAATCTATACCCTATCAATTGTACTGCTAAATTGTAGACTTATCCTTATTATAACTAACATCACTCAACATAAATTTAATACCAAGCTATTAGTATTTCTGATAGAGTTATGATCCAATTTTAATTGTACAAGAAGGTTATTATGAAGATATATATATATATATATATATATATATATATATATATAGTTTATGGAATGTAGTTACAATGCCGTCGGACGGGGTCCCGGCGGTCGAAATACCAATGACAGAATCCTGACCGGGGATATTGTACCAGCATCAAAATACAGATGGAGCTCAGGATCCCGGCGTCAAAGTACCAACAGCCGGAATCCCTTGTGTCCTGCTGCGGGAAGGGGGGAGGGGGTTAAGTTTAGGCATTAGAAGGGGGGATAGGGTGTAGGGATGGGAAATGTATGGTTATGTGGGTACTGTTATGTCTGTTTCTCATACTCCCTCTCCAACTCCATTAAATAGAGATATCATAATCCCTCTGTTGCTCAATATTCATGTTATTCCACTTCTTTACATACTATGTCATGGATAGATTTGGTTTTAATTTTGCCAGAATTGTCTTCGGATATAGTGGAGGTTGCCTATTTGTCTAGAGGAATTTCAGATCACTCTCCTATGCTTCTTACGTTATAAACGCTCCAGGCCAAGGGAAAAAGATTTTGGAAACTTAATTCTTTCTGGTTGACCTTAATGCCTACTCACTCAGACTTAATTGCTGATTGGAAGAGGTTTCAGTCTGATAACTCTTCGCATCCAGACCTTTTAATTAGACATGACGCTTTTAAGGCCTATATTAGGGGTGCCTTCATTAAATGTATTTCTGATATTAAATTGTTTAATAGGAAGGAGGAATCTCGTCTTGAAAGATTATGTCAGCAATTGGAGGCTCAGTATCTCCTCTCTCATTCATGTATTGATAGGGGACTGTGGCTGGATGTGCAGAGTGAGTGGACAGAAAAACTTTTTGAAAAATCCAGACATAGGTTGCTATTTTCTAAACATGAGCAATATTTCCAGGCTGAAGTAGGAGGCAGTTACTTAGCTTATATGGCAAGGGAAGAGTCTACTGCTAATATAGTCCAGAGCATGCAAAATTCCCAAGGACGGTTGTGTTATTCTGGGAGGAGATTTCAGAGGTGTTTCATAGTTACTACTCTTGTCTGTACACTTTCCAGGTTGCATATATGAACGAGCAACTTCAGAATTATTTGGACCAAATTGCATTGCCACATTTGCCTCAAGAAGCTGTAAATATTCTCGATGCTCCATTTACATTGGAGGAGGTTGCGGCAGCAATTTCCTTGTTTCCAGCCTCTAAAGGTCCTGGATGCGATGGAATTCCTGTGGAAGTGTACAGAAAATTTAAGGACTTTTTTGTTCCTTATTTGTTAGATATGTTTAACTCCTTATATGAGCAAGGATCAAATTCTCCTTCTATGTGTGAAGCAATTATTGTTGTGTTAGCTAAGACGGGAAAGGATCCCACTCTGCCGGAGTCATATCGGCCTATTTCACTTTTGACCACGGATATCAAAGTATTGGCTAAAATTATAGCACTCAGATTAAATAAAGTCATTTACTTCAATTCTGATTGACATGAAGTGGCCGTTTCTGGGTGGCAACTGACCGTTTTCAGGGAGTGTTTGGAGAAACACAGGCGTGCCAGGGAAAACACAGGCGTGGCTGGGCGAACGCTGGGCGGGTGTGTGATGTCAAATCCGGAACTGAATAGTCTGAAGTGATCGCAAGCGCTGAGTAGGTTTTGAGCTACTCTGAAATGACACAAAAAATGTTTGTGCGATAAAATATTCTGCGATAAAAATGTTTGCACTTCTGCTAAGCTAAAATACACTCCCAGTGGGTGGCGGCATAGCGTTTGCACGGCTGGTAAAAACTGCTAGCTCGTTAATGACCCCCTTTGTGTCTCCAAATATTGCTCCCATAACAGCGGGTTTTAAGATGAAATGTCATGTGTGAAAAAAACTGCCACTACAGTATCTGTCTTAGGCCGTATCAATTTTTATACGTTCTGCAGCACTCTCCAGTATATATTCCCAAAACAGTATTCTCTACTATTGAGAGTATTGTATATTTATCATCATTCGTATGGGGAAATAGGCTGGCAAGAATCTCTATTAAAACTTACTACAAATCCAAAACATCTGGAGGACTTGGTCTTCCCAATCTTAGGGTCTATTATATTGCGGCTCAACTGGCGCATTTAGTTCATTGGGTAAAGGACACTGCTGATTTGACTTTGGTGAGCTCTCTGGGTGAGCAGGTGGGGCCCTTCTTCTCTTCTTTATTTTTTCTACTTTCTGGAATGTCTGTCTCTGGTCTGTCTCATTTGCTTCAGCAAGCTCTATTAATTTGGCGATATGCTCATACTTTTTTGAGTGGTCTGGTTATGATGCGGATTCCCCCCTGTGGCACAATACTTCATATTCCAAACTGCTTAAAATTTCTACAGACAATGTATGGTTGTTGAAGGGCGTTAATACTTTAGGTCAATTAAAAAAAGTGAAGGAACGTTTAAATCATTTCATCAGCTACAGTGAGTTTAGTTTTCCTAATAATGCATTTTTTCGTTATGTACAACTAAAGGTGGGTACATACTAATAGATATATCTGCAGATCAATTGATCTGCAGATATATCTATGGACGGATCGGGCAGTGTGTTGAGCATACACACTGCCCGATCCGTCGGGGACTGACGTCATGAACTGGGAGGGCGTGTACACACACCCGCCCAGTTCAGCTGTCAATCACCGCCGGCCGCCGCAGCATGTGTACGGCGGTCGGCCGACCGCCGTACACACACAGCGATGCACCAATATATCATTAGATATATTGGCCGTCGGCTGTGCTGTGGGGACGACGCGATACATCTGTGAACGACGGAGTTCATAGACGTATCGGCTGTACATACTGGCCGACGGTCCCGCGATATATCGGCCGTTCAAGAGAATGGCTCATATATCGGCCAGTGTGTACGGGCCTTAAGACGAGCGATCCAATCTCAGTTTATATGCACTGACCCTGTGCTGATACCCTCACCCGTTAAATCAATATTAGTGAGTTTGGGTTCCAGAGGTCATGTTTCTAGTATCTATGCCCAGATTAACGATAATTTGTTTCCGAACCGGAATGATCCTCTGAAATTGAAATGGAAAACTGATATAGGCCCGTTATCAAACGAGCCCTGGATTCAGATTTTAGGATCCCTTAGGTATATTACTCCTTGTGTCCGTTATCAGCAAGTATATTTCTATATTTTACATAGAGTATATCATACACCTGTGTCTATGTCAAGGGCCAGTCTTCGAGATCATTTCTTCTGGCCTAGGTGCCGATTGGAAAATGCTGGATTTTGGCATTTATTGTGGGAATGCCCCATAGTACTCTCCCTTTGGGAGGAAGTATGGAGAGATGTCTTGCAGACGGCTCCCTCTTTGCCTAGTTTTAATACAAGAATATGTATGTTTGGTTTAGATCTTGAGGAGACACATTCCTTAGTGCTCTACCAGTATGTCCTTTGTCTCACTACATTAGCCAAGGTCATAATAGCGCGAGTATGGTGTTCAAATATTCCCCGGTGATATATAAATCGAGGGCTTTGGTGGATAACGTAGTCAGGCATGAAAAACATATGTTTAAAAAACGGAATGCTATGCATAAATTCCATGTTAAATGGGATAGATGGTGTGACTCAGGGTTGGGAAGAGGGACAGGAGCTGCAGCAACAGCGTGATTATGTGTGTACTTGTATCACATGGGGCACGTTGTGACATATCAATATTGATTTTGATATCCCTTTTTTTTATTTCAAGCATCTTTCCTTTTTTCTTTTCTCCTCTTTTGGTTTACTATATTCCTTCGCAGTGGAATGTCTGTATATATGCACATAGGTCTACTGGTATATGGTAACATGCACTGATTATTCAGTGTCAAATGGACAAGTGCTGTATGTATATTTCTTATTATACGAATGCTAATCAAAGGTTGTTCTAGTCACTAATGTATGGGGCTAGTATTGTCGTATAACCAAGTGGTGGATGACATAATGTAATTGTTACTGTTTAAAGTCTGTTTTTTTTCTTTTTCCATATTGAAAATTTTCAATAAAGAATAGACAATTTAAAAAGAAAAAAAAAAGGTATGGTTAGGTACTTAGAAGGGGAGGTTAGGTTAGGCACCAAGCGGGGGGTGGGGGGGTTAGGTTTAGGCAGCAGGGAAGGGAGGGTTAGGGTTAGGCACCACCCGGGAGGGTTAGGGTTAGGCACCACCGGGAAGGGTTAGGGTGGGGGGCAGGGGAGGGTTAGGGTACTGTACAAGTGGCTGTTGGGATTCTGATGGTTGGGATGCCGCTGTCGGTATTCTGACCGCCTGCATCCCATCCACCGGGATATCATACTGAATATATATATATATATATATATATATAGAGAGAGAGAGAGAGAGAAACACAGTAATTTCTTTATCTCGCGCCAACCTGGAAGCGGCACAATGGGAGAGATCTTTATTGGGAGACCTCAAAAGCATACAAGAAAAACACAAATTCCCAAGTGCGCTAAAGTGAAACGTAACTACAAAATACTTCCAGCGTTAATTTCGTAGGAATGTAGACTGGAGGACTTAAACATCCTCCAGTCTACATTCCTATGAAATTAATGCTGGAAGAATTTTGTAGTTACGTTTCACTTTAGCGCACTTGGGAATTTGTGTTTTCATATATATATATATATATATATATATATATATATAAATAGTGGGTAAAATAAGAGGCTGCACTTAGCGTCTTTCAAACAACAACGTAACATGTATTACAAGTGGTTCATCAATGTTTCGGGGACCCCGTCCCCTTCTTCAGGATGGGGGTCCCCGAAACTTTGATGATTCACATGTAATACACATTACCTTGCTGTTTGAAAGACGCCGAGTGCGGATAAAAACACACGTGTGTGTATATATGTCACTACCAAAAAAGAATTAAATCCTTCCCAATGCAGGAAAACAGAACCAGGGGTGCACTCACCAGTCTTCAGAATGCAGCTTTTATTCAATCCATCAGGGTAATAAATCAATGTTTTTTTGGTACTACATATGGACCTATGTCAGATGTCCAGATGTAGGACCGAAATGTTGATGCTTTTTATTGCCCTGTCCTGATAGATTGAATAAAAGCTGCTTTATGAAGACTGGTAAGTGCACCCCTAGTTCTGTTTTCCTGCATTGGGAAGGATTTAATTCCTTTTTTGGTGGTGACACCCCAGCACCAGCCCAAATGGATAGGTGAGTGTAGACTTCACCTTTGGATTTTTTTTATATATATATATATATATATATATATATATATACTGTGTGTGTGTGTGTGTGTGTGTGTGTGTGTGTGTGTGTGTGTGTGTGTGTGTGTGTGTGTGTGTGTGTGTGTGTGTATATATATATGGCCTAATCAAGTTGCAAACAGTTTGAATATCCCCGTCGTTGTTTTACTTCCATCATGAGAAACTCATTGCTGTAATACTTTTATTTCCTACAGTTAGAGGAAAATCCTATAGTGAAAAGAACAGAGATCTCGGCAAGTAATGTCACCATTTACTTGGAC
Organism: Pseudophryne corroboree; assembly: GCF_028390025.1. Taxonomy (NCBI): domain Eukaryota; kingdom Metazoa; phylum Chordata; class Amphibia; order Anura; family Myobatrachidae; genus Pseudophryne; species Pseudophryne corroboree. Next base: position 707,268,508 of record NC_086446.1, on the reverse strand, counting down.
AAGGTAAGGAATGTATCAATCTATTCAAATACATGGCTGTATTTACACATCAAGCAATCGGTTTCCATGGAAACAAATCAACTGCAAATCCATAAAATATACTGTAAGAGTAGCCTGTAGCCTCTTAAACATTTTCTGGTCAAATCACTTTCTTTCATTATGTAGCATAATTCCATCCTATGGAGGAAAGAATGTGTCCATTTGTCGCAAAAACATAAACATGTCTTATCCATGAAATATACTAAATTGGGATATGGTGGGATAGATGATAGACAATAATAATGTATGAAGTCTACCACTGGATCTGATCCATACGCGTGCATACATTTGCCAACCATGCTGCCATCCAACCAGTTTCATAGATACAGTATGTTGTGTGGAATTAACATCAAGGAGAAGAGTACTGTAGCATATTTGCCAAATAAATACAGATGTTCTTGATGACTGAGCTTTGGAGTTCCCCATCCCTTATCAGCAAGCAAACACAAGCTGTTCCCAACAAGAAACCAATCTACACATGGTTCCATATTCTTTATACAATCTATCTCTTTGTGGTAGTGTCTCTTATATATACCCAATATATGGTCATGTTCCATGGAACCCCTCTGGGTACTCTGAGCTAATGGCATCCTTGTGACTCAAGAACCTAAACACAGTGCTGTAACTAGACATTTTAGCGCTGTGTGCAAGAAACAGCATCGGCGTCCCCCCCCATATATAAAATAGGGCCAGTGCGTGCCAAACATATAGTGGCGTTGCTTCATGGGGTAGGGGTGTGGCCACAGAGCTCCCTTGTACACATTACAGCAGGAAGAGATCCATTTTACACATTACAGCAAGTAGATTCCCCTTTTTACACATTACAGCAGGCAAAGTCCCCCTTTTTACACATTAGGCAGGCAGAGTCCTCCTTTTTACACATTAGGCAGACAGAGTCCCCCTTTTTACACATTAGGCAGACAGAGTCCCCCTTTTTACACATTAGATAGAGTCCCCCTTTTTACATATTAGGCAGGCACACAGTCCCCCTTTTTACACATTAGAAGACTGGCGCAGTCCCCCTTTTCACACATTAGGCAGGCACAGTCTCCCTTTTCACACATTAGGCAGGAACAGCCCCCCTTTTTACACATTAGGCAGACAGAGATTCCTTGTTTACACATTAAGACAGTCGCCTTTTTTAGACATTAGAAAGACAGAGTCCCCCTGTTTACACATTAGGCACAGCCCCCTTTTTCTCCATTAGGCAGGCACAGTCTCCCTTTTTCCCCATTAAGCAGGCACAGTCTCCCTTTTTACACATTAGGCAGACAGAGTCCCCTTTTTACACATTAGGCACAGTCCCCCTTTTTACACATGAGGCAGGCACAGTCCCCCTTTTTACACATTAGGCAGGCACAGTCTCCCTTTTTACACATTAGGCAGGCACAGTCTCCCTTTTTACATATGAGGCAGGCACAGTCCCCCTTTTTCCCCATTAGGCACAGCCCCCCTTTTTACACATGAGGCAGGCACAGTCCCCCGTTTTACACATTAGGCACAGCCCCCCTTTTTACACATGAGGCAGGCACAGTCCCCCGTTTTACACATTAGGCACAGTCCTCCTTTTTACACATGAGGCAGACACAGTCTCCCATTTTACACATCAGACAGGCAGAGTCTGAAAGAGAGACAAAGAGACAGAAAAAGTATTATACTTACAAAGTCCCTCTCCAGACACTGTAAGACTGGAAGCGCCGGGCAGGAGGGGGAAGAGCGCATGAGAAGCACACATATCCTTTCTGCCTGCTGCTGTGAGTGGGCGGGGCTATGGAAACCACCTGACAGTGATACGGCTGAAGAGGGAGAGCTGGGAGGGGGCGGGGAGCTGCAGCTAGCGGCATCTTTTGCGCTGTGTGCCAGGCACCGCTGGCCCGTAGGTAGTTACGGCCCTGCCAAAACACAGGAAACTCCAGTCCATAGAAAGGCACGAGTCTACACGTTATAGCCATGTAGTTCCACCCAGACATTGTTGCATTCCACTGTTTAGTTACACCACCAGTAACGACCTTCAACTTGCTGTGTCTACATATGCCCCACCAACATGAGGCACACATTTAATTACCTTCTCTGCCCATTGCTGATATCTGCCTACTTATAACCAGGAGCATGGCTTGACATTATGAAACGACATTTGCACTTTTTCTGGTTTCCAGATTGCCCTTAATGACATGCTCTGTTCATCCACAGCTCACTCACAAAGATGAACACTTTGTTTTTGTGCTGAATCAAGAAACGCATGTGACAAATCTGCACCCTGCAAATGTCGCAGTTTATGATTATTATGTTCCAGGTGGGTAGAAATACGCACATTATCGTACATGTATTTATTGCTTAAATCATGGACAAAGTCTAGTTTCCGAAGTCTGACTTGTCACTTACCAGAAGTTTGTGCTCTAGTAATAAGATGGCTTGTTGCATGTTTATCTTGATGAAGTTAGTTCTCAAAACCTATTTATATTTAATTACTTTGTTTTTCTCTAAAATTCACAAGCAGTAATCTATATCATACAAAAGTGAAAGTGTGTGATAGAATTCGTTGACATTCAGAATGTTGACATGGATGTGAGGATGACATGTTACATGTTGACCTTCCAATGTCGACATTGACAAAATGTTGACATTAAAATAATGTCGACATTATGAATTTCAACAGGCGGCATGTACGGCATGTGGCTGTCCATTCAAGAGGCAACTGTGCCTAATCCTATTCTTAACCATAAACCTAACTCTAATCCTAGTCTTAAACCTCTCCCTAACCCTAATCCTAACTGTAAACCTACCCCTAATTCTATTCTTAACATTATCACTAAACCTCACTCTAATCTTATTCCTAAACCTTACCCTAATGCTAACCCTAACTCCTATCCTAAACCTAACCCTAAACCTATACCTAAACCTTACCCTAATGCTAACCCTAACTCCTATCCTAAACCTAACCCTAAACCTATACCTAAACCTTACCCTAATGCTAACCCTAACTCCTATCCTAAACCTAACCCTAAACCTATACCTAAACCTTACCCTAATGCTAACCCTAACTCCTATCCTAAACCTAACCCTAAACCTATACCTAAACCTTACCCTAACGCTAACTCAAACTCCTATCCTAAACCTAATTCTAATCCTATCTCTAACCCTAACTCTAAACCGAACTCTAATTCTATCCTAACTCTAAACCTATCTCTAATCCTATCCCTAACCCTAATCTTAATTCTATCCTACCCTAAACCTAACTCTAATCCTATCCCCATCTCTAAACCTAACTCTAAAATAATTTTAATAGATGGCTGTTGAAATTCTATTGTCGACATTCATGATATCGTCCTGATGGCTTGTGGATGTCAGCATTCTGTCTATGTCGAGTTTGTGAATGTCAATATTATGAATTTATACCAAGGTGAATTCTACCAATAACAAATTTCTCCATTTATCAAACTTATAATGCCTTTTTTTCTGTTGTAGATGTACATGATGTAGAAGAATATAACTCTCCTTGTAATGCAAGTAAGGAAACTCTTTGAATGTGTCAATTTAGTGATATTACCTGTACTGAAGAAGATTTGGGGGAATATAATTGGGTGCAATTTGAAACAAAATTTGTCAGTGATTTTGATTCCCAGAATGCTTGATTTATTATACTGTGATTATGGGGTGTAATAGTGTGTCACTGTCGATGTTTGCCCGCTGAAGATTGCCAATGTGTTGGGTTTGAACCCAGCTACATAATAAACACACACGCTAATTTGCTGATTGAATTTGCTTGCAGTTTGCACTGTATATATATATATATATATATATATATATAGTCAAAATCATAAGCACAGTGTGTATACAGTTTGCAATACCGATGCACACTCCCACTGGGTTAGTATCACAAGAAAAAATAGAGTGTGCAGACATTGCAATTTTGACTAGAAGGTGTACAATCTACAGTAGCTTCTAGTATAGTCAAAATTGTACATAGCCAAAATTGTACCGTGTGTACATGCAATATTGGTTGATCTGGGCTCTGGGGAGTCAAGGGAAAACGCAAAGTCAAAATCGTCCTTTAGGCAGAATCGCACCATGTGTATGCACCTTAAAGCTTCGGTAGCAATGACAATAAAATAGATGTGTATCCGGTAAGTTTGACAAGTGTTTTATTTTTTATTTTTTAAGCATAACAACAAAATAGAGTAGTGTAAAAGTATCTTACATCAAATACTGTGATTCCCAATCAAAGTTTCATGGAATTGGGTCCACTTCATTCGATCCTGAGGTTCCATGAAACACGTAGCATTGGGGTCCTCTTTATTGTGGCATCATAGGAGTCAGCGCCCTCGTGCAATCCTCTCTCATCCCATGGTGTCCTGCCCGCTAGCTATATGGGACTTGGCAAATAGACAGTTTGATTTGGCCCCACATCCGTCTCTCCTGATTACATTATTTCATAACTCGGCCTTCCCCCCCTGGTATGTGTAGGTCCTCTTTTACTAACTGGCGCTTGGGCAAAATATCCTTTATTAACAATATTACTCCTGATGCTTCCTTTCCGCAGTTCGCAGATTTTCATGATGGAATGGTAATTCCAACCACTGATTTCTTTTGCTACCTGCAAATTAGACACTTCCACTCCACAATCACCTCAACTCTACTTATTAGAACTCTACCCTATTTCGAATATATAAGCTAGAAACATTCCAACACTAAGGGCTTACTCTCCGACATCTATGCCTTGTTAAGTGACGACTCTACCCTGGCCCCCACAGCGCTACTGTGTATGCGTGATCTACTGACCATACATGTGCAGAGGCCATGGAGAGAGGGATTTGGAGGAGCCCTCTCCCAGCAATATTTGTAGAATGTAGACCATAGGCTACAGAGGATAATGCCATCTTCAGATGGTGTTAGCTGCCGTGCCAAACTGGTAACAGCTTTGCAGTCCCCCTAAAAAACATTAGGGGCTGTGGCTGCTCTCGGAAATGGAGTGACTGTGCATATATTTCTGCTGCAATTCCTCCTTCATACATTAGGGGTAATATTTGATACTAGCTGGTATTCACCCAAAAATATTTTTTTACAGGTATATGCTGCAACTATTGAATGATAAATCGGCCCCTTTGTGTACATTATTTAAACTGAATCTATAACTTGTGAATAGTATCTATGAAGTTCCAAGGCTTTTATACAGTATTAGCAATGACCCCTCCATGTATCTCTCCCAGTGAAAGGTCACTGCAAAGTTGGTGTCTCCCAGAGGACAGATTGTGGGCATCCAGGTATTACCAAGGAGGAGTGTGAGCAGAAAGACTGCTGCTACGATTCCAGTATTGCTCAGTCCAAGTGGTGTTTCTTCCAAGGTTTGTCTATAAGTTATATAAGACATTGTGATCATCCCTGTCCCAAAATCCTAATCTTCTGCTCCTCTGGTTGACATGTTTCATTACTATCAGGAAGGGGCAGTTTGGTTTTTACAAATAAAACTTAGGGGAGCTGGGCAGAACCAAGTCCTGGCTCGGATCACTTTTGGAAAGCCAAGTGAACTGAGTCCTGAAATAGGTCTTCCCTGGAGTTTGGAACTTGGATTTAAAAACTGAATCATAGGTTTTGAATCGCATGTAAGTGTGTCACTATTATAGGTGATCTTTCACACAGGAGAGTGTATGGTGAGGTGGTAATACTTCACTGAAATGACTGGGAATGAATGTTTTCATTTTATTAATACCATAAGAACAAAAACACATCCAATAAAACAATGATTCAACAGGTATAAGCGCTCAGTGTAGTTCACACATATATAGAGACAAGTGTAATTATAGTCCAATAATACTTATATGTCTGGTTGGTGGTAACTGATTGTCGATTCTGACGTAAGTTAGATGGTCATATGGATCATATATAAAAACCCACAATACGGAAAACATGTGGGTATGATATAAACGCTCACAGTGAAAATATGAAGAAAAATTTCCCATTCACCAATATATGGCTGAAATGACAATGTGTAATAATCATGTATTAAAACAGAATGTCGTCCCTTGACAGTCTCTGTGCTCTGAATGCTGTGTGTAATATTAAATTAATCAAGCTGATTCACTGAAATTTATTCTGTAAAGAAAATGTCCTTAATTCTGAAACCATGTAAGATAGATAAGGATACATTCAAATAGTAGCAAGTTTCTAGTTTGTATCAACAATATCTATGAACAATAAATATTCATTCCGTGTAATCAGAAAAGTTCATTCGCAACAATGATACCAATGGGGTCATGTGACTCCAGGAAAAAGGCTGTCAGTAGGTTCCAATTTGTTTCACAAGAATAAAAATAATAACAATGCTGGTGGAGTATATCTAATAGTAATACTCTCAATAGAAAACAGTGACATCCGTGATCCATTCCCATATGGTCACCGCAATATAGAAAAATATTTGCACAGCAATGAGCAAATTCCTAACTGACACCAGTAATGCTATTCTATTGGCACTATCGTGCCGCAGGTACAGGTAATAACCAGTCAAGTAATTCATATTATAGATAATGATTAAATAGATCAAGAACCCCCAATGATTTGCGGTTCAGTCGTGCAGCTGCTGCTCGGACATCTAGATTTGCATCGAATGTCCGGGGGAGCGTGCCACTGTGTTGCAAATTAGAGGGGAGAAAAAGGCAAAATATAGTTTCTGCTTTTGAGCCCGTTCTTCCCCTACACTCCTGATGTATGTTACAGCGCAGGAATAAAAAGAGGAGATGGATCCAATGAGAGAACTTGAAACATAAGTGATTCAGAATAATATAAGTGATCAGTGCAGACACAGATTTTGAAACCCTCTGCTGCTGCCAGGTGTATGTGATGATGCTACAGTGAACACCGGTGAGCGCGCTGGTATTCAAAGCTGGACTCTGCTAAGAAAGAAAAGACAGCAGGAGACAGCGTCAGGCAATCAGCGTGTCCCCTGATACCGGAGCATTGCAGGGACTTGTCACTGCTGTACTCCAGCGCTGTCTACCCATTGTGAACCGGTGTACCTGTTTGCTGATAAGTGGGTGGAGTCAGAGGACTGTCATGTACGGCACGGACGGAGAGCGGGGTAACTGCTAGTGCATAGCAGGACCCCACATGTTCCCTTACATTTACTGTATTCAAGTTTCACTGTTAGTATCTATATTCCTTATACAGTTCTGTGGGCTCTCTCTCTGGTATTATTATTATTATTATAATAATAATAATTATTATTATTATTATTATTATTAATAATATATTAATAATGGAAGGACAACTTTCATGATCAAATTATTTCTATGATGCTGTTGTCTGAGCATGGCACATCTTATACCAAATTAAAGATCTTGGTCCATAGATTTGCAGAAATAAATTTATATCGGCATTGTAATTGGTTGCTGCATTTCAGAGTTATGTGGCAAAATGTCTGTTTGCCATTTGCAATGCATAAACATTGTGCTCTAGAAAATGTGACAGTTGGTGAACTCTCCCTGTGCACCTGCTGGGTGACCTAAAACATGTGACTTGCTGGGTGGTCTGGAAACCGTGACAGTTATATGCAGCCACTCACTAAGCAGAGGTTTTATGAAATTCGACTAAGGTGAAAACCGGGCACATCAGCTAGTTATTATTATTAATAATAGTATTATTATTGTTATTATTATTATTATTATTATTATTATCAAGAAGAATAAATAGTATGCTTGAATTTGAGTTGCATTACTAACTGGAGAACTGGAAAGCAGGGCCAAAACTAAGATTTTGGGCACCCGGGGTAAGGCAGTAATTTAGCACAAAAAAAACTAAAACAAATAAATAAATAAATAAAATTAAATTAAACAAACAAATAAAAAAAAAATCCAAACTATGCCACAGTAGTGCAACCTTATGGTGTGTATACAAGGTGAGATATTTTCTTACAATTTTGACTATATAGTCAAAATTGTAAGAAAAGTTAGTACAGATTGCAAGGTGAAAGTCACCTTGCGATCCCGATTCGATGCCGATGCGCAGTCCCACTCGGTTGGCATCGCAAGAATAGATAGACTGTGCAGGCAAGTCAATTTTGACTATCTCTATAGAAGAGATAGTCAAAATTGACACTTAGCCAAAATCGCACATAGTCAGTATCGCAAGCACATAATGAGTGTGCTTGCGATACTATGTGCCGACCTAGCCCCTGTCGCATAGTGAGAATGGGGGATAGCCCGAATCTCACCGTGTGTATGGGCCATTATTCTCACTACACTGCACAGTACCCCTCATTGACATTACTCCGACCTACAGGGGAGAGAGATGGGAGAGAGGACAGGGCTAGAGGAAAAGGGGAGAGAGATAGAGGAGATGGGAAGAGAGAGATGAGAGAATGTGAAAATTAAATAAAATAAACGCTGTTCTTTATTATGGAATACAGCTGCGTATCAGACACAGTGCCAACCAGATTGTTCTAAAGTCTTTATGTCCAAAAGGTCAGCACAGTGTCACTCTATACAGTAGGGACTTACACTGAGGCAGGTGTCAGGATATCTTTTAAAGCCCCCCTTATTCCATAGACCCCCTAATCCCAGGGCCTATGTCCCATTAAAGTGAGTGCAGATAACCTGTGTGGAATTCAATGAAAAGTCTGAGCGTGGACAATGTAAGTGGCAGCATCGCACTAGAGGTCACTTTCCACTTACCAAGTGTGTAGACAGTTTGTTCCAGATAGAGCTTTGCTTCTAAAGAGAGAAATAGCTGATGGCATGCGTGGAGCAATCTTCCCTTTGATGTCACTGGAGCTCGGTGACTGCTCTCACCCTCTGCCCGGATCTTGCACTCAGCTTGTGCAGAGGATTGCTGGGCAGAGTTGCCCCCCCCCCCCCCCCCCCTGAAATCTGGTGCCCTGGGCACATGACCCCTTAGCCCCCCACTAGTTGCGGCCATGTGGAAAGCCACAGACTCTATACTATACTGTACTTCTGGTCTTACATGTCTAAATGTTGTGAAAGCATTGTGCAGTTATAACATTATACTCTGATTTATCTCTTTCTGTAACAGGATTTGAAAAAGAAGAATCTCACTAATAAAGAATCTATCTGAAGACATCACACACTGTGTCCCCTGTGACAATGAATACTTACAGTACAGTCTCCCCACAAGTAGCAGACAGGAAAATAACTCCATCATGGACCCAGGATAAAGGATTCTGTTTCCTGTAATGTAACAATCAATAAACAATACACAGTGTAATCTTGTGTGTGGATTTTTTGTGTGATAAAGTAAATGCATATATTAGTTATTGTATTATAAGGTGTCACAAACTAGCCTGCCCCCAGATACTTAATTCTAGGACAACTGCCTGTGATGTTGGTTATGTCAGCACTCACGGTTAATAACACAAATGAACTGCCAAGTGCAAGAGTTCCTCCAGCGGTCTGGCACCAAGTAGCCCTGCGTTTCTACATATACAGTTATTTATGTTTCATACTTCATTTCACATAGAAATGTAGCTTGGGCCTCTCAGGCTTTTAGCGTTGTCATAGAATATTCTTATGGCTCTACAACTCCCTGATCAATCCCCTCCTTCCTTGGTCAATGTCAACAAAGATTGCGGTGATGGCCTTGCTCACGGCCCTTTTTTGTTCTTCCAGCACAGGGGTCTCCCTGTCAAACAAGCAGGGTTGTGTAATTACCTGCTTTGCGGCTAAGAAACTGTGACTTGTCACTCCTCTGTGCAGTTGTATGGATTAGTTAGGAAGGAAATTCTCCTGTCAAATGTCTCTCTGATCCCATAACCCAGGTGGCATCACTGGTCATATAACTGGCTGAGTACGGGGCTACTGTAGGTGAGAAATTGTTCTGAACACATGACCTCATACTGTGAGGACTAAATATTATTTTGTTATCTGGGATGGGAGAGAGCAAGCCAACTCTCTACTGCCTCCGTTCACTGATAATTGCCTGGCTTGCTAATTACAGTCTTCCCTTACATGAACACAGAATAGCAATTGGCATACAGTTTGAAAAATACCATACAGAACAGTGGTGTAATGAGGGTGGGACAAGCAGGGCACGTGCCCTGGGTGCCAGGACAGCTTCAGGGCAGAGGGGGCATTGTCCAGAGCACCGGCCATGGGAAGCGGAGGAACGACTGCGGAAGCCACGGCATGGACCTGTGAGAGGAGTGCAGCAGACGAGCTGGTGAAGAGAAGCTGAGGCTGCTGGACTCAGCAGCAGTGTGTGTGGGGAGGGGTGTGTGCCACAAACCACACCCCCTTAATGGTTGGCCATGCACCCTTTTTGGGAGCGCTTCATAGGTAATTAATTTTTTAATGTGTGCTGGGGGTGGGGCACCATTTTTTCAACATGCCCTGGGCGCTGAAAGCCCTCATTACGCCTCTGATACAGAATATAAATTGTTAGAACTTACAATTTAAACAATACCACATTTTCATACAGAATACAATTTGACAGGATATACCTTTTCAAAACTATCCTATTTTGGGAGGGCCTAATGTGAGTAATCCTGACTTTAGGCATCAGGCATTCTAAGCCATGGTACTTACAGTATATTAATCCCAAATAAATTCTGGCAAAGTCACTCTTTGCATAAGGTAGCAGATGCACCTTTCTAAGTGATTGAATTACCTGTTAAATGTAGGTAATAGTTTAAGAACCAAATATAAAAATATAAACTGATAAAATAGCATTTTAGAAATTCGAAAAACATACGAAAGGCCCCAAGAAGTATTAACCATGGTAGGCAGGTACCCCCCTCCCCCGCTTCTAGTGATTAACATGCAATAGAAGGATAGAAAGACCAGTCTCATGTTTGATATAGAAACATATATAGAATCTGAAGACAGATAAAAGTGACTTGGCCCATCTAGTCTGCACCTTAAATTACCTGCAGTATATCACAAAACTTACCCAGAAAGACCAAAAAATCTCAATATGTATAGTTTGGAGCAGAGAATGGAAAGGGGGAACATGATAGAAACTTTCAAATATATCAAGTCTTTTAACAAAGTCCAGGAGGGAAACATTCTCCAAATGAAGAGAAGTTTTAGACCACAAGGACATGTACTGAGACTGGAGGGAGGTAGGAGGAAATATTACTTCACAGAAAGGGTAGTGGACAAGTGGAATAGGCTCCCATCAGAGGTGGCAGAGGCTAAGACAGTAGAACAATTTATACATGCTTGGGATAGATATAAGGATATCCTTACACAGAAATAAGCATCAAATAAGGTTTGAGGTAAAAATATGGTAAAAAAGGGGCACACTAGATGGGCCAAGTAGTTCTTATCTGCCGTCACATTCTATGTTTCCTAATACAGGAACTGTCCAGTGACTAATATAAAATACAGGGACCAGGGCCAGATCCAGAAACAAATTACAGGGAGGGGGGGCACCGTGATTAGGGGTAGCATGGTTGCACGGGTGTGCAAGTGGGGATGTGGATCTACATGTCCGTTGTCAATACATGGGGGGTAATTCGGAGTTGATCGCAGCATAAAATTTGTTAGCAGTTGGGCAAAACCATGTGCACTGCGGGGGGAAATCTAAATTGCAGTATTAAAATAAAACAGCCAGTATTTACCTTGCACAGAAACAATATAAACTAACCAAATCTAACTCGCTCAGCAAATGTTATATCTGCCACACCTGCAGTGCACATGGTTTTGCCCAACTGCTAACAAATTTGCTGCTGCAATCAACTTTGAATTACCCCCATAGTGTCCAACTAAAGTTGTGCCACATGTTATAGGAAATGAACATCCTACTTATATTTTGAGTAGCTCAGTGACTGACATAAGTAGAAGGGCTCTTGTGTATATAAATGCAAAGTAGATGGCCGGGGGACCCATGGCCCCAGACGCTTTATGGATTTTGACAGTGAGAAATAGGTTTAGATGCATTTTCTGCACTTCTGCCACAAACTCAGACTTAAATGTTAGCCCACTTAAAAAGAAATATAGTTACCTACTTTTAATAGTCTGTCACTCTATTCAGTAGACAAAGGGCCAAATCCAATTAGCCATCCTTAAAGTTGTGATTTCTCCCTTTGCAAGCGACACAATTTAATAATTGAATACCGAAAAGCTGCAGTGAAAAGTTGCACAAAAAAATAAATAAAAACAGCTAAACGTATACAGTACATCTACAGTATGTGCATGGGGCATTATATCATGTACAGCCAGCTGCAAATAACAATAGGACTCATGGAAAAGATCAAAAAGGTCTGCATTACCTAATTTCTGCTGTGAATGGTCACTAGAAAAGTGAGTGCTGAAGTGTGTGGGGCAGGGGTGCTGGAGAATTAACCATCAGCCAATAGGCATGTCCGGGGAGACAGACACTAGAGATAGCTCCATTCTGCAGTGATTCTCCTGTAAGCTGCACACTGAGGACTCCGTAGATGCTAGATACAAGTGGGCTCAAGCACCTCTGAGGATGTCACAACCATGTGACCTGCCTCCTTATCAGGGAGGATTTAGCACACCTGGGGAGGTTAGGATTGGGCACCGGGGGGATGGTTAGGGTTGAGCAGAGTACACACTAGACAAAAAATTGGACAGTTTGTCATTTTGAGCAGAAGTGGAACAAAAAATTGGACACATCATCAAGTGTGTACTCACTATTGCACACTGCCGTGGGTCACATGCATCATCTTCCAGTCGTCCATGCTGCACAGCCAATTGCAAGATATCACACATGACCCAGTACAGGGTACAGAAGGATGGAAGGAGATCCATTGTTCATTACATTGGTTAGTGTGAACCGGCATTCTTGCAAGGTCTGGTGAAGATACAATTGCCCTAACCATCGGCAAGATTGTCAGTCGTCTAATGTGTACACAGCATTAGGCTGCAGGAGGGAAGGTTAAGTTTAGTGGGGAGATTAGGGTAAGACTGCTGGAGGGGAGGTTAGGTTTAGGAAGGATGTTAGGCACCAAGGGGGTCGGTTAGTGTTAGGCGGCAAGTGGGGATGAGGTTTAGATTTGACTAAGGTCCTTTAGTCCATTTGGATTTAGACTCAACCCTGAGGACTCCCTGCTGAGGGGGATTAGGAGCAGGGGTTAAAGTGAGCCGGAACGGATGGAACTGCGTTCCGTCAGTTACACTTGGACCTCCGGCTCACCTAACCCGATGTGTGCCCGGAGCTGAAGGGAGATGCCGGGCGCCCGCTGAGATTGTGTTACCAGCGGGCGCCTGGCTCTCCACAGCGGAAGCCGGCGGCAGGAGCTCACTACTGAGCTCCGGCTTCCGGCTCTGTCAGTGTGTGCTATGGGAGAGACGTCATGACGTCTCTCCCATAGTGCCAAGGAGCGGATTCCGGAAGGACTGCAGTGGTTGGACGCGGGAGCAGGGCTTGGTGAGTATGGTGTGTTGGGTTTTTTTTGTGAGTGCTTCTACTGGGGGCAAACTACAAGGGGGCAAGTTATTGGGGGCAAACTACTGGGGGGCATTGCTACTGGGGGCATAACTACTTGGGGGCAAACTGCAGGGGGGCTAAACTACTGGGGGCATAACTACTAGGGGCATGATTACAGGGGGGATAAACTACATGGGGGCATTGCTACAAGGGGGCAAACTACAAGGGGGCTAAACTACTGGGGGCATAACTACAGGGACTAAACTACTGGGGGCATAACCACAGTGGCTAAACTACTGGGGCATTACTACTTGGGGGCTAAACTACAAGTGGGCAAACTACAGGGGGACATTACTACTGGGGTCATTACTACTGGGGGCTAAACTACAAGGGGGCAAACTACAAGGAGAAAAACTACAAGGGCCTAAACTACTGGGGGTCTAAACTACTAGGGACATAACTACAGGGGGTAAACTACTGAGGGCATAACTACAGGGGCTAAACTACTGGGGGCATTACTACTTGGGGCTAAACTACTGGGGGCAATACTAACGGGGGCTAACTACTGAGGGCAAACTACATGGGGGCTAAACTACTGGGGGCTAAACTACTGTGGACATAACTGCAGGAGCTAAACTACAAGGGGCATTACCACTGGGGGCTAAAATACAGAGGGGGCTAAACTACATGGAACAAACTGCATGAGGGCTAAACTATAGGGCCAAACTACTTGGGGCATTACCACTGGAAGTCTAAACTAAAGGGGGTGTAAACTACTGGGGTCATAACTGTAGGGTCATTACCACTGGGGGCTAAACTACGGGGGGCATAACTACAGGGGCATAACTACTGGGGCTAAGTGACTGGGGGCATTACTACAGACAACATTACTACTGGGGACAATACTACACAGGGGCATTACCATTAAGGGCATTACTAATGGGGGCACTACTAATGAGGGCATTGTAAAGGGGGCACTTCATAAGGGGCATCACTCTTGGGGGCATAAGGGGCACTACTACTGGGGGCATTGCATAATGGGCACCACTAGTATGGGCTCTATATAAGGGGCACTACCACTGTGGGCACTACCAGTACAGTGGACATTGCATATGGATTACTACTACTGAGGGCATTGTATAAGGGACGCTACTGCTGTGGGCATTATGTGTATTAGGGGTGCTACTACTGTGAGCATTAGTGGCAATGAGTAGACAGTGACTGCAGCACACACACATTATTACTGGTGGGACCTGTGATTATGGAGGGGTAGGGAACAAACAGTCACACGCTGACTGGGGAGGTTTCTGTATACCCAGCACAGGGCAGGATAAAGTTGCTGGGTGCATACTGTGCCACACAGTGCTCTTACACAGTCACAGGGTGAGGAGCCAGGTGTATGTGCGGTGACCAGGACTGTCGAGAGCCACGCCGGGCCTCGGTAAAGGGGGGGGGGCGTGTCTTAAATGGGCGTTACTATGCCCTGCAATAAAAAATTTTTAGATAATTTGCGGCCCCGCGCACTCAAAGGGGGGGGGGGGGGCGCGTCATTTTAACACAGGGGGGGACTGGTGAGGGCATCCGCTTCCTACTTGATCTGGAAGCTGGTCCCTCCTCCCTGGCCAGCGCCATCTTCCTAGTGATATTTGGGAACATGACGCTGGTCACTAGAGAGCAAAGACTCTGGCATAGTGCCAGAGTCTTTACTTTATATGTGCGGCGCCATCTACCTGTAGATATGACGGGGAAGATGGCGTCGCCATCAGCCGGATCCCTGCACAGGTATACCCAGAGGGCGGGGGTAGCTGACTCTGGGCCCCTCCAGTAGCCTGTGCCCGGGTAATTTGTACCCGCCCCCCCCCCTCCCTCGGCGCCACTGGCAGTGACTGTACAGAACTCTCACACTTGCTCCTCTTGCAAGGCAGTAAGAGATAGTGGCCGGTCACAGGGGATGCCTACTAGCAGCACATGTCTTGGTGCCACCCTCCCTGAATCTACCACTGACCAGGACCATGATAAATTGAAACAAACAGCATGACTAGTACAGTACAGTTAGATAGAAAACTACCACTCTATATGGGAAAAAATAATAATATTACTGACAGCAGGAAAACGTACATTTACTCTCAACTTAAATACAATCTACTACAGTACGTATACACCAACAATTACAGAAAAATACTCCTTCTTATATTTAAATACGTAAATAATGAGATATATTTCCCAATGCAGATTGGTATAAAATAAACATTTAAAGACGTCTTTTAAAAAGTAGTTGAACATTTACTTTATATTAATAAAGGTTAATGAGAACCAAAAATATAAAATAAAGGGGCTGATCATCACATGACAATAGTCCAAACAGAGTCCAAGATAGGAAAACACCTGAGGATGTATTATAGAGTTAGTAGTCAGTCATGTATACACTCAAATAGTATAGGTTGTAGACAAACTGCCATCCATTATGATTATCCAGCAATATGCAGAAGTGTGGAAATTACAATACCAATGAGAGGGGGATTTGATATTAGAGATGTGCGGCTGGCACTTTTCGTGTTTTGTGTTTTGGTTTTGGTTCTAATTCCACTTTCGTGTTTTGGTTTTGGCTTGGTTTTGCCAAAACAACCCTTTCGTGTTTTGGTTTTGGTTTTGGATCTGGATGATTTTTGAAAAAACCATAAAAACAGCTAAAATCACAGAATTTGGGGGTAATTTTGCTCCTACTGTATTATTAGCCTAAATAACATTAATTTCCACTCATTTTCAGTCTATTCTGAAGACCTCACACCTCACAATATTGTTTTTAGGCCTAAAAGTAGCACCGAGGTGGCTGTATGACCAAGCTAAGCAACACAAGTGTGCGGTACAAACACCTGGCCCATCTAGGAGTGACACTGCAGTTGCAGACAAGATGGCACTATTCAAAAACTAGTCCCCAAACAGCACATAATGCAAAGAAGAAAAAAAGGTGCACCGAGGTTGCTGTATGACTAAGCTAAGCGACACAACCACCTGGCCCGTCTAGGAGTGTCATGCAGTGGCTGAATGTCGAGAGTGGGCCGCAATTGTTCGGTCCACTGACAGCATCTCCAGCATGCCCCTGTCATGGGCTATGAAATCTTATCCTTTTCCTTGCAGCCCCAGTGACTGGAGAAATTGAAAGAGAAGCTGTTGATGGTTCACGTTCCGCTTGAGTTGACAATTTACTCACCAGCAGGTCTTTGCACCTCTGCAGACTTGTGTCTGCTGGAAAGAGAGATACAATGTAGGCTTTAAACCTAGGATCGAGCACGGTGGCCAAAATGTAGTGCTCTGATTTCAACAGATTGACCACCCTTGAATCCTGGCAAAGCGAATGAAGGGCTCCATCCACAAGTCCAACATACTTTGCGGAATTGCTCCGTCTTAGCTTCTCCTTCAATTTCTCCAGCTGCTTCTGCAAAAGCCTGATGAGGGGAATGATCTGACTCAAGCTGGCAGTGTCTGAACTGACTTCAAGTGTGGCAAGTTCGAAGGGTTGGAGAACGTTGCACAAGACAGAAATCATTCTCCACTGCGCTTGAGTCAGGTGCATTCCCCCTCCTTTGCCTATATCATAGGTGGATGTATAGGCTTTAATGGCCTTTTGCTGCTCCTCCATCCTCTGAAATATATAGTGTTGAATTCCACCTCGTTACTACCTCTTGCTTCAGTTGATGGCAGGGCAAGTTCAGGAGTGTTTGCTGTTGCTTCAGTCTTCGGCACGCGGTGGCAGAATGTCGAAAGTGGCCCTCTATTTTTCGGGCCACTGACAGCATCTCCTGTACGCCCCTATCATTTAAAAAAAAAATCTGCACCACCAAATGAATTGAATGTGCAAAACATGGGATGTGCTGGAATTTTCCCAGATGTGATGCATGCACAATATTGGTGGCATTGTCCGATATCACAAATCTCCAGGAGAGTCCAATTGGGGTAAGCCATTCTCCGATGATGTCCATCAGTTTCCGTAAGAGGTTGTCAGCTGTGTACCTCTTACAGAAAGCGGTGATACATAGCGTAGCCTGCCTGGGAACGAGTTGGCGTTTGCAAGATGCTGCTACTGTTGCCGCTGCTTTTGTTGCTGCGGGAGGCCATACAGCTACCCAGTGGGCTGTCACAGTCGTATAGTCCTTAGTCTGCCCTGTTACACTTGTCCACATGTCCGTGCTTAAGTGGACACTGGATACAACCGCATTTTGTAGGACACTGGTGACTCTTTTTCTGACGTCTTTGTACATTCTCGGTATCGCCTTACTAGAGGAGTGGAACCTAGATGGGATTTGATACCGGGGACACACTATCTCCATCAATTCTCTAAGTCCCACTGAACTAATGGTGTATACCGGACGCACGTCTAACACCAACATAAGTGTCAAGGCCTCAGTTATCCGCTTTGCAACAGGATGCATGCTGTCATATTTCATCTTCCTCACAAAGGACTGTTGGACAGTCAATTGCTTACTGGAAGTAGCACAAGTGGTCTTCCCACTTCCCCTCTGGGATGACGATCGACTCCCAGCAGCAACAACAGCAGTAGCAGCAACAGCAGGCATACCACTCAAGGATCCTCTGGAGGAATCCCGGTTAGGAGAGGACTCCTCAGTCTTGCCAGTGACATGGCCTGCAGTAGTACTGACGTTCCTGACTGAGGAGGAAGTTGACATTGAGGGAGTTGGTGGTGTGGCTTGCAGGAGCTTGTGTACAAGAGGAAGAAGGGATTTAGGTGTCAGTGGACTACTTACGCTTTTACCCAAAGTTTCACAACTTGACACTGACTTCCGATGAATGCGCAGCAGGTGACGTATAAGGGAGGATGTTCCTAGATGGTTAACATCCTTACCTCTACTTATTACAGATTGACAGAGGCAACACATGGCTTGACACCTGTTGTCCGGATTTGTGAATAAATAATTCCACACCGAAGAGGTGGCTTTTTTGGTATTTTGCCCAGGCATCATAATGGGCTTCTTCATCCCATGGACAACAGGTGTCTCCCCGGTTCCTGACTTACTCAAACCACATCACCATCAGAATGCTCATCGTCAACTTCCTCCTCAGCGCCAGGAACACCCATATCCTCATCCTGGTATACTTCAACAGTGACATCTTCAATTTCAATATCAGGATCTGGACTGTGGGTGCTCCTTCCAGCACTTGCAGGGGGCATGCAAATGGTGGAAGGAACACCCACAGTCCAGTGTTGGGAAGGTCAGGCATCGCAACCGCCGACACACTTGGACTCTCCTTGGGGATTTGTGATACCATCTCAGAACGCACAGTTCTTTTCTGTGCTTTTTCCAGCTTAACTCTTTTGATTTTTCTAGCGGGAGGATGAGGGCTTCCATCGTCATGTGAAGCTGAACCACTAGTCATGAACATAGGCCAGGGCCTCAGCCGTTCCTTGCCACTCCGTGTCATAAATGGCATATTAGCAAGTTTATGTTTCTCCTCAGACCATTTCAATTTCTTTTTTTGGGTCTTTTTACTGAACTTTGGCTTTTTGGAATTTACATGCTCTCTACTATCACATTGGGCATCTGCCTTGGCAGACGACAATGGCATTTCATTGTCTATGTCATGGCTAGTGGCAGCAGCTTCAGCACTAGGAGGAAGTGGTTCTTGATCTTTCCCTATTTTATTCTCCAAATTTTTGTTATTTTTCAGGAGTTATAACACAATATGTGGCACAGGAAAGACTGATGGCTGATGCACAGGACACTACCACTGGTCTTATGCAGAACAACACAGAAACACTGTGAGGGACTTGCTGTTGTTGTTATTATTATTATAATACTGTAGCAGTGGACATATAGCAGCAGCATATAACACTGTGGCTGCCTGGTCACTGGAATGACTGATGACCAGGACACTACCCGGTCTGATGCAGCACAACACAGCAACTCTGTGAGGGACTTGTGGTTGTTATTATTATTATTATTATTATTATACTGTAGCAGTGGACATATATCAGCAGCGTATACCACTGTGACTGCCTGGTCACTGGAATGACTAATGGCCAGGACACTACCACTGGTCTGATGCAGCACAACACAGCAACACTGTGAGGGACTTGTTATTTTTATACGTCAGCAGTGGACATATAGCAGCAGTGTATACCACTGTGACTGCCTGGTCACTGGAATGACTGATGGCCAGGACACTACCACTGGTCTGATGCAGCACAACACAGCAACACTGTGAGGGACTTGTTGTTGTTATTTTTATTATACGTCAGCATTGGACATATAGCAGCAGCGTCTACCACCGTGATTGCCTGGTCACTGGAATGACTGATAGCCAGGACACTACCACTGGTCTGATGCAGCACAACACAGCAACACTTTGAGGGACTTGTGGTTGTTGTTGTTATTATTATTTTCTCATACATTCTAGAGGATGCTGGGGTCCATTTCATGACCATGGGCTATAGACGGTTCCGCAGGAGCCATGGGCACTTTAAGACTTTTCAAGGGTGTGAACTGGCTCCTCCCTCTATGCCCCTCCTCCAGACCTCAGTTTTAGAAATGTGCCCAGGCAGACTGGATGCACTCTAGAGGAGCTCTACTGAGTTTCTCTGAAAAGACTTATGTTAGGTTTTTTATTTTCAGGGAGAACTGCTGGCAACAGTTTCCCTGCTTCGTGGGACTGAAGGGGCAGAAGTAGGAACCAACTTCCTAAAGAGTTTCATGGCTCTGCTTCTGGCTGACAGGACACAATTAGCTCCTGAAGGGAACTGAATGCTAGCCGTGCCTAGATGCTCACTCCCGCAGCACGCCGTCACCCCCCTCACAGAGCCAGAAGTCAGAAGACAGGTGACTGTTAGAAGACAGATCTTCAATCAAGAAAGTGACGGCTAAAGGTACCGCATGGCTGGCGGGAGCGCAGCGCGCCATGTTGACCACACATACACAGGCACTGCAGGGTGCAGGGCGCAGGGGAAGGGGGCCCTGGGCAGTAAGAAACCTATGGAAACTGGCATAAATAAGGGGCATAAGTTGCTGAGGCACAGTTCTACCCCCACCAGTATAAAAAATTACCTCATAAAAGCTGAGGAGAAACATGCCATTGAAGAGTGGACATTCCTCCTCAGTCAGCCAGCACACTGCTCAGCGCCATTTTCTCTCTCTCCTCAGGCTGCAGAGACAACGCTGGTCCTCCTCCACTACTGAACAAGTATCAGGGTGCAAAACAGGGGGTGGCACAGTGAATTTGGTGCTATATAATTGTGTGATTAGCATTATAAAAGCGCTGCATGTCAGTGTGCATTTTGTGTTCACAGACATTCTGTTACTGGCGCTGGGTTGTGAACTGGCAAATCCTATCTTTGTCCCTCTGACAGATTTTACTGTAGGTCTGTCCCCTATAAGTCCCGGAGTGTCTGTGGTGTGGTTGTGCATGTGACATGTCTGAGGCATTGAACTCTTCCTCTGTGGGAGACATGTTAGAGACACAGAGGTGTAATATGACACCAAGAGCCTGACTGGGTGAAAGGTTACATGATAGTGTGAATCACTACTGAATCTCATACAGAAAACTGAATATAATCTGTTGAAGATGTGATTTTTATTAGTTCTGCCTTTCATCCACAGGGACCCCTCTGGGTCACATACAAATTTGCACAAGTAGTACAAACTGATACCAACACGGACTCTGATTCCTGTGTCGACACTAGTGATTCCAGGGGAATAGGTCCTAAGTTAGCAAAACATGTTTTAGCTATAAAAGAGGTGTTAGAAGTTACAAAGCCCCCTCTTTTACCACAAGGAGAGGGTTTACTTTAGTAAAGAAGTAATGTAATTTTCCCTCCACCTCAGGAGTTGAACAGTCTCTTGGAGGTAGTCTGATTTAACTGGAAAAGAAATTTCAGATTCCCAAAAGGAATTCAGGCAGCTTACCTTTTTTCAAAAGGTGGGAGTCACCCCACATTTTAGAGAGGGCCCTGACAGAAAAGAGAAAAGGTGTTTCTCCCTACGCCTGGAATGGTTTCACTTAAGGAGCTGACAGACCGCAAGTGAGTGAGGTGATCTATTGATGTGGCCAATGGGACACTACTCAGGCCTACCATTGTCTGTGCATGGGTGAGTAGTGCTATTGAAAAGTGGTCAGAAAACTTGTCATTAGACATTGAAACAATAGATGGAGACGAGATACTCCTAACGTTAGGTCATATCAAAGACGCTGCTGCGTATGTCCTAGAAACCATGAAATATATTGGTCTCTTGGGATCAAGAACCGCTACCATGGCAGTATCGGCTCGGAGGGTGTTGTAGTTTTGCCAGTGGATTGCTGATGCAGATTCCAAAAGAAATATGGAGGCACTCCCGTATAAAGGAGAGGCCTTGTTTGGTGATGGGCTGGATGCGGTAGTCTCGGCGGCTACCACAGGTAAGTCGACATTCTTGCCTTCTGCTCCTGCACCAGCAAAAAAGACACATCACTCTCACATGCAGTCCTTTCGGCCCAACAAATACAAAAAGGCCAAAGGTTCCCCCTTCTTTGCAGGTAGGAGAAGGAGAAAAAGAAAGAAGTCCGCAGCGTCTCCAGGATCCCAGGAGCAGAAGTCAACCCCTGCTCCTGCCAAATCTGCAGCATGACACTGGGGCTCCCTAGCGGGAGTCTGCTCGGGTGGGAGCACGTCTGAAACTTTTCAGCAAAATCTGGATCCAATCTGGCCTGGACCCATGGGTCTTACAAATAGTGTCCCATGGGTACAAACTAGAGTTTCAAGACGTCCCCCCATGCCGATTTTTCAAATCGACCTTGCCAGCTTCTCTTCCAGGAAGAGAGGCATTAACAACGGCAATTTAAAAATTATGTCAGGATCAGGTCATTGTCCTGGTACCCTTGTCACAGCAAGGAGAAGGTTTTCATTCAAGCCTCTTCGTAGTTCCGAAGCCGGACGGCTCGGTCAGACCGATTTTAAATCTGAAAAATCTGAATCTCTACCTGAAAAGGTTCAAGTTCGAGATGGAATCCCTGAGGGTAGTGATTTCCAGTCTGGAGGAGGGGGACTTTATGGTGTCAGTAGACATAAAGTATACTTACTTGCATGTTCCCATTTATCCTCCTCACCAAACTTATCTGAGATTCGCAGTACAGGATTGCCATTACCAGTTCCAGATGTTGCCGTTCGGACTCTCCACGGCACCGAGGGTATCCACCAAGGTGATGGCGGAGATGATGGTCCTCCTTCGTCAAATAGGAGTCAATATAATTCCTTATCTGGACGATCTCCTGATAAAAGCGAGATCCAGGGAACAGTTGATGCAGAACATCACACTCTCCCTGTCAATACTCCAACAACACGGTTGGATCATGAATTTTCCAAAGTCGCAGTTGGAACCGACGACAAGATTGTCCTTTTTAGGGATGATTCTGGACACAGAAGTACGGAGAGTATTTCTTCTAGTGGAAAAGGCTCTGGAAATCCAGAATATGGTCAAACAAATATTGAAACCAACAAGCGTATCGATCCATCAATGCATTCGGTTGTTATGGAAAATGGTAGCGGCCTATGAGGCCATACAGTTTGGCCGATTTCATGCCAGAGTATTCCAGTGGGACCTGTTGGACAAGTGGTCTGGATCCCACCTACACATGCACCGGAAAAGAATCCTGTCCCCCAAAGCAAGGATTTTGCTCCTGTGGTGGCTACAAAGTTCTCAGCTACTAGAGGGACGCAGGTTTGGGATTCACGACTGGGTCCTAATAACCACAGATGCAAGTCTCCGAGGCTGGGGAGCTGTAACACAGGGGGAAAGCTTCCAAGGAAAATGGTCAAGTCAGGAAGCTGGCCTTCACATAAACGTTCTGGAATTGAGAGCCATTTACAACGGCCTTCTACAAGCGGTACATATTCTTAAAGATCATCCTGTGCAGATCCAGTCGAACAATGTAACAGCAGTCGCGTACATAAAGAGGCAAGGCGGAACGAAAAGCAGAGCGGCAATGGCAGAGGTGACAATGATTCTCCTCTGGGCAGAAAGACATGTTAGAGCACTGTCAGCAATTTTCATTCCGGGAGTGGACAACTGGGAAGCAGACTTCCTCAGCAGACA
The DNA here is from genome assembly GCF_028390025.1 of Pseudophryne corroboree. NCBI lineage: Eukaryota > Metazoa > Chordata > Amphibia > Anura > Myobatrachidae > Pseudophryne > Pseudophryne corroboree. Next base: position 707,245,049 of record NC_086446.1, on the reverse strand, counting down.
CGATCTCCATCCAGGAGAGTGGGGCCTCCACCAACAAGTCTTCGCAGAGGTGACAAGTCTTTGGGGAGTTCCTCAAGTTGACATGATGACATGTCGTCTAAACAAGAAGCTTCAGAGATATTGTTCCAGGCCGAGAGACCCTCAAGCAATAGCAGTGGATGCACTGGTGACCCAGTGGGTGTTTTGGTCGGTATATGTTTTCCCTCCACTTCCACTGATTCCAAAAGTTCTCAAAATAATAAGAAGAACAAGAGTTTGAGCAATTGTCATTGTCCCAGACTGGCCAAGGAGGGCTTGGTTTCCAGATCTTCAGGAGTTGCTCATAGAAGATCCTCGGCCTCTTCCTCCTCGAGAGGACCAACTATGGCAGGGGCCGTGTGTGTATCAAGACTTACCGTGGCTACATTTGACGGCATGGCTGTTGAGAGTCGGATCCTAGCCCCAAAGGGTATTCCCAAGAAAGTCATCCCCACTCTTATTCAGGCCAGGAAAGGAGTAGCGTCTAAACATTACCATCGTATTTGGAGAAAGTATGTGTCTTGGTGTGAATCCAAGAAGGCTCCTACGGAAGAGTTTGAGTTGGGACGTTTTCTCCATTTTCTGCAGGCTGGTGCGGATGCGGGCCTTAGATTGGGATCAATCAAACAGTACCGTAACTAGACATTTTAGCGCTGTGTGCAATAAATTGCATTGGCGCCCCCCCTTCCCTATGTAAAATCGGGCCAGTGGCAGTAGAGTAGGTAGAAAAAAATCACACAGACACCTATCGTCTTATAAATATTCTCATAAATATGTCACAATTGTCCTTTCCTATTTCTTATCACTTTAAATATATATCTTTTGGGAGGTGCTCCAGGAATAAAGATACATGTATCATAAACACAAAAGAAGGAAGTATTCCTTATAGTGGGCCCACACGGACAACTATGCTCTGTTTCTTATGGTCAAATACCTCTTCAGATAGATGACCACTAATTTTAAAATATAACTGTTATTATTTATATATTAAAAGAAGTTTGCGAAATATAGTGCAAGTGAAAAAACGGCATTGTGAACAAATGAAAGTGAATTAAAATTGCTAAACCACTGTTGTTGCAGTGATGATACACTGTCTCAAGTATCACTGATGTTGTAACTAAATTTGGCTACAAATTCCCACGAATATGTATTCAGATACAATTGTATCATCTGGAATTGTCTGTTAACAGTTACCAAAGCAGTGTCTGTGAATTAAGTTGATTCTGATATTCTTAGGTCTCTTGTAAATTACAATGAATATATGCTCTCACGGTGCTGGCAGTGTGCGCATTACTGCACAGTTTTGCACCACCATATCTTAATAAAATGGGGCCTGAATATCATGAATTGCTGATAACAACACCCCAGATAGTGAGGACTCTCGTCTTTCTGACAATGAATGGCTGATATTATCCATAATTATTAATAAATAGTAATGCTGTAGTCCTAATTGGCACTCCTAGATGTTTGCAGTGTGATTCGTACCCTAGTGTTCAATCGCTAACATTTGGTAACCCCAAACATCAGTTGGAATTTATAAGGATTCTATGATATTTCTAATAGTAGTCACTATGTACTGTAAGTGACCTATCATTACTGATCAAAATATAGATAATTTAACACCCATATATTAACAGTACACTCGGAATGGATACTTAAGACTTTCGTCTCCTTGGTTGGAAATTGCTGTTATTAGTATCCATATAGAGTTAATTCTTCCAATAGTGATGGTACTGTAGTCTTTATTTTGACTGTTATGTACCTGTAATGTAGCTTTATTCTTTAATGTGTATTGTTGTCTCTATAGGGTTAGTTATTCCAATGATAATGGTACTGCAGTTATATACTGACAATATGACTTTGTTCCTTAATAAAACATATATATGAATAATATCTTCAGTTAAAGCCCTAATTATAGTCTGTTTAAATTTGTGTCTGGGTTAAAGGCCGCTTGTGATAATTATCACTGTGTGGGTGCCGTGATGTTTCTCAATATTGCACCTGTATAGAAGTGATAATGCTCCCAAATAACAATGAATAAAATAACATATAGTACAACTCCATCTATATTGTGTCTTATAGTGCTTATTAATACATGGATCTCTTCATGTGATTGAATGACATTACAGTGGGGCTATTCCTAATCACACTAGTTGGAGCATCTATTCACTGAAACCGCATCCGTCAGTGATGTTATTAATAAGGTGCATCACAGCGCTCCTATTGCGGCCACAGCTCCCGTGTCCTTACCTAACCATCTGGACTGGCCGTGTGCTATGTTAGAATGCCGTGTCCGGCTTAGTTGTGTGAGACCGCGGTCAGTAGCAGCGCGTCTCAGCGCTGACACGCCAGCCGTGGCTCCTGTTCACCGGGGCTCTCACTCGTGATTAACTATCGCTTAAAGGTGCCGTCCCCAGCCTATTAAGTGTGGCTTGTGTTATCAGATTGTTCAATAGCAATACATAAATCACAGCAATATACACAGATAAAATAACATTTAAACAGTGGTTAGCTCATAAAATAACACGTTTGCACGAATGTCATTCAATGCCCCCTGGTACACATAATGGCAGGCATATGCCGCTACCACAGCACCTCCACACCTCTTCCCGTGCACTTCCGCACCCCACCTTCTAAATCCTCTGTGCGCACCTCACTGCCTTCAGTATTGAAGTTGTCAGGCCCCTACAGAACTAGGCGTCTGCTTGGGTTCCTTTGCAGGGCTGTTGGGTGGCGCGACATCCTCCCTGCTCCCGTCCCGTCCGTCCCTCCCTCCTCCCGGCAGCCAGCCAACAGGGAGGGAGATGGTGGCGCGCTGTTCAGAATGATGTACCGGCGCTGCCACCAATTATAATGAGTGTACCGCTTCAACTCCCGAACCGAGTCCCCCTCCCTCATCCTTCTCTCCTCGCACCGGTTGCAGGCAGCTTGTAATGAGTCAGTGTGACTCATTGCAATGCCGCTGGCTTTAGGACACTTGGAACGGGGATGCGGGCATTTGCGCCCTCAGGGAGAATGCGCTGTGTACCAGGCACACCTGGCACACACGTAGTTACGGCCCTGCAATCAAGGTCCAGATTTCAGCCTTATCAGTTTTCTTTCAAAAACAATTAGCTTCTCTTCCAGAAGTTCAGACCTTCGTGAAAGGGGTTTTGCACATCCAGCCTCCATTTGTGCCTCCAGTGGCACCATGGGACCTTAATGTGATGTTGCAGTTCCTTCAATTGAGTTGGTTTGAACCTCTACAGGAGATAGAGTTGAAGTTTCTCACTTGGAAAGTGGTGATGCTTTTATCCTTGGCATCCGCAAGGCGGGTGTCTGAGTTGGCGGCCTTGTCTCACAAGAGCCCTTACCTGATCTTCCATGAAGATAGGACGGAGTTGAGAATTCGCCAACATTTTCTTCTGAAGGTGGTTTCATCTTTCCACATAAACCAACCTATTGTGGTGCCAGTGGCTACTGACACGTTCACTGAGTCAAAGTCTCTAGATGTGGTTACGGCTTTGAAGATTTATGTCGCTAGAACAGCTTGGATACGGAAAACAGAGGTTCTATTTGTCCTGTATGCTTCCAACAAGATTGGGTGTCATGCTTCCAAGCATACCATTGCACGCTGGATCAGAGGTACGATTCAGCATGCTCATTCTTTGGCTGGTTTGCCGTTGCCGAAGTTGGTGAAGGCCCATTCTACTAGGAAGGTGGGCTCGTCCCGGGCGGCTGCCTGGGGGGGTCTCGGCATTACAACTTTGCCGAGCAGCTACTTGGTCAGGGTCAAACACTTTTGCTAAATTTTATAAGTTTGACACTTTGGCTGATGAGGATCTCAAGTTTGATCAATCGGTGCTGCAGGGTCATCCGCACTCTCCCGCCCGTACTGGAGCTTTGGTATAAACCCCATGGTCATGAAATGGACCCCAGCATCCTCTAGGACGTATGAGAAAACAGGATTTTAATACCTACCGGTAAATCCTTTTCTCCTAGTCCGTAGAGGATGCTGGGCGCCCGACCAGTGCGTACTTTACTTGCAGTTTTGTTCAGTTAGTTACACAAGTTGTGTTACATTTGTTTTCAGCATGTTGCTGTAAATGGTTCTTGCCTGTTGGCGTGTGTTATGTTGAATGCCATGTTGTGCGGCATGGTTGAGGTGTGAGCTGGTATGAGTCTCACCGCTAGTATAAATGTAAATGCTTTCCTCGAAATGTCTGGAGGAGGGGCATAGAGGGAGGAGCCAGTTCGCACCCTTGAAAAGTCTTAAAGTGCCCATGGCTCCTGCGGAACCATCTATACCCCATGGTCATGAAATGGGCCCCAGCATCATCTACGGACTAGGAGAAAAGGATTTACCGGTAGGTATTAAAAACCTCTTGTTATTATTATTATTATTATTATTATAATACTATAGCAGTAGACATATAGCATCAGCGTATTCCACTTTGACTGCCTTGTCATTTGAATGACGGATGGCCAGGACACTACCACTGGTCTTAAGCAGCACAACACAGCAACACTGTGAGGGACTTGTTGTTGTTTTTGTTGTTATTATAATACTGTAGCAGCGGACATATAGCAGCAGCGTATACCACTGTGACTGCCTGGTCACTGGAATGACTGATGGCCAGGACACTACCACTGGTCTGATGCAGCACAACACAGCAACACTTGTTATTATTATTTTCTCATACATCCTAGAGGATGCTGGGGTCCATTGCATGACCATAGGCTATAGATGGTTCCGCAGGAGCCATGGGCACTTTAAGACTTTTCAAGGGTGTGAACTGGCTCCTCCCTCTATGCCCCTCCTCCAGACCTCAGTTTTAGAAATGTGCCAAGCAGACTGGATGCACTCTGAAGGAGCTCTACTGAGTTTCTCTGAAAAGACTTATGTTAGGTTTTTTATTTTCAGGGAGAACTGCTGGCAACAGTCTCCCTGCTTCATGGGACTGAGGGGGCAGAAGAAGGAACCAACTTCCTAAAGAGTTTCATGGCTCTGCTTCTGGCTGACAGGACACCATTAGCTCCTGAAGGGAACTGAACGCTAGTGTTATGAACCACAGGTAGTGGTTCATTCCTGTTTTCCGTATTTTATGTTTATAGTTGTCTTGCAGGAAAGGATTTCCCATTGCTCTGGTTTAAGAAGACTCTTGTTTGCTGCAGGTGGTGAGTCTGTGTAATTGCAGCTTGTTCCCATGTGTTCAGCCTCACCTGTCTGTTAATTACACCTCTCATTTGTGCAGCAGGGCAGCTGCACGACATAATTAATTAGGACTCTCTGTTATATTCTGGCTCAGTGCAATACACAGATGCTGGTGATAGTTCTTGAGTTCTGAGCTAGTTCCTGCCAGTTCCTGAGCTCCTGTCTAGCAGTGTCTGTCTAGCTGCTTCCAGTGTCGGTTCCTGTGTCGGTTCCAGTGTCGGATCCAGTGTCGGATCTAGTGTCCTGCCGTGAAGCGTTCCTGTCCAGAAGTCCTGTGGCTTTGTCTGTTCCTGGTCGAGTATCTGGCTTATTGGTGTCCACCGGTCTGTCGTTCGGGATTCTGCCTGTCCTCCGGTTCTGAGAGCCTGTGTCGGCTACATTGGGGGTTCCTGTCCGTTTGCCAGTATTTGTACCGGTTCCGTGAGTAGCGGCTTAGCCGCGTCCGTCGGCCTGGGCCGCTGTATTCCTTGGTTATATCTGTCACTGGTGTTTTGCAGAGGGTTCTGCATATGCTGTCACCGCCGGTACACAACAGTATTGTGCCGGCGTGTGCACAGCATTTCCTTTGTTGTTCTTTTCCTTTGGCGACGTGTTAGTAGCCCCTAGCCTTCTGTTTGCTTTAGTTAGAGGTCCCCTTGTTATTATCCTGTCTCGGTTCACGCCTTGTCTCACTCTAAGACCTGGGGGCATCGGAGTTGGGCAGACCTAATCCGCCCTTCAAACGCGGCTGCCGTGGGCCCAAGAAACCATAGTCACGCAGGCATGAACTGACCACACGGGTGAAACAATGGAGGTAGGCTGCTAGGGGCTATTTCCAAACTACACCTTATTTCAGCATCATGTTCTGGTGCTCTGGACTCACTACGCAACATCTCCCTTTTTCTGAGCACCAGGAACCTAACATTATCACCAGCCATACAACAAAAAAGAAACAAAGCTAAATAGTAGTTTTTTCTTTTTTGGTCCAGTGTCTTGTCTAGAATCCAGTCCTGTCTAGAATTCAGTGTGCAGAATCCAGTCCGGTGTTTAGAATCCAGTCCAGTCTAGAATTCGGTGTGCAGAATCCAGTCCGGTGTGCAGAATCCAGTCTTGTCTAGTTTAAAAAAAAAAAAAAAGTCCAGTCCTGTCTAGTCTTGTCTTGTCTAGTCTAGTTTAGTCTTGTCTTGTCTAGTTTAAAATCCTCCTATGCCAACTATGCAAGCCCTGCAGGCGTCTCTCTCAGCCCTGAACTCTGCTTTCAGTGCTCTGAAACCTGAGCGACTGGAAGTTTTGCAGCAATCCTTAAAGCAACTGCAAAACCTTCTGACTAAAATTTTGCTTATCTTGCCAGAAGTCATTGAGAGTTCATCTATCTCTAAAGATACTCTTGCTCACAATATGGTGACAAGAGAAGCCTCAGGTTCAGTTGGAGAGAAAAAGTTTAAAAGTTTTCTGCGGCCCAGGCTCTCAGAAGAGGAGCGTCTGCGTCGCAGAAACTTAGATTTATGCCTATATTGTGGGGGTTTAGGCCACTATCTGTAGACCTGTGAGTTGCACAAGCCAAAGTGTGGTGACAAGTCCTGCCCTTTGGCCAAGTTGAGTCAGGATACAAGACCTACTCCTGTCTCTACTGTGGCAGAGGTACTTGTCACACAACCCACACTAAAAAGCACTCTGTCCTATAATTGGGGTCCTTGGGCTAGGGAGCCCCATTATAGATTCAGGAACCAAAGGAGAATGTTTCTCTCCTCTCTTGATTTTCCTGTGGAAGCAGAGTTGCAAACCCCTGGAGTGGTGCCTGATGCCCAGGGTCCTGGAGCGGTGCCCGATGCCCAGGGTCCTGGAGCGGTACCCAATGCCCAGAGTCCTGGAGCGGTACCCGATGCCCAGAGTCCTGGAGCGGTACCCGATGCCCAGAGTCCTGGAGCGGTACCCGATGCCCAGAGTCCTGGAGCGGTACCCGATGCCCAGAGTCCTGGAGCGGTACCCGATGCCCAGAGTCCTGGAGCGGTACCCGATGCCCAGAGTCCTGGAGCGGTACCCGATGCCCAGAGTCCAGGAGCGGTACCCGATTCCCAGAGTCCTGGAGCAGTACCCGATGCCCAGAGTCCTGGAGCGGTACCCGATGCTCTGGGTCATAGAGGGACATCGAATATTATAGCTCAGGTGTCAATACCAGAAGGGGTCTCAGGAGCTGTTACCCCAGGTAGGGACTTGAAAAGCGCAACTCCAGAGAAGGTGTCTAAAACCATAGTTCTAAAAGGGAACTCGAGAAGCAAAACCCCAGAAGGGATCTTTGAAGTAATATCCCCAAGTGGGGTCTCGAGAGACACAGCCCCAGAGAAGGGTCTAGAAGTTGCTTCCCCAGGAAAGGACTCAAGAGGCATAGCGTTAGTGGAGGTTCTGAAGGTTATAGCTTCAGCAAAAGTCCCGGAAGTTATAGTCCCGGGAGAAGTTTCGATAATTATCGACTCAGAGAGGGAGGCTGACGGACCGGTCCCAGAGAGGGAGGCTGTCGGCCCGGTCCCAGCGGGGTTCCCAAAGGCCACTGCCCCAGCGGGGTTCCCGAAGGCCACTGCCCCAGCGGGGTTCCCGAAGTCCACTGCCCCAGCAGGGTTCCCGAAGGCCACTGCCCCAGCGGGGTTCCCGAAGGCCACTGCCCTGGGTGGGGTTCAGAAAGTCACTGCCCCGGGTGGGGTTCAGAAAGTCACTGCCCCGGGTGGGGTTCAGAAAGTCACTACCCCGGGTGGGGTTCCGAGGGCCACTGCCCCAGGTGGGGTTCAGAAAGTCACTGCCCCAGGTGTGGTTCAGAAAGTCACTGCCCCAGGTAGGGTTCAGAAGAAAGTCTCAGCATCGAGTAAGGTCAGTAGTGACCAGGTTCTAGCAAAGCACTCTAGTCAGTCAGATGGGAAGGAAGCAGATCCTGACTCTGTTGATATCTCAACATCTATAATCTTTGATGGGGACTTAGTCCAATTTCTGGCGCTTTACAAACACTATTACATCATTATGTCGTCTAGACCATTTCTGGGCATCACTTCAGAGAACCTTGTGCTCTATCTGATATATTCCTTTAGAGGGGAGACTTTTGAGTGGGCATCCAATTTAATGAAAACTGAAGATCCCATTCTTCAGGATCCCATAGCATTCAGTGATGCAGTTATTAAGAGATATGGTTCCAAAGAAATTGGTTCAGGTTCCTCTAGGTCACCCGTCTTATCTGCTGAGAGTTCACCGTATACTGTAAACTCGGCACAAGAGTCTCAGGCCATTTTTTTGACTGCAGGATGTGCTTTTCTGTCTTCTTCTAATAGTTGTACTTTGCCTGAAAGTTTAGCTCCCAAGGTTAAGAAACCAATCTCTGATTTAAACCCAGCCTTGCTGGGAGGTACTATCAGTTCAGACAATGTTTGGGGAATTACCTTGGTCAGACCTCAAGAACTTTGTAAAAATAATAATAAGAAGAAAAATAAATAATTATTGACTCTTGCCTGGTTATAAAAAAAATATATATATTTTTTTTCCTTGTCTTGTGTCCAGTGGCCACTGTCAAGGGGGGGGGGGCACTGTTACAAGCTGTTGCCACAGCTTGTTTCTGTTTTCTCGCCTGTTAGACCAGTGTGTCAGGTTTTTTTTTGTATCCCTTGTTTTGGAAAGTCTGAATTTTGGGGTCCGTTGACCCCTCCTCAAGGGGGGAGTACTGTTATAAGCCACGGCTGTGGCTCATTCCTGTTTTGCATTTTTGTTATGTATTTTATGTTATACTTCTGTTTATGTTCCCCGTGGGTGTCATGGGGTGTTCGGAGCTCATCCTTAAGGAGAGGGTACTGTTATGAACCACAGGTAGTGGTTCATTCCTGTTTTCCGTATTTTATGTTTATAGTTGTCTTGCAGGCCAGGATTTCCCGTTGCTTTGGTTTAATAAGACTCTTGTTTGCTGCCGGTGGTGAGTCTGTGTAATTGCAGCTTGTTCCCATGTGTTCAGCCTCACCTGTCTGTTAATTGCACCTCTCAGTTGTGCAGCAGGGCAGCTGCACGACATACTTAATTAGGACTCTCTGTTATATTCTGGCTCAGTGCAATACACAGATGCTGGTGATAGTTCTTGAGTTCTGAGCTAGTTCCTGCCAGTTCCTGAGCTCCTGTCTAGCAGTGTCTATCAAGCTGCTTCCTGTGTCGGTTCCTGTGTCGGATCCAGTGTCGGTTCCAGTGTCCTGCCGTGAAGCGTTCCTGTCCAGAAGTCCTGTGGCTTTGTCTGTTCCTGGTCGAGTATCTGGCTTCTTGGTGTCCACCGGTCTGTCATTCGGGATTCTGCCTGTCCTCCGGTTCTGAGAGCCTGTGTCGGCTACATTGGGGGTTCCTGTCTGTTTGCCAGTATTTGTACCGGTTCCATGAGTAGCGGCTTTGCAGCGTCCATTGGCCTAGGCCGCTGTATTCCTTGGTTATATCTGTCACTGGTGTTTTGCAGAGGGTTCTGCATATGCTGTCACTGCTGGTACACAACAGTATTGTGCCGGCGTGTGGACAGCATTTCCTTTGTTGTTCTTTTCCTTTGGCGGCGTGCCGCACATATACTTAGTTTTAGGGTTGTTAGTAGCCCCAAGCCTTCTGTTTGCTTTAGTTAGAGGTCCCCCTTGTTATTATCCTGTCTCGGTTCACGCCTTGTCTCACTCTAAGACCTGGGGGCATCGGAGTTGGGCAGACCTAATCCGCCCTTCAAACGCGGCTGCCGTGGGCCCAAGAAACCATAGTCACGCAGGCGTGAACTGACCACACGGGTGAAACAATGGAGGTAGGCTGCTAGGGGCTATTTCCAAACCACACCTTATTTCAGCGTCACGTTCTGGTGCTCTGGACTACGCAACATCTCTCTTGTTCTGAGCACCAGGAACCTAACAGATAGCCGTGCCTAGATGCTCACTCCCACAGCACGCCGTCACCCCCCTCACAGAGCCAGAAGTCAGAAGACAGGTGAGTGTTAGAAGGCAGATCTTCAATCAAGAAATTGACGTCTAAAGGTACTGCATGGCTGGCGGGAGCGCAGCGCGCCATGTTGCCCACACATACACAGGCACTGCAGTTATCCCGGGCTCGTACCTTGTATATCGGTCCGGTTGAAGATCCCCTGTAATCCCTTGCACATAGGGCAATACAAGGATTTCCACCAGCCCTAGGGAATACACGGGTAATTACCCTGCATCTTCAACCGGACCGATATACAAGGTACGAGCCTGGGATAATTGATTCCACACAAATTCCTCTATTTATTTACTGTGGGCCCCTACAGGACTTCACCTGGGATGCTCGGTGACGTCAACCCCCAGGAGAGGTAATATCATATTTATCCATCATATATTTGACTGCCGGGCTCCTATCCGTTTATAGTATTGGAAAAGTGGCTGCTGTATGTACACATGAATAAGTTTATTCTCTTAGCCAACTGAGTGAATAATTCTTGGAGACATAAACTGTAACTATTTAGTTACAATTGCTGCTACAAAGTATCATCATTATATTCTGAATGAGGTGAACATTAATTCCTTTTGATACTGTGTGCCTATAGATTGGTGTGTTTAGTATAGACATTTTATGTTTTTTTAATACAATGTTTATTCATTGTTGATATACTGAATATAACAATAAAATATTTTTATATTAATTATTCTTGTCAACTCTCCATACATATTTCTTACCCGTCTGCAGTACCCCAAGCACAGCCGTTTCTCCTTTGTCCATATTTGTTCCTTAAAGGCACACGCACAGTGCCTTTCCGGCAGCTCTCAGGTGCTACTGCACATTGGTAAATTAATTACTCAGGCGCTTTGGCAGTTTTTTTTAGTAGTTTAGTCTTTGTTTTGTGTTTTTCTACTAGCTGCCTTCATCTATACCTCCAGTGTGAGATATTTTATTATTAATTTTTAAATCATCTTTTTACCATGGCTAATTTTATGTGTTTGTCTGAAAGGGTCAAAAGAAGACAGCAATATGAGGCTACCCTGATTGAGAATTCTGAGACCATAGCACCACCAGTAATGTATAATGATAAAGAGAAAGAGTTTAATATGCTCTTCTATAGACTTGAAGACCAAATGAAAACCGAAACCCGCCACTGGTGGGATATGGTTACCCTACAAAAATATGTTAAAACTAAAAAAATCCCAAGGGGACTCAGAATTCTCAAAACATTGTCATTTATTGATGATCCATCATTAAGGGAGAAATGGGATGCATTGCTGGATGCCTGCTCCTTCTCTCTAATGGAATTACTCATTAAATATCGTAGTGATAAGACAGCACAGTTGGCACAGGAGATTGAGGATACAAAGAAACTCTTAAGTAGTTTCTCCGAGCACCCTCAGTTTAAACATAACGACTTAAAATGAAATCATAAATTGGAGCTCTATGAAAGGGAGATTATAGACGGTAAGAATAGGAAATTTGATAGAGACACTAATGATTATAATCGGAACTTAGTCCGGACATATAATAAAAAACAATTTATATCCAACAGACAACGTAGCACTTCAAATTGGAGATTAAGAAATACTGCTCAACAGAGAAATAAATCCAATGATACCAGGAGTCAGAGATATGGGACGTTGGGCCATAGACCAATATCCCCTTATATTAAGAAATCTGACAAGAAAAATTATTCGCCTCAGATGGATATTAACCCATACGAGGACATGTCAGTGAGACCTAAAAATTCTGGTTTGAGAAATACATATGTACCGCAATCTACCTCTAAGACAGTTACATCGAGTTTTTTAGAGAGGGGTCGGAGGAAACACAAAACTCCGCCACCATAACATCATACACAAAATCGATACGAACCCCTCCGAGTAGACACCCCGAAAAGGGGAAGGGAAAACAGCACAGAGGATGCAGAGGAGGACGGAGAGTACATGGGAAAAAAACGAGACTTAAGACCATAGAGAATAATATTCATAATTTATCCTCAGTTCAATTAGAAATGGATGATATTAAATTATTAAATAAAGGCCTTAAATTCGCTCCCTCTAAGCCCCCGGAATTCTTTAACCTCTTTGTTTAACTCAATCGGTACATACGTACCTTGGCACGAAAAAGGTATTTTGCCTCTAAAAAATTAGTCTAGCAAAAAATAGAAGGTTCACCCATAGTCTTGGACGACGGAGACAAGAGCAGTCTGGATGTGTTGGAGTCATTGTTAGTAGAGAGCAGCCCCTTGGAAAATACTATTCCAATTTATAATATAGTTAAGACAGTTGAACATCGCTTACCGTTTAAAAATAGTTCTCAATTCTTTCCTTTACACCATAGAAGTCCACCAATAGAGATTTTTTACAAAAAAACCTTGGAGGAATTCAACTCTTTGTGTCAGAAAGAATGTAAAATATCCAAATATAAACATAACTTGTCGATTAGAGAGAAAGCCTCTCTACGTAAAGTTACCGATAATCCCTCCCTTGTCATTAAGCCAGCTGACAAGGGAGGAGGAATCGTAATACAGGACACAGACGATTATTTATCTGAGGCCTATAGACAGCTTAGTAATAGAGATACATATATCTTATTATTAACTGATCCTTCTAATGATTTTCATAAGTCTCTTACTGAATTGGTTTGAAGTGCCTTTGAGGGAGGGACTATATCTAAGGAAGAGATTAAATATCTTATACCTAGTCATCCCATCACTCCCACGTATTATCATTTACCAAAAATTCACAATTCCCTCACTGCACCCCCAGGTAGACCTATAATTTCTGGTGTTGTGTCCCTCACATTCAATTTGTCACACTTTGTAGATTATTTTTTACAGCCTCTAGCTTCTAGTCTTCCCTCACATATTAAAGACACCACAGCTTTTTTGAATTCCATCTCAGATATAAAATGGAAGGAAACCTATTTTTATGACCTGCGATGTGCAGGCGTCATACTCAAATATTCCTCACAATAAAGGTATTGCTGTTGTTGCTCAGCATCTTGCAGACTCTAATACTTTATCTAAAGATCTACAAGAATTCATTCTGGTTTCCATTAAATTTATTTTGTCACACAATTATTTTTTATTTAATCACCAATTTTATTTACAGACACTTGGGACGGCCATGGGGATGAGGTTCGCGCCCAGCTTCGCTAACCTATACATGGGAGCGTTCGAGGATGCACATGTGTGGGGGCGGAGCTTGGGCGCGGACCTTGTCTACTATGGCCGTTATATAGATGACTTGTTTTTTATCCTTGATGGAGATATTAATTTGGCTTCAGATCTCACTGTCTCTTTAAATAATAATGACTTCAATTTATTATTTTCAAGCACGGTAGATAAATCTTCCATCTCTTTCCTTGATATTTCCCTCACCATAATAGATGGGGTTATTTCGACCAAGACTTTCAGAAAAGAAGTAGATAAATATAATTTCTTGCATTATGATAGTTCTCATTATTAACCTTGGATCAGAAACATTCCCTATGGTCAACTACGACGTATTAGACGAAATTGCAGTGAATACCATAATTACACTGCACAAGCTGATGAATTATTGTTATCTCTTGACAATAAGGGCTTTCCTTCCAGGCTGATTCAATCGGCACATGCACGTGTTGCATCAGCTTGATAGGAAAGATCTCTTAGAATATAGACCAAAGAATCATAAATTTGAACGAGATCAACCACAATTTTTTTCGAAGTATAACAACTCCTCCGGTCAAATAAGGAAAATTATATCTGCTAATTTCCGTATATTACTCACTGATCAGATTCTTAGAACAGAAATTGGGGAGAAGCCGGCAGTTATATTCAAACGGTCTACCAATTTGCAACAACATCTCTCTCCCAGTATCTTTATCGATAGAAGAACTCAGGCACAATCGAGTACTGTCAGTAATCCTTCACTATGGTTGACGAAAACAAGAGGTTGCTTCAAGTGCGGTGCCAACCAATGTTTAACTTGTTCTTATATACAGAATAAAGCTAAATCTTTTTTTTTCATCAGATAACATATGCTTTACTATTGACTCTTTTATCAGTTGTAATAGCATATTTGTTATATATATACTGATTTGTAGCTGTAAATTAATTTACGTGGGGCGCACTACACGCAAACTTAAAATCTGTTTTTTGGAACATAGGCGCAATATTCTTAAGGGCTGCTCTCTACACAGTGTTTCCAGACATTTTGCGGAGTTTCATGAAAAAAATCCGCAGGATATTCACCTTTTAGGGATTGAAATTATTCCATCCACCCCGAGGGGAGGCGATAGATATAGGAAACTGTGTCAAAGGGAGAATTATTGGATTCATAAATTGAGAACCCTCGTTCCTGAGGGACTAAATGAGATAATTGAATTTGACCCCTAATACCATAAAAGGCATAGTCCTATATTTATAATCATATCATCAATTCCTATATTCATACCAACTAAATTTATTATTTTGCTATGATTTCTATATGTCCCGCACTTTATGTAAATTTTTCTTAGTGCAATATCCTATTTTAGTATGTCTATGATTTTTTTTTTTTTTTTACATGGGAATAGATGCTATCTTTTTAGATTGCGGTTCACGTGGGGATTTGGTCTATGGCCCCACTTTTCTCATGTCTCTCTCTCCCTTCTTTTACCGTTGTCTCTTTTCAACGGAATTATTTTATAGTATATGAAATTTAGTTCTATGGAGTGCTCTGACAATTGATTCTATATAGTAATCAATTTAATTTAATAGGTCTACAATTTATGGGAAGTAATAGTAAAATTAGGCTAATGTTATTAGTCAAGAGAAATTTAATACATAACTAATAGAAATTTAATACATAATCTATAAAATTAAGTAATAAGAGTTAAATTGATTGGGGTAATCTGACTACCATTAATTAATCTTACATATTTATAATCTACTTAAATCCAAAACAACACCAGATGATTGTTACCAAGAAACCGGTAACAATACAAATGATCTAAAGGTAAATAAATGTCTAAACATCTATATTCCTTTTATTTAAGGATGCTATTCTCCCTCTATAAAGTCTGACTTGCTGTTAATTATCATGCTAAGTCTGACTTGTCCTATCCCATATAACCTGTGCCACTGCAACCCGGTTTTGCTCTCATTTGATTTTTAACATTTATTAAGGTCCGTTTTCCTCTTTCCTACATATGACACAATGTGTCGGCTTAGATGTACTTAATAATATGCCTATTGGAATGGAGGTATATCTATATACAGTATTTATATCATTGATATTAAATTATGGAGAGTTGACTAATTCTGTTTTTTAGTTAGAATTTATGAGCTGCACCTGGCCGCACTTCTATTACTGGTATATATTGGGCAAACACAGTGGAGGAGGTATTCCTTTGAAAAAGTCACGTTAACCGCGACGAAACGCGTTAGCCTCCTCCTCTTTTGTTTCTGATCATCCATCTAAATGGCACTGTTATCTCCAGGGATCCATTCCTTATCACAGCGGAGGACTTCTCTACTCACACGGCAGCCTTATTGTGGTCATCATACGGTGCCAGTTAACACAACGGCTATCACTGGCTACGGGCAGCACTTCGATCCCCAGCACCACTGCACTGATGGCTTCGGCCGGCGCCACAGCACAGCATACCGCCCGCAAGTAGCGGTTACAGTGGCAAGTCAACCTGGTGTCCTGGATCTGTAATCCCTTGCACATAGGGCAATACAAGGATTTCCACCAGCCCTAGGGAATACACGGGTAATTACCCTGCAACTTCAACCGGACCGATATACAAGGTACAAGCCTGGGATAATTAATTCCACACAAATTCCTCTATTTATTTACTGTGGGCCCCTACAGGACTTCACCGGGGACACTCGGTGACATCAACCCCCAGGAGAGGTAATATCATATATTATCCATCATATATTTGACTGCCGGGCTCCTATCCGTTTATAGTATTGGAAAAGTGGCTGCTGTATGTACACATGAATACGTTTATTCTCTTAGCCAACTGAGTGAATAATCCTTGGAGACATAAACTGTAACTATTTAGTTACAATTGCTGCTACAAAGTATCATCATTATATTCTGAATGAGGTGAACATTAATTCCTTTTGATACTGTGTGCCTATAGATTGGTGTGTTTAGTATAGACATTTTAATGTTTTTAATACAATGTTTATTCATTGTTGATATATTGAATATAACAATAAAATATTTTTATATGAATTATTCTTGTCAACTCTCCATACATATTTCTTACCCATCTGCAGTACCCCAAGCGCAGCCGTTTCTCCTTTGTTCATATTTGTTCCTTAAAGGCACACGCACAGTGCCTTTCCGGCAGCGCTCAGGTGCTAATGCACATTGGTAAATTAATTACTTAGGCGCTTTGGCAGTTTTTTAGTGGTTAAGTCGACATTCTTGCCTTTTGCTCCTGCACCAGCAAAAAAGACACATCACTCTCACATGCAGTCCTTTCGGCCCAACAAATACAAAAAGGCCAAATGTTCCCCCTTCTTTGCAGGTAGGGGAAGGGGGAAAAGAAAGAAGTCCGCAGCGTCTCCAGGATCCCAGGAGCAGAAGTCAACCCCTGCTCCTGCCAAATCTTCAGCATGACACTGGGGCTCCCTTGCGGGAGTCCGCTCGGGTGGAAGCACGTCTGAAACTTTTCAGCCAAATCTGGATCCAATCTGGCCTGTACCCATGGGTCTTACAAATAGTGTCCCATGGGTACAAACTAGAGTTTCAAGACGTCCCCCCATGCCGATTTTTCAAATCGACCTTGCCAGCTTCTCTTCCAGGAAGAGAGGCATTAACAACGGCAATTGAAAAATTATGTCAGGATCAGGTCATTGTCCTGGTACCCTTGTCACAGCAAGGAGAAGGTTTTTATTCAAGCCTCTTCGTAGTTCCGAAGCCGGACGGCTCGGTCAGACCGATTTTAAATCTGAAAAATCTGAATCTCTACCTGAAAAGGTTCAAGTTCAAGATGGAATCCCTGAGGGTAGTGATTTCCAGTCTGGAGGAGGGGGACTTCATGGTGTCAGTAGACATAAAGTATGCTTACTTGCATGTTCCCATTTATCCTCCTCACCAAGCTTATCTGAGATTCGCAGTACAGGATAGCTATTACCAGTTCCAGATGTTGCCGTTCGGACTCTCCATGGCACCGAGGATATTCGCCAAGTTGATGGCGGAGATGATGGTCCTCCTTCATCAAATAGGAGTCAATAGAATTCCTTATCTGGACGATCTCCTGATAAAAGCGAGATCCAGGGAACAGTTGATGCAGAACATCGCACTCTCCCTGTCAATACTCCAACAACAAGGTTGGATCATGAATTTTCCAAAGTCGCAGTTGGAACCGACGACAAGATTGTCCTTTTTAGGGATGATTCTGGACACAGAAGTACGGAGAGTATTTCTTCCAGTGAAAAAGGCTCTGGAAATCCAGAATATGGTCAAACAAATATTGAAACCAACAAGAGTGTCGATCCATCAGTGCATTCGGTTGTTGAGGAAAATGGTAGCGGCCTACGAGGCCATACAGTTTGGCCGATTTCATGTCAGAGTGGGACCTGTTGGACCAGTGGGACCTGTTGGACAAGTGGTCTGGATCCCACCTACACATGCACCGGAAAATAATCCTGTCCCCCAAAGCCTGGATTTTGCTCCTGTGGTGGCTACACAGTTCTCAGCTACTAGAGGGATGCAGGTTTGGGATTCACGACTGGGTCCTAATAACCACAGATGCAAGTCTCCGAGGCTGGGGAGCTGTAACACAGGGGGAAAGCTTCCAAGGAAAATGGTCAAGTCAGGAAGCCTGCCTTCACATAAACGTTCTGGAATTGAGAGCAATTTTCAACGGCCTTCTACAAGCGGTACATCTTCTTCAAGATCATCCTGTGCAGATCCAGTCGGACAATGTAACAGCAGTCGCGTACATAAACAGGCAAGGCGGAACGAAAAGCAGAGCGGCAATGGCAGAGGTGACAAGGATTCTCCTCTGGGCAGAAAGACATGTTAGAGCTCTGTCAGCAATTTTCATTCCGGGAGTGGACAACTGGGAAGCAGACTTCCTTAGCAGACACGATCTCCATCCAGGAGAGTGGGGCCTCCACCAACAAGTCTTCGCAGAGGTGACAAGTCTTTGGGGAGTTCCTCAAGTTGACATGATGACATGTCGTCTAAACAAGAAGCTTCAGAGATATTGTTCCAGGTCGAGAGACCCTCAAGCAATAGCAGTGGATGCACTGGTGACCCAGTGGGTGTTTCGGTCTGTATATGTTTTCCCTCCACCTCCACTGATTCCAAAAGTTCTAAAAATAATAAGAAGAACAAGAGTTTGAGCAATTGTCATTGTCCCAGACTGGCCAAGGAGGGCTTGGTTTCCAGATCTTCAGGAGTTGCTCATAGAAGATCCTCTGCCTCTTCCTCCTCGACAGGACCTACTATGGCAGGGGCCGTGTGTGTATCAAGACTTACCGTGGCTACATTTGACGGCATGGCTGTTGAGAGTCGGATCCTAGCCCGAAAGGGTATTCCCAAGGAAGGCATCCCCACTCTTATTCAGGCCAGGAAAGGAGTAGCGTCTAAACATTACCATCGTATTTGGAGATAGTATGTGTCTTGGTGTGAATCCAAGAAGGCTCCTATGGAAGAGTTTGAGTTGGAACGTTTTCTCCATTTTCTGCAGGCTCGTGTGGATGCGGGCCTTAGATTGGGGTCAATCAAGGTCCAGATTTCGGCCTTATCAGTTTTCTTTCAAAAACAATTAGCTTCTCTTCCAGAAGTTCAGACCTTCGTGAAAGGGATTTTGCACATCCAGCCTCCATTTGTGCCTCCAGTGGCACCATGGGACCTTAATGTGATGTTGCAGTTCCTTCAATCGAGTTGGTTTGAACCTCTATAGGAGATAGAGTTGAAGTTTCTCACTTCAAAAGTGGTGATGCTTTTAGCCTTGGCATCCGCAAGGCGGGTGTCTGAGTTGGGGGCCTTGTCTCACAAGAGCCCTTACCTGATCTTCCATGAAGATAGGGCGGAGTTGAGAATTCGCCAACATTTTCTTCCGAAGGTGGTTTCATCTTTCCACATAAACCAACCTATTTTGGTGCCAGTGGCTACTGACACGTTCACTGAGTCAAAGTCTCTAGATGTTGTTAGGGCTTTGAAGATTTATGTCGCTAGAACAGCTTGGATACAGAAAACAGAGGCTCTTTATGTCCTGTATGCTTCCAACAAGATTGGGTGTCATGCTTCCAAGCATACCATTGCACGCTGGATCAGAGGTACGATTCAGCACGCTCATTCTTTGGCTGGTTTGCCGTTGCCGAAGTCGGTGAAGGCTCATTCTACTGGGAAGGTGGGCTCGTCCCGGGCGGCTGTCCGGGGGGGTCTCGGCATCACAACTTTGCCGAGCAGCTACTTGGTCACGGTCAAACACTTTTGCTAAATTTTATAAGTTTGACACTTTGGCCGATGAGGACCTCAAGTTTGATCAATCGGTGCTGCAGGGTCATCCGCACTCTCCCGCCCGTACTGGAGCTTTGGTATAAACCCCATGGTCATGAAATGGACCCCAGCATCCTCTAGGACGTATGAGAAAACAGGATTTTAATACCTACCGGTAAATCCTTTTCTCCTAGTCTGTAGAGGATGCTCGGCGCCCGACCATTGCGTCCTTTACTTGCGGTTTTGTTCAGTTAGTTACACAAGTTGTGTTACATTTGTTTTCAGCATGTTGCTGTAAATGGTTCATGCCTGTTGGCATGTATTATGTTGAATGCCATGTTGTGCGGCATGGTTGAGGTGTGAGCTGGTATGATTCTCACCGCTAGTATAAATGTAAATCCTTTCCTCGAAATGTCCGTCTCCCTGGGCACAGTTCCTATAACTGAGGTCTGGAGGAGAGGCATAGAGGGAGGAGCCAGTTTGCACTCTTGACAAGTCTTAAAGTGCCCATGGCTCCTGCGGAACCATCTATACCCCATGGTCATGGAATGGGCCCCAGCATCCTCTACGGACTAGGAGAAAAGGATTTACTGGTATGTATTAAAATCCTGTTATTATTATTATTATTATTATTATTATTATTATAATACTGTAGCAGTAGACATATAACAGCAGCGTATACCACTGTGACTGCCTGGTCACTGGAATGACTGATGGCCAGGACACTACCACTGGTCTGATGCAGCACAACACAGCAACACTGTGAGGGACTTGTGGTTGTTATTATTATTATTATTATTATTATTATACTGTAGCAGTGGACATATAGCAGCAGCGTACACCACGGTGACTGCCTGGTCACTGGAATGACTGATGGCCAGGACACTACCACTAGTCTGATGCAGCACAACACAGCAACACTGTGAGGGACTTGTTGTTGTTATTATTATTATTATTATACGTCAGCAGTGGACATATTGCAGCAGCGTATACCACTGTGACTGCTTGGTCACTGGAATGACTGATGGCCAGGACACTACCACTGAAAGGGTCTTATACAGCTACACTGGATATATGGCAGCAGAGGACACCACCACTGTGACTGGTCACTGGACTGATGCTGCACAAGACACCACCCCTGGTTTGATGCATGAGAAAACAGCAAAAATGCAAGGGACTTATACAGCAGCCAGCAGCACTGGGGACATATAGCAGCAGAGGACACCAACACTGCGACTGGCTGGACTGATGCAGCACAATACATTGATTACACTGGACTGGACTGAGCAGCACAAAACAGCAAAAGACTCGCCACCCCACTTTCCCGCCCCCACACAGACACTGAGGACGGAACCACGTCCTCTCACTACACTTTCCGAGACTGGAGTGAAAATGTCCGTGACGAGCGGCTCCTTATATGGAATTCAAATCCCGTGAGAATCCGACAGCGGGATGATGACGTTTTGCCTCGTTCGGGTTTCCGAGTCAGGCATGAAAACCCGAGCCAGGCTCGGAACTGGGTTCAGAGCATGAAGTTCGGTACGGTTCGGTTCTCTGAGACCTGAACCCGCTCATCTCTAGTAAAAATCGGAACTGTCAGGATAGTACTGCACATCCCTGTCCATCCCAGTCCAAGGGGTGTCCAGTCTGTGAGGGTGTATGTGTCATCAGTAACCAGGAAGACAGGGAGACAGGGAGAGAGATTACAGCTTACCATATCCCTTTCTCCATGCCGGCCCCTTTCCAGGCTCCACACCAAGATAGCTTGGTAATGATGTTGGACCATTATAACCTCTAGTGCATGCCAATGCTCTTTAACCTATTCCAGATCTGCGCTTATAACTCTGATTAGGTCAAGGGACTTTAGCTTCCCCGGGTCGTTGACCTCTAGATGCAGCACTATCACCTCTGGGCAGCCGGCTGCTTTTTCTGCGAACAATAAAGCCCCCTTAGATCATGCCACCTCATCCCCCTCCGCCAGAACCAAGATACTTTCCCATCACTGTTTGCCAGTGTCAGCTGTCTCCTGTATGGCCTGTACAACCCTGTGTGCTGCCCAATGAATGTAGGAATGACCGACAATACATCTTCCTCACCATTTTGCTCCCTATGGAATGGGGGAGCAAGAGATAATTAATTAGATGCCGTACCTTCAATGAGAGGTCTGATGTAAGATTTGTAACTATTAGACCTACATCTGCCTAAAGCATTAATATCCTCCACCGAGCATCCTTCTCTAGCTGCTGGTGTTGCTGCGCCCAGAGCCTGCGCAAGCCACTCAGCAAAGGGATGCAGTGCAGGGAGGAGACAGGCTGGAGAGGCACTCTCCCTGCACTGCATCCCTGTGCTGAGCTGATGTCCCCCTGCTGCTGTTGCTGCCGGCTGCTGCTGCACCTGTCACACTCTGACAGGCAGCGGCGCTGGCAGCATGAAGCCTCCTCTCCCCTGTGTCAGTGCAGTGTGCGGACCTAAAAGAGGGCAGAGTTACAAGGAACTGGGGGGGGGTGGAGCTACATGGCACCAGGCTGAACGGGAGGATGATCTGCTCCAGCTCTGGCCTGCCAGACTTCCTTGGGTAAGAGGATGGAAAGAGAGTGAGTGAGTGAAAGTGTGTGTGTGTGTGTATGTGTGACTGTGTATGTGTGTAATGTATGTACAGCATGTACATGTGTGCGTGTATCTGAGTGTGTGTGTGTGACTGCGGCGTAATGTGTACAGGGGGGTTATATGTGTAAGCGTCACTGGTACAGGGGCGTTGCATGTGTGTCACTACTACAGGGGGGCATTATGTGTGTAAGCATCAATGCTACAGCGGGCGTTACGTGCGCTGTCCCTTTATAAAGTATGGGAGGGTGCAAATTTATAGTTTGCAGGAGGGCGCCGGACACCCTAGTACCGGCCCTGGCTGTGCCTATCCTAAATGAATGGGTATCAAATATTTCTGCCTGCCAACCAAGAGACATTACATATTTCTTAAAGATTGCTGAGTACTGAAACTTGAGAAGTGCTGACTCATCTTTGTGGACGAGGAAATTCACCTTGCCCCATGGCCTCACTTCTAGCTGTCACTGAGCAGATGGGTGTGTCCAGGGGTGGATTTGGAACTAAAAGTGGTCCTGGAAAAATGTCTTGAAGTGGCCCCATGTGGGCGACTCCAAATCAATGGTAGGCGGAGCTAACACCAAAGTAGGCGGGATCAGTACACAGGACCATAAATATGGGGTGCAAGCAGTGTCGTCACGAAAGGGCCTGGGGGCAGCATTGTTACTGTGCCTTGGATGTACTTAGAATTGAAACTTTTTTTTCCATGTGCCTCCAGACCGGCACTGCACTGTAAATGTACAGTATGTCTTATAAAAATCTAAGATTCTATGCAGGAAATTCAAATTATGTACTCATTTGTGATTTGCTCTAAGAAAACGAGGAGAATCCCATTAAGTTTATACTAAAATAGTCTTCCTCTGCACGGCTGACCTGTAATTCGCTGTGCTGTAATGAATAGGATATCCTATCCTGTAAGCCATATGTTGCAGCTTCAGGGTGAAAGTTTTCTTTGGTGCTGCACCCTCACACAACCACGCTCTGTGCATGGGCAAACACAAGATTTTCATGTGGGGGTTTCCGTGCATGCATGTGCACACACACACACACACACACACACACACACACTCAATGCATGCATATACACACAGCATATATACACACACATAGCATACATACACACTGCAGACACACACTGCAGACAAACACACACAACATACTTACGGTACATACAGCAAGCATACTTACACATTGTTTTTTTAGTCTAGTTAGGGTATTAGAGTTGGTGTAGCGGTTTGAATTAGGGTATTAGGGCCAGTATAGGGGTCTAGGCTAGTGGTTTGGGTAGTAGAACTAATTTAGAAGTTTGGGTGAGGGCATTAGGGATAGGGTATTAAGCTTGGTACAGCGGCCTGGGTCAGGGTACCAGGGCTAGATTAAGTGTTTGGGTTAATGGCAAAGGCATTAAGGACAGGGAACCAGGGTTGCTTCAGTGGATTTGGCCAGGGCACCAGGGTTGGTGTAGTGGTTTGGTTCATGGACAAGGGCATTTGGGTTAGTGTAGAGGTTTGGGGTAGGGCGCCAAGTATAGGGTACCAGGGTAGGCTCAGCAGATCAGGCTAGGGGCTATGGCCAGGGTCAGGTTTGGGACCAGCGTCGGGGTTGAGAGCCATCAGCGCAGAGGCAACAAACATCCTAGACCCACCAGGACTGCACCAAACTTGGGACATGCGTCACGGAGTCTCAGAAACAAAAGCAATCATCAATAACAGCAAGCAAAGGGGCCACTCCTTGCAGTGGCCATGCAGGAAACTCAAACGCATAGCACGCAGGTATCACCAAAACTCAGCACCAGGATGTCTCCACTCATGCACAGAACACAGGCACCTCTCCACACATGTACATCACACAGGTATTTCCAGTGCAGAGCATTAGCATGTTTCATTAAATGCACAGTACATAGGTGTCTCTAATGCACCTTATCCCCACCTTATCTAATGCACCTTATCCCCGAACGGTTGCCCTGGAAGCACAGGTAACTGATCTAGAGCAAGCTGTTACGCACTCGAGTAAAGTTTAGATACAGTAGAACAGTGGAGGAGTTGCAGGGAGGGACACCGGTAGATGAGGAAAATCAGGTAGCTAGCTGGTTCACTGTTAGAAGGAAGAAAAAGAGGGGGAGGCACGACATCTCTGAACTATCAAACCCGAACAAATTCGCCTGATTGGAAGAAGATTTGGTGGATGACAGTGAGGAAATGAGCCGGCGGAGACTGTTCCCTCTAGCAACCAGAGGAGTGGTACCTCCTGCACAGAGGGGATGAAAGTGAGAGAGGTACCGAGGCAGATTGTGGTGGTAGGGGACTCTATCATAAGGAAGACAGATAGGGCAATCTGCTACCGAGATTGTGATCTCCATACGGTCTGTTATCTCCCGGGTGCTCGGGTACGGCACATGCGGACCGAGTAGATAGATTGTTGGGAGGGGCTTGGAATTACCCGGCATTCTTGGTGCACGTTGGCACCAACGACAAAGTTAGTGGTAGGTGGGATGTCCTTAAGAAAGATTATAGGGACTTAGGCCAGAAACTTAAGGAAAGGACATCTAAGGTAATATTTTCCGAAATATTACCTGTGCCACATGCTAGCCCAGGGAGGCAGAGGGAGATCAGGGAGGTAAATGTGTGGCTTAGAGACTGGAGTAGGAAGGAGGGGTTTGTGTTCCTGGAACACTAGTAGATAAAGACAACCTTTCTGTCAAACTGACAGGTGGCAACACCCCCTTTCTCCTAGGCTCCACCCCCTTTAATATTAAATGATAGTGTTTGATATCGCTTTAATATAAAATTTAATATAAAATTTTATATTAAATTTATAGTGTTCGATATTAAACCGTATTAAAAGATAATAACTTTGAAAAGAGTGTCACGCAACACCAGTCGCAGAGTGTCACGCAATACCAGGCGCAGAATGCGCAATAAAGATCACAAACCAGCTTGTGATGAAAAAAATTCACTATTTTGACTAGTCTGTACACTTTCAAACATTACTTTGTTATAGTTCACACATTCCAACAATTTAAACATCACGCTTGGTACACATGGTACAGTTTTAAAAAGCATAATGACTAATGACCATGTCCATTTTCTTAGATGTACGGAAGCATCACATATGGCACTAATTTAAAAACATATTGATTTTAATGACCATGCGTGATAAATGATGACAGCACATTTTAAAAATCCACAGATCTACGGACTACAATATGACCATGTCCATTTTCTTAGATGTACGGAAGCATCACACATGGCACTAATTTAAAAACATATTGATTTTAATGACCATGCGTGATAAATGATGACAGCACAATTTAAAAATGCACAGATCTACGGACTACCATGACAAAACAAATTCAAAAGTCTTAGTACTACAGAATACAAAACTTGTAATGATGACACCTGTTTATTAAACCAGCTTGTTATCTCTGTAGAAGAACATTAGCGCCACCTACAGGGTTATGTGTTGACTCAAATGACAGTGCTTTTAAATAAATATATATATCCCTTATCCAAAATGTTTGGGACCAGCGGTATTTTGGATATCGGATTTTTCCGTATTTTGGATTAATTAGATATCATAATGAGATATCATGGTGATGGGTCCTAAATCTAAGCACAGAATGCATTTATGTTACATGTACACCTTATACACACAGCCTGAAAGTAATTTTAGCTACAAATCAGTAAGCCAGTGGATATTTATGGAATCATAAAATAATTTGTTTTCATGTACATTAGTTCATAAGAACTTCTGTGTAATGCTTTTTATGAATTAATTTTGTTATTAAATAATTTTATGGGCTTTTTATGAATTAATTTTGTTATTAAATAATTTTATTCTAATTGTTTGTTTGGGTGACTTTTTTGGTGGTTGGTTATCCACTGTAGGAATCCAGAAAACCTCATCTTCTACAGTATAAGATATACCCATTTGGAAGGACTTCCGTTCAATCTATACAAGAACTTTAGAGCACTCAGGAATTGTTTTTTCTGTATGTCTATATATATATATATATTCAAATAGGAATAAAGTCTCTGCGCCTTCAGTGCTTGGATGTGGAAACTTCCATCTGTGTATAACCAGAAAAATGATGTGTATATGCGTACCGGAAGTATGATCAAATTGTGCCTGTAGTGGTATCTTTAATTGGTCATCTCCCCTTGTCTTCTTACTCCATGTATAAACGCCCTCAGCGGGGTGTTAGAACACAATTTACATAGGCAGAAGGAGAAGATGTGTCAGCAAGAATGCTCTTACTATTTATAAATTGACATGTGCCATAATTGTGCAAACAATGTTTTTTATATATAAAGTGCTCTGTGCCTATAGTGTTTCTATGAACCACTATATTTCTTGTGATTTCTAATATAGATAATCAGAATCACACCTCAGTGGCTAAAATAATAAAATAATGAAAGGAAGGTAATGACTCACTCCTTTTAAGAATGCTGCTCATATGAGGCGATCAACGACCTAGTCTGGTACCTCTATAGCGAAAGTTTTTTTTCTCTCATGAGAAAAAAAACAAAGAAGGAAAAAAGAGGGGGAGCTGTCTCTGCGCTGCTCCTTCTCCTCCTGCAGCAGTATTTGGTATGTTTTTGAAGCGCTGAGTACGGTGTGTAAGGTACCGCTAACAGATTATATCTTTATTGTAACTGAAAAGAATTATTACATTTACTAATGTATAAACCAAAGTTTATATGCTTAAAAACCCCGCCCCAGCATCTTGGAAATGTGGGACGGCATACCACAGGTTGGTGGGGGCCATATGGCTCACAGCCATGACTATAAGAATAGGACACAGCTCTGAAGTGGGACAGAGCACTGAGAAGGAATTTCAACCGAAGTTGCATCGCTATACACACGTGAAGACATTATGGTAAGTAATAATAATAATAATAATAATAATAATAATAATTTTACTTATATAGCGCTCTTTCTCCAATAGGACCCAAGGCACTTAAGTGTTGTTATTATTATTATTATTATTATGCAGGGTTGCAGATTAAATATGTGGTAATAGTGCCATCTAGTGGATCATTTTGGGAATGCACCGACACTGTATTTCATGTAAATCGTTTGACTGACCTCATGTTTATACAAATTGCATATTTTTTATTTTACAAATATAGCTGTGAATTAATGTGATTAAAGTGCAAAAAAGGTGTATAAAATGTTAGGAAGCGCTTCCTAACATTTTATATTCCATTTTTGCACTTTAATCTACAATTGGTATTTAGTAAGTACCATTGGGAGCAGCTTAGTATTGTTAGTAAGTACCATTGGGAGCAGCTTAGTATTGATTAAATTAATTAATTTTGTGTATGATAAAACGAGCAGGATAGTTGATCATACGAGCACCAGGGATTTCTTTTGGTTTTTAATTAATGTGACTGCCTGAAGGTTGTTTAAATATGTGGTAATAGTGCCATCTAGTGGTTCATTTTGGGAATGCACCGACACTGTATTTCATGTAAATCGTTTGACAGATATTAATCGTATCTCATTTTCATTATTGGTTCAGAGACAGACAATGCAGAACATCAACAGCAAAGATGATTTCATGTGTACATCCGAATCCGATAATGATTTGCCAAGTTATCAAACGACCCATGGTAAGCTATGTCTATAAATACCATTGACACGTTTTTATTTATATTTAAAGTTTAAATAGTACGAAATTATAGTCAAGGTCTACAATTTGTTCATTTTTACTTATTTTTAAAAGTTTAAATAGTACGAACGTACAACAGTCTGGATACATTGATAAGTAATTAAATAATTATTATTTTCTCATTTTTATTTCTCCCAATTTAATGACAGTAACCACAAACACAGAGAATTTCGATTCGGTTGGAGATAGCCCATTTGGTTTAGATTTCAGCGTTATACCCAATTTTACTAATATTTTGGAATTGGCTCCAGCCTGTGAGTAACATGATATTTTTATTTATTTTTTATTTATTTATTTATTTTGTATTATTATTTTTATTTATTTATTTATTTTTCCACGGCTAAAGAATTAAAAATAAACCTTGTACAGTTGTGCTGATTTGTTGTCAACTGTACACACTTTATATTCTCAATAATACATCTCTTTTTCATGTTATTCTAATTTAATACCGTATGTAATATTTATTTTTTTATTTTTTCACCGGCTAAAGATTCCACAAAAATGGATGATGCGACGGCTGACGGTATTCTACGGGACATATTGAACAAACCTGAATATTGTCACAACGCCGCTATACAGACCAGCAATGTTGTTGATGAGCGACCGTTTTTCCCCCACGCGACAGGGGGTCAGGCTAAAACATTCGAATATAAAGCAGGTGTGTATTCAAACACTGTTATATGGTATATTGTTATGCAGTGATTTAAATGCTGATTTACGTGCATCTGCGTTTATATTTATTTTATAATATATGTATTACAGATGATGCTGTAGCAAGGCGATATGATCCTACGATACCAACAGGCCGTGATACAGTCGCGCAAATACACAGGCCTAGTACAAGCGGGAAAACATCAAAACGCACAACCGCCGCTGAAACGGAGAACCATCAATTCGCAACAGCAGGTGTGTAATCAAACACTGTTATATGGTATATTGTTATGCTGCGATTTAAATGCTGATTTACGTGCATCGGCGTTTATATTTATTTTATAATATATGTATTACAGATGATGCTGTAGCAAGGCGATATGATCCTACGATACCAACAGGCCGTGATACAGTCGCGCAAGTACACAGGCCTAGTACAAGCGGGAAAACATCAAAACGCACAACCGCCGCTGAAATGGAGAACCATCATTTCGCAACAGCAGGTTTGTAATCAAACACTGTTATATGGTATATTGTTATGCTGTGATTTAAATGCTGATTTACGTGCATCGGTGTTTATATTTATTTTATAATATATGTATTACAGATGATGCTGTAGCAAGGCGATATGATCTTACGATACCAACAGGCCGTGATACCGTCGCGCAAATACACAGGCCTAGTACAAGCGGGAAAACATCAAAACGCACAACCGCCGCTGAAACGGAGAACCATCAATTAGTAACGCCGTCGATTGTACATAACAGCCTAAAGGATGTTGCTAGGTCATCGGTTATGGTAGTGCATAACGGTTGTATCAACCCGAACAAACGAAGGCCGGCTCGACCAAGAACGAATGAGAGAAGTCATAATTCAGCATTTACAGATCTTAAAAGAAAATTGTCATATTCCGAAAATGATAAGCCGCAACGGAGAAGGATCGCGTTACAAACTGTATCAAGCATAAGTAACGATGTTGCTGTAACATCAAAACACACAGCGTTTAACACTGCAGACCGGGATGTCGCTGGTAATACAAAGACTGTAAAGGTTAAGAGGGCATCGCGTCTCTCAAGAAGTAATGTTAAGCAATTGCCGCAATCAGCTGTAATCACAATTCCAGATACACAGGTTTGTTCTGAAACAGAAACAAGGCACATAGCAGGCATTGGTTTGTTATCAAATGTTGACTCAAGAAGTAATGTTAAGCAATTGTCGCAATCCGATGTCATCACTATTCCCGATACACAGGATTGCTCTGAAACAGAAACAAGACACATAGCTGGTAATCCTGTGATATCAGATATTGATGACATAAATGGGCAAGAGCTTATTACAAACTGTGTAGAGTCAACGACACAAGAACCGCAGAATAGTTCTGATGAAGTATTATCAGCCGTTGCAGGAATTCCTGGTAACACTACAACGGTTGATTGTGTAACATCAATGCCCAATATTTTTACAACGACAGCCATGGTACACGCATCGGCTGATGCTTGTGCACCGGCGCGAGGGATAGCGCCCGAGATAGTTGATGAATGTCAAAATACAGAACAATTAGGCCAAGACGCCGAAATACAATTTTACGCGTTGTTGGGTAAGATACGGGAAGATGTTGAGAACATGGGCGTAAAAGACGGATATTTGTTAAAACACATTAAAGGTGTGAGCCACGGTAGTAAATGTAAACAAGACATTGTTAAAGAAGTTGTTGAGACGTATATGAATGTCATGTCAAAATACATAGATCGGTCAGTTAAGACAACTGAATTTATTAAAGCCAACATACATCATTTTGCAGAAATAAATGAAACTGAGCCGTGACTAGGCATGTTAGGCAATGGTTTGAAACGTGTTTTAAATTTAAATGCCTGTAAAAAAAACCCACAAATTAAACCTTGTTTAACATACAAGATCTCACAGTTATTCCGACGTGCAAAGGTGAAACAGGCTGTAACAACATTAACCAGATTGAGAAAGCGCAAGCGGCACAGGGAACATGTGGTAGGCGGGAAGCAGAGTGCGATGTATGTAGATTTAGATCAATCGCCACCCCAAGCATTACCGATTGACGAATCACAGACTGACAATATTGAGCACATTGCAAGCCCCATATATGATGATGCAAGCTGTGTTGAGTCACCCGGTAATGACGAAGGTCGGCATCATGTATACTTAGAAGCAATTAACAGTTATGAACGACAACGACCGTATTTCAGAGCCGTTGAGTACCACAATCACTATCGGTTTGTTAATTTGGACAGGGTTACATCATTTGTAGAGGGGGTTCGAGCCATTCATACTGCTATACAGGCCATGCTCGATGGCGTCCTTGCGGGCGTGGATCCTGCCGACCGCGTTCAGCTTAGATTGGAGGGGGGTGGGTTACACAACGCCATCTATTCGCATCGTAAGCCGCAAGAAACATTAGACGCTGCCAGTTTTTTTAACCAGATTACAAACACGCTTCAAAGTAACGCTGAATTCTTATTATCCACAGGCTTAAGATTTGTGATCAGTATTTTTAGGAACAGAGCAGGAAGTGGTTTGACCGGTAGAAGTTTACACCGCTTGCCCCAAAGTTTAATAATAAATAAAAGAAAGATACCTCTATGACTTCAGACGCATAGGTAATAACCTGTGTTTGGCCGCTAGCGTCTGTAAACTTCTGGATAAAGGTAACAATGCCAATGATCATGTAATACAGGAGAGAGCGATCCAACTACATAAAGCTTTGAATCTGCCGCTTGATAAAGCGGTCAGCTTTAGCGATGTTGCAATTTTTGAAAATTATTTAAATGTTTCGATCATTCTCCTCTATTACAATAAAGGGGATTGGAAATACTACTGTACGGACAGCCGTTACAAAGACACGCTGTTTGTGCTATATCACGATTGTCACTTTTATGGGATACTCGATATCAAAGCGTTTCTTGGAGCCCGATATTATTGCATCCGTTGTCATAGCGCTTACCATCATAGAAATAATCACGATTGTCTTTTCTTTTGTAAGGCTTGTCACAGGCCGGATTGTATTGACGACGGTGTGACTGCGTTAAGGTGTTCGGTGTGTAGGGTATTTTGTCGATCAAACGAGTGTTTAGAGCTACACAAAGCTTTAGCTCTTGATCACAAAATATCCTGTCTTGAACATGTATATTGTGACAAGTGTTGTCTCTACAGGCGAACAGATCATAACTGCAGAGCCCTAAAGTGTACCATTTGTAAGGTGTTCGTTGATAGGTTTTCGAACCATTTGTGCTATATACAAACCA
Organism: Pseudophryne corroboree; assembly: GCF_028390025.1. Lineage (NCBI taxonomy): Eukaryota > Metazoa > Chordata > Amphibia > Anura > Myobatrachidae > Pseudophryne > Pseudophryne corroboree. Next base: position 707,213,255 of record NC_086446.1, on the reverse strand, counting down.
TCAAGCCGGAAGAGCCCACAAAGAAATACATCTTTTATGATTTTGAGTGTATGCAGGAGACGGGTGTGTACATACCAAACTACTGTTACGCTTTAACATTAACGGGGGAGAAAGACTGGGAGTTTAAGGGTGTTGCGTGTATCGAAGACTTTGTAAAGACGTTCATGAAACCAAAATAGCCCATAATGCAGGTTGCTATGATGCGTATTTTGTGCTGCGCCAGCTGATTAAGGAGAAATTAAAGATGGAATTATTATCTAGAGGCGGCAACATAATGTGCATCACGGTAAAAGATTTGAAGATAAGATTTATCGACTCTTTAAATTTTTTACCCATGCGGCTTAGCAAGTTACCAAAGGCGATGGGGTTTGACGGTACCAAAGGTTATTTCCCACATTTTTTTAACACAGCTGATAACCAAAATTACATAGGCGCTATGCCATCAATAGAGTATTTTGGTCCACAATACATGATGCCTGATGAATTATCTGAGTTTACAGCCTGGTATAAACAGTATGTACACAAACAGTTTAACTTTCAAAAAGAGCTCGTACGATATTGTAAAGAAGATGTGAAAATATTACAAAAAGCTTGTGATGCTTTCAGATCGGCTGTTATAGCCATGACAGAACCTGAATTTCTAATAACAAAGAAAAAAAAAAGGTTGTGGTTAAACGTCACATCGAAGCTTTTCAATTAGTCACGTTGGCTTCCGTATGCATGGCCATGTACCGTTGTAAATTTTTACAGGAAAAGACACTGGCCCTTGTACCGGCTGATAACTATCACAAGACTCAGAAGCGTTACTCAACACCAGCCATACAGTGGTTAATGTACATAGAACACAAAGAAGGTGTGAGTGTAAGACACGCTTTACAATGGGGTGAGAAGAAAGTTGGTAAATACAGCCTGGATGGTTACGCCGTGATTAACGGCACACCCACTGCTTTTGAATTCCAAGGTTGTTTTTATCACGGCTGTGGTGCTTGTTACAACGCCGATGATAAAAACAAGCTGACTAAAACAACCTACGGTCAATTACACCACAAGACGCAGGTAAAGTTGCACTACCTTAAACGTTGTGGATTTCAGATACGTGAAATCTGGGGTTGTGAATGGAAGTCTATGCTAGATTCTGATGCAGATCTACAGGCTTTTCTGAAGGGTAAAGAATTACCCGAACCCTTGGAGCCGCGTGATGCTCTTTATGGCGGGCGCACAAACGCCATAAAGCTGTATCACAAAACAGGCTGTGATGAAAAAATTCACTATTTTGATTTCACCAGTCTGTACCCGTAGGTTAACAAAACCAAAACGTATCCTATACAGCACCCACGCATTATTTATAAGGATTTTGGTGATGTCACAAAGTATTTTGGTTTTGCCAGGGTTAAAGTTTACCCGCCTTGCGGCCTATTCTTTCCGGTTCTGCCGGTTAAAATGGGTGGCAAGTTAATGTTTCCATTATGTCGCACATGCGCTGAGTATGGACAGACTGAGTCGTGCGTTCATGATTCAGAAAAACGTGCACTCATCGGTACATGGTGTACCGTGGAACTAAACTTGGCTGTAGAAATGGGGTACATGGTGTGTAAAATCTATGAGGTGTGGCATTTTGATGAGAGATCTGACAAATTGTTTTCAGGCTACATTAAAACGCACCTCAGGGATAAACAAGAGGCCTCTGGTTATCCCGAATGGTGTACAGACGCCGAGAAACGCCAAGAGTATATAGACGCCTATCAAAAAAATGAAGGCGTGTCTTTACGACCCGATCACATAGAAATCAACCCCGCTAAAAGACAAATTTCAAAATTGTTTTTAAATTCCTTATGGGGTAAATTTGGTCAACGTAGCAACATGCCCAATACGTGTCTAGTGACCGATCCCGACAAACTTTTTGAATACGCGTTCTTACCGTACTATGACGTATCCGCTTTGGACTTTGTTGACGATGATACAGTTATGGTAAATTGGAAGTATGCCAAAGATCATTACACCAGGGGCGCAATTTCAAATGTAACTATAGCCATCTTTACAACTGCTTATGCACGTGTTGAACTGTACAAACTACTGTATAGATTACAAGATAGATGTCTTTATCACGACACAGATTCTGTAATTTTTGTCAGTAGACCCGGTGACTGGAGCCCGCCATTGGGTGATTATTTAGGCGAGTTGACCAGCGAACTACCCACAGGCACCCATATAACAGAATTTGTCTCAGCCGGTCCCAAGTCATACGGCTATCGACTAAACAACGGAAAGACCTGTTTAAAAGTTAAAGGTATAACGCTCAATGTTGATAATGCGCAGCACGTTAACTTTGACAGCCTGAAAGAACTGGTCTTAGATTATCCTTTAAACCCAGAAGGCGATGACCAGAAAAAGGTTGTGATCCGTCAACCCGGTATAGTACGTGTGAAAAAGTGCTGGCAGATAGAGACGCGTACTTTGCAGAAGACGCAAAGGTGTGTTTATACTAAACGGTCTCTTACGGACAACTTCACAACACTGCCGTTCGGCTATTAAGATGGACATCAGATTTCAGCACCCTTTCTCATGTATTTTAGCGGGTCCGTCCAATTCGGGTAAAAGTTATTTTGTGAAAACGCTGTTGCAACACGCTGCAACACATATGACTCATGTACCTGATAATGTTGTTTGGTTTTACACCTGTTGGCAACCTATATACGACCAACTTCTGTGTGATTACCCCGGTACACGTTTTATAGAGGGCTTACCAGAGTCTTTTAGCGATGATCAACTTTTTCCCCCTGATAAGATTAATTTAACAGTGATTGATGATTTGATGGACGCCGCAAGTAATAATTCTGAGGTTGAGAAAGCTTTCACAAAGTATGTACACCATCGTAATCTCAGTATCCTGTACTTTGTCCAAAACATATTTTGTCAAGGTAAAAAGAGCAGAACTATACATTTAAACACAAAATATATGGTCCTGTTCAAAAACCCCAGGGATAAAATGCAGGTGGGCATTCTGGCTAGACAAATGTACCCATCGAAACATCGTTTTTTTCTCGAATCCTATGAATCCGCGACGGCTGCCCCTTATGGGTATTTACTGGTTGATTTAAGAAACAACGCTCTTGACGATTATCGTTTACGAAGCGGCTTATTCCCACCAGACACGCCTGTCGCTTTTGTTATTAAGAAGCGTGGTTCTATAAAGCTATAACCGTACAACCTTTAGTCATTTGTTGTCATTCTTATAACGGTGAACATGTCGGGATGGATAAGACGTAATTGGGTGCTTTTTAAAAACGTTAATTAAAGCAACACCAATCCAAAGAAATGCTATTTTATCCAACGCTTCAAACGATTTAGTCACGGCTATTTGTGAGATAGCGCTCAACACGCTTAAAGGTAAAATACTGCTGTCTCAACGACAGTTGAACTACCTTAAAAAGAAGCGAGCGCTTATAAAATCACTTTGTAATAAGAAATGTGCCATTGGAAAAAAGAAGAGGTTGGTTAAACAGTCGGGTGGTTTTATCGGTTCACTGCTTGGTTTTGCTATACCACTAATTACAGGACTATTGTCTAATCGCTGATGGAGTACGCTGAGAAAATGTATCTGGTGCCTCAGAATCAGAGAGACCGTTTGCATAACAAACCGAACAGCGACGACATACGTAAAACAGAAACGCACGGTCTAGATGTAGAGATCGTGAAAATACTACAGAATAATGATTTATCAGAATATGAAAAAGCAAAGCGATATACAATGTTGTTGCAGAGATATCTGGTGTTGAGTAAACAGGCTGATAGTGAAATGTCAACTTTAGCTCTTTTATCACCCGTTGCAAAATCTGTTGATGAATCAAATAACACGACACAACCTGTTGCGCCCGATGCTGTTTATCATGAGCTTTTGAGCGGTGTTAATGACCGGTATAAGAAAAACTGTGAAATACTATTGAGTAAAATTACACGCTCTAAACACATCACAGACTGGAACAGTAAAGGGGAGTTTCTGTACAAAGGCATCGCTGTGCCTGGTTCCAACATGTTAGATTTAATAAGAAGCATCACGCAAAGCCACGGTGTGTCGATCCGTAATATACCGAATGGGTGGCCTGAATTTATGCGGGCAATGTCTGAATTAAATATTCCCTCAACCATCATAGCCAATGCTGCAAATAGAATGTGCTTAGAACGCTTAAAAGCTGAGATGCAGGAGGCCTCTGATAGTGCTGTGACATCGCCCATGTCGTTACAAACCCTTAACAAAGGTCGAATAAATGTTTTAAGTCCCCCAGGTTTAACAACACCGCACGGTTACTTACTGCCTAGGAAAAGATCCGTAAATCTATTTCAGGATTCACAGTGGCTGAAACTATAACATATAACTAATTTATAATATTTTTATACACTGTATTTTGTGTTGGTATTTTGCACCACAATGTTTAACTTATGTCAATAATATTTTATGTAATGTTTTAAATGCTTCTTTACCGTGTTATATATATATATATATATATATCAATAAAATATGCTTATGCTTTATAAAACAACGTTTTGTTCTTTGTTTCTATTGCTGTAAACGGAAGAAATTTCAAGCACGCGATATAAAGTTTAATAAACAACGTTATTTATTAGAAAAACATCATAGATATGATGCGTTGTACATAAAACATATCAAACAGAATGTTGATTACAAGTTACACAAACAATACAACGTTGTGCGTAACACGCTTCACACACAACGTTGTGCGTGAAACGTTTTATGTACAACGTGCCATAGTTATGACGCGTTGTACATAAAACGCTTCACGCACAGCGTTGGTTACAAGTTACACAATTCTGTATATATCTATATGCATAATGACTCAGACAATGGCTTCTTGGGAGTCTTCTTACAAAATTTGAAACAAAACAATCATTACGTTTTGTGTCATCCCTAAAACGGGCCAGTACATCCACATATTTGTATTTTTTACACATGTAAAATATAAAGTATATGCAATATTGGCCGCAAACTGTGCTGTTAAAATTTTGCAACTGCTTATTTTGGTGATAAACACTTTTTGAATTCAAGTTTAAAAAATGTATTATTGCTTTTGGGAATAGGGGGCTGTCAGGGGCTAACCCGTAAGAATCAAAAAAGTAACATTCACGCTGTTCGTTAAAATAAGCAGCCAACCAGTGCTCACCCGGCTGCCCGCTGCTATGCGTATTGATTACAAACGCGCAGGGGTATTGCGACAGTTTACTGACCGGTAACATATCGCATGGAAACGTTCCTTTAAAAATATGCCTTGTGCTTTGCACGGCGTACAGAATACAGTTTATCTGTAATGTGTTCATTTTTTCAGCAGCGTAGTGTTAGTTTATTTCATTTATAGATAATCGTACAGCTCATCGCGCCTTTGATTAATCTCGATGATGTTATCAAATAGAGCGTATATGACCACATTGACTGTCCGGTCCAACGCTTCTGCAAAGCGGAATTCGGCACGTAGATTGCCTGTTCTTATCAGGGAAAGGTGTTCTCCACACTCCTGTTCTGGTGAAAGGTCAAAAGCAAATAGCGTGTAGCCCCTGTGGTACTCTTCGCGGTCAATCAGTATACCATTGTCAGATTTCTGCTTATTTGTGATCTGTATGAGTGACATATACTCTCTTACAGCATTACCGCGTTCAAAGTCGGGTTGAAATGGTTTGGCGGGGTGCGGTGTTCCATCCAGATAAAGGGACGCAAAACTTACATTTTTATGTTCAAAGCAAAGGGGGTTCCGGTTATGGATTCCTGAAAATGATTCGTTATCCACAAAACCGGCTATAACTGTTTGGCACTTGTCCTAAAAATAGATTTTCTAGATTAAATACTCTACTGCCTGTTGGTACGCTGTAGATTTTCATCCCAACGCGGTCAATCGTGTATTTCACGTTACTGTTTAACAGGGCCTGCGCGTGCCCAATCCGCACGGCCGGTGAGACCTGAACTCTTTTCACGAACAGGGATGCCGCTGTGATCTGTATTTTAAAGGCATCCGCCTCAGACGACATTAAGCAGAATGCGTCTTTGTTTCTGATTAGTTTAATCTTCAGATCAACGGCGTTTAAAATTAGTTTATGTTGATGGAAAAGGTCGCAGTGAAGCGGTCCTAGCAGTTCAACAGTGCGACTCTGCTCTGTTGCTCCTGCTCATTTTTTGAACCCCGTATTCGGCCCATCCAGCGCCGTGTTGTTAAATTCACCAGCCGCATCTTTGTAAAATAATCCTGTTGTGTGTTTTGTTGACAATGCATCCGAGCTGTAATTTAATATAGTCTCAATGTACGCGCGGTATGCATAAAGATTGTTGGATTGTGATATGAGCCTGTCGCCCAAAGTTACATCCACTTGGTTGAATAAAGTCGCTATTGGGTAATTAATAAATGCAACCCGCGCACCTTGCGGTATCGGCGTGTTATCGGTTCGTACGATCTTGCATGTCACGTACAACAGCGTGTTGTTCAGATCGTAGTAGTGTTCACCGCTGGCTGCTATATAAAATTCAAGCGGAGCTGTGTCGGATAACGCCGCTAAAGGTTGAACTTCGCCGTATAGACTTTTCTCTATGCTAGTTTGTGTCGGGGGTACGTCAAAAAGATCCAGCTCTGTTTTTGCACATTCAACGGGTTCGTGGTGTATGAAAAACATGTTTAAAAAATATCACCAACGGCGCTCTTCGGCTTTCTCTTCTTCTTTGAGTTGCGTCGTCTCTGTTTTTTATTTAGTAGGGTATGTCCCAAGGCGGAAGCGCTATCATACGCTTCCGTTTTCTTTTAGACACGCCTTTTCTTGTATATATTAGTCCTGAACCGTCTTGCTTTGCTTGGTTCGCCTCGTGTATCTTATTCACCACAGCCGTTGTGGCTTGCCCGATAACATCTTTCGCTATATTACGAACCGCTGTCTTCATATGCGGTTTAGCCAACTCTAAACCTCTCCGGAAAAGAGGAACAGCTTTTCTGAAAAGACTTCGAAAAATACCGCCTAAACCGCAGCCGTACATGTATGCGCTGCCGTGAAAACCTGGTAATCCATTACCGGCTTGAGATTTATAATATTGCGCATAGGGGCCCAGATCGCCATAATTTTTAACAGCGACCATTCTGCTTAGTTAATAAAATTCAGTTTTGCGGCATCTGAAGTGTAGCTTCACGATCGCTTTCCCAAACTTAAATGCCATGTTCTCGTTTTGGTCGTTCTTTATCTCTATGGCTATCGTGTCAAAATGTGTTTTGCACAATGGTAGGTTATCGGGCTTCTCGTATCGTATTGTGACAACCTCATTGTTATAACCCTTAATTTCAGCAGTGCGAAGTAGCGGCACATAACTATCCCCGACCCGTTGGTGTTCGATAATGTCTGTGTACACGTACATCGTATATTGGCCGCCTTTGATGTCGGCGCATGGTTTAGAAATATTAGTTTTAGGTTGTAAACCCAGTATCCATGTCAGCTTAGAACCGTCGTGGATTTGATACAACAGTTTACTGTTGCATGTTACAACGCGTGCAAATGGATCATACGTTAGTCTTAATCCAACGTCCAGTTTCAGTTGTACAATTTCAGCGTTGATTACGTTCAGTAACGCTTCGATTGTTTCATAAAAACCGGGTTTAATGCACAAACTCGCGACTCTCGCCACCGGCTGGTCCGCCGTTCCATCCCATGATAATTGCAGTCTACAATCTTGTAAATCCAATGTATTCCACGTATGCGGGTATTGTATCTCAGTAAGTGCTACTTCCCATTCGCCATTTAAGTCTATCGGTTTAGCCAACTTTGTCGTATAGTTAGAAATCTTATTTTGCGGGAAAGTAACAGCCGATGCGTTGCTGGGTAAGGTTATGTAGAACGCCTTGTCATCCATCGCTCGTCTTGTTTAGATACTGATGAGATTTATATGTCTTTTATCACCGATGCTGCGACCCAACTGTTAAATTTTGCGGGGTACCCGCGCCACTTGACTAACGCGTATTTACGGCCTCTGACCGTCTTATTTTTTAAAATCTTTTCCACTTTGTAAACTATGTTATAGTTTTTTGGTATGCTTTGAAGCTCTTCGGGGTAAAAACTATCTTAGCAGAATTGCGAACGAAAGATAAGCAGAATTGCGAATAGAAATTTCATAGCAGTTTCTGAGTAGCTCGAGACTTACTCCTACACTGCGATCAGTTCAGTCAGTTTCGTTCCTGGTTTGACGTCACAAACACACCCAGCATTCGCCCTGACACTCCCCCGTTTCTTCAGACACTCCAGCGTTTTTCCCAGAAACGCCAGCGTTTTTTCGCACACACCCATAAAACGGCCAGTTTCCGCCCAGAAACACCCACTTCCTGTCAATCACACTACGATCACCAGAACGATGAAAAAACTTCATTAGGCCGTGAGTAAAATTCCAAACTTTTGTGCTAATTCACTTGGCGCAGGCGCACTGCGAACATTGCGCATGTGCAGTTTGCAACTAATCGCTCCGTAGCGAAAAAACTAATGAGCGAACAACTCGGAATCACCCCCTTTGTTCGGACATGAGTAAATCTACTAAGTTTTGTGTTAAAATACTTACCGCATGCGCACTGCGAACCATGCGCATTGTTGCCTTAATCGCTCTGTTGCGAAAATCGGCAACGAGCAAACAACTCGGAATGACCCCCAAAATGTTAAGTTTTATTATATTTTCTATCAGCAACAAACTTTTTTCATCATATTACGATCAAAGTGTGCCCCAGAAAGACCAAACAGTCTTTTGCCTCTAAGCAAAACCCCCACAAAGACACCACCACTGTGACTGGACTGATGCAGCACAATACACCACCACTGGACTGATGCAGCACAACACAGCACCACTGGACTGGTCTTATACAGCAGCACTGGACATATGGCAGCAGAGGACACCTCCACTGTGACTGGACGGATGCAGCACAATACACCACCACTGTACTGGTGCAGCACAACACAGCACCATTGGACTGGACTTATACAGCAGCACTGGACATATGGCAACGGAGGACACCACCACTGTGACTGGACGGATGCAGCACAAGACACTACCACTGAACTGGTGCAGCACAACACAGCACCACTGGACTGGTCTTATACAGCAGCACTGGACATATGGCAACAGCGGACACCACCACTGTGACTGGACTGATGCAGCACAAGACACCACCACTGGACTGATGCAGCACAACACAGCACCACTGGACTGGTCTCATACAGCAGCACTGGACATATGGCAGCAGAGGACACCACCACTGTGACTGGACTGATGCAACACAAGACACTACCACTGTACTGATGCAGGACACTGAGGACGGAGACACGTCTTCTCGCTACACTCTCCAATGCTGGAGTGAAAATGGCGGTGATGCGCGGCTGCTTATATGGAATCCAAACCCCGCGAGAATCCGACAGCGGGATGATGACGTTTTGCCTCGTTCTGGTTTCCGAGTCAGCTGGGAAAACCCGAGCCTGACTCAGATCCGGGCTTGGGTAGTGAAGTTCGCGGGGGTCGGTTCTCAGGGAACCGAACCCGCTCATCTCTAGAAGATAGCTTACAGGCCTGCATGCTGGATGTGGGTGGATACGTTCACAGACGATACATCGTACAGTGTGTATATGTACTGACGATAAATAATTTGTGATGTCGCATCTGCCAGATATCAGACAGTGTGCACGCAGCAATAGTCTTTCATCTACTGATCGAAGTACTGTAAGCAAGTGTGGCTATAAGAAATCAAAACCTGCTTCAGGTACAGTATCTTGGTTATGTATTTTTGCCCAGTATGTATGCACAGTGATGATCGCTGACAGGACGCTATGGAAAGCCGCTTACCCAGCCGTTCATCTACTGGTAATACCAGTAGATGAACGGCGGCCGCCAGTGATGAAGCAGGAGCATTGATCAGTGTTCACCGCTCACCGCTCATCGTTTGTCCATACACACCGGGCGGTTTTGAGCTGAAGGCAGCTCAACACACCAAAAGTGAGCTGCTTTCAGCTCAAAATCACTCAGTGTGTATGGGCCTTAAGACTTTGAAAGTCAGTAAACTAATCTTGAAATAGAGTCACCAACTTACAAGCAGATAAAGAAGTGAGTAAAGAATGTCTGTTATGTGGCAGGAATAGGTCTGGTTTGTAAACAGCCTGGCAGCTGCATTTTGTACTACAGTAGCTAGAAGCAATGCAGTTCTTTTTGCTTGGAGACCCAGGTAGAGTATACTGCAGTAGTCTAAGGGGGTCATTCCGAGTTGATCGCTCGCTGGCTACTTTTAGCAGCCATGCAAACGCATAGTCGCCACCCACGGGGGAGTGTATTTTCGCTTTGCAAGTGTGTGATCGCATGTGCAGCCGATCAGGACGAAAAAGTTTTGTGCAGTTTCTGAGTAGCTCTAGACTTAGCCTCTGCAATCACTTCAGCCTGTCCGGTCCCGGAATTGACGTCAGACACCCGCCCTGCAAACGCTTGGACATGCCTGCGTTTTTTCCAAACACTCCCAGAAAACGGTCAGTTGACACCCATAAACGCCTTCTTCCTGTCAATCTCCTTGCGCTCGGCTGTGCGAATGGAGTCGTCGCAAGAACCTGTGCAAAACCACGATGCTGTTTGTACCCATATGATGCACATGTGCATTGCGGTGCATATGCATGCGCAGATTTGCCATTTGTTTAACTGCTCACTACGCAGCGAACAACGGCAGCTAGCGTTCAACTCGGAATGACCCCCTAAGTGTGATTAAACCAATGTTTGTATAACTATTGGCAGATCTTCTGATGGAATTAAGGCCCTCATTCCGAGTTGTTCGCTCGTTAGTTTTTTTTCGCAACGGAGCGATTAGTCGCAAACTGCGCATGCGCAATGTTCGCAGTGCGCCTGCGCCAAGTAACTTTGCAAAAAAGTTTGGTATTTTACTCACGGCTTAACGAAGAAATTTCATCGTTCCGGTGATCGTAGTGTGATTGACAGGAAGTGGGTGTTTCTGGGCGGAAACTGGCCGTTTTATGGGTGTGTGCGAAAAAACGCTGGCGTTTCTGGGAAAAACGCGGGAGTGTCTGAAGAAACGGGGGAGTGTCTAGCCGAACGCTGGGTGTGTTTGTGACGTCAAACCAGGAACGAAACTGACTGAACTGATCGCAGTGGATGAGTAAGTCTCGAGCTACTCAGAAACTGCTAAGAAATTTCTCTTCGCAATTCTGCTAATCTTTCGTTCGCAATTCTGCTATGCTAAGATACACTCCCAGAGGGCGGCGGCTTAGCGTGTGCAATGCTGCTAAAAGCAGCTACCGAGCGAACAACTCGGAATGAGGGCCTAAGTTCTGGATTCTGCTATGTTTCTTAGCTGAAAGAATGAATATTGCATCATGGCTGGTTCTTGGTGTTTAAGTGTTAAGCCACCATGCAGGATATCACCAAGACATGATTAGTGTTTTGCAACTCCAGTTGGTTTTCTAAGCTGTAGTCTTGTCCACTGATGGTGACCTCCTGGCATAAGAACCTCTGTTTGATCAGGACTGAGTCCCAGCCAACTGGCATTCACCCACTCCCAGAGTTTAGCTAGACAGCCATATTAGATTGGTATTGCTAAGGACTGTTCCATCCAGGACACATACATTTTTGTATTGGATACCGGTTTGTAGTTGGTCATGCAGTCTGGATATAAATTAGTTTTTCTTTTAGAAGACATCTAAAAATGAGTAGCAGGCTGAGCCTGGGAGCATGGTGACATCTGCCCTCCACAGGCCGCTACATTTTACCGAATTTGAGGCTGTGCTTATCTGCTTGTCAGCCTGCAGTGGGCTGCTGCCTTATACTACTGGCCAGGGTTGCATGAGCTTTGAATATATAAGTTGTGTGTGTTTGCGGTAGTGCCAAGAAGGAGGGGGAGCGGGTCTATTGGATGGGCCCAGGGTGGTCCCGGGTCCCGCCGCCAACCTCCTCCCGCTGTGTGCTGCACTGGGGATAGAGGCAGCTGCAGAAGCAGTCACGCATCTCTCTCCCTGATGTGCGGGTGGTGATCGATCGCCCGCCGTGGGTGACCCCACCGCCCGCCTTCCCCATGACAGCATCCCCCCTTTCCAGAGCATGCAGCCTTCAGAAGGAGGGGGGCTGGCCATACCTCCCTGCATTGGCCAAGCGCCTTCCCATTATTTGGGCCCAGCACAGTTGTCGGTGCCCCTGTGTGTGTGTCTATGGGGGGGGTGATAGGTATATAGTATATAAGGGGTGTGTGGGGGTGATAGGTATATAGTATATAAGGTATATGTATATAAACGGAGTGGGGGGTGACACTGTAGGTATATAGTACATAAGGGGTGTGTAGGGTGGGGCATTTATGTATATAAGGGGTGATAGGCATATAGTATATAAGGAGCATGTGGAGGATTATAGGCATTTATGTTCTGACAGGCCCTCACTGAGCTTAATCTATGTCAGATTGCCCATTACAGCCCAGGTATGCCCCTTCAGTCATGAGTGGAGATGTGCTTTAAATGCGTACAACTCTGCATGTCCTGTACTTGCGTAAGATTGGTTGACGCTTATTTGTCTGTTGCTGTGCAAAGGTAGAAAATCCAGGGCCACTTGCACGCACTTGCCCCCCAGTCTAAAATTGCCATCCAGCTCCTACTAACAATTGCTTCCTTTAGTGGTCCAGGAAAAAATCCTATCTTCAAATAACAATTTACTATTTTTGCAAATATTTGGCCAAAAATTAAACACCTCATTCTAGAAGTTTGGTTTATGTTCGGTCGAAGTCACAGGTGGTGGGATGCAACCTTTGGTTAATTTCAACAATGTCCAGGAGCTGTCCAATAAGCCAACAGGCCTGCATTTGCAGGTTTGAAACCTTGGCGCTCATTTGATAATATAATTGTAATTCCAGAACACGATTCCAGAGCCCAAAGTATGAAGAATGCATCAGGGTGATCATGTTGCAACCACAGTACCAAGAAGCAGTTGTCCCAAAATCCGCCACAACCAGGTATGGATAATGTCCCAAATCCCCCACAGCAGGGAGTTTATAATGCTCCAGCCCTTCCACAGCAAGGAATGGATCAAGCCAGACCAGAACCCCCTCAGCAAATCCAATTGAACCTTTAATACTGCCTTATTACTTTGGCGGCCCCTGGCTACCTACATAATCAGGAGGATAAAGAGATAGAGAATATGATACCCTTAAAGAGTTTAGAAAGAAAATGTGATCCATGTTTCTTTTGCATATTTGTCAAAAAGTGGAAATCCTATAAGGCAACTTTAAGGTTCAACTCTGCGGGAAGTAGCGTCATGGCCCCCAGAAGAAGAAAAAAAACCCAGAAGATCAAATCCTACAATGTTTGGACAAGATATTTGAATGTTACACCATTCCTGTATTAAAAACCAAGTTTTACTTGAAAAAGAAGTTACCAGGAGAAACTATGCATTAGGATTGCAAAAGGCCTTGCGAGCTGTTAAAGCAGTAGATGATCAAGAAATTAGCAACGTACGATCCGATTGAAATGGGGACACCGTAGAGGCAGAGATTCCAGTGGGGAGGCTGGAAAATGTTAAATCACTGATCGGAGGCTTAACACCCAAAAGCCAAACTCAGGAACTGGAGTTTGTGGAGAAATCAGATGTGGACCCCAAGGTGCAGAGTTCATCAAGAGTGAAGTGGTCGTGGCAAGCATAACTGTGGCTGTAAGAGATGGTCCAGGACCAGTGAGAATTTTGAATCTAAAATTGATGATCCCACAGCTGAGATGTGCAGAAGAGAGGAGTGATTTCTCTAGACCCCATGGACCTTTTGTGCAACATGTGCTGGCCCCTACCAGCAATAGGAATCCCTGAACTGATGGGCATACCTCAACAACCCTCACAATCATCTCAACCCCTTCAAACAGAACAAACGATGGCCGAAAAAAAAATACCAGTAAGTGCAGAAGTAGTGGTGGCATAAGAGAACAAAAATCACCCCCTGTTAGAAGGTCAGAAAGAAGTAAAGGAATATTACCGCTCAGATATTGGTGAGAAGACAGAAGAAGAGAATTGTACCAAACAAAAGGTTATTTGGCAAAAGTATGCTGCACCTGTCGGTGGTGATTAAAGGATGACCAATTAAAATGGCAGCTGCAGTAGCATCCAAACCACCTTATCCACTAATTCTGGGCTGGGACTTCCCGCTGTTAGGGTGGCTCACACACCTTTATGGGGTGGCCATTTAGTAGAGGAGGAAACTCCCCACTGTATCCAGCTATGGTTCTTCTGGCCAGGCATTCATGCAGCAGTAAAAAAATATTGTCAGGAATGCCCAGTGTGTCAATAGACGGCACCCCAGCCAGAACTTTAGTTCCCCTGCCTATCATTTCCATGTATTTTGAGTGAATTGGTATGAATCTGATAGGGTTAGTGGTAAAATCTACATGTGGACATCAGTATACATTGGTGGTGGTGGACTGTGCCACCAGGTACCTGGAGACTATACCACTATGTAACATAAAATCTAGAACTATTGACTGAGAGCAGTTGATGCTGTTTACCCATCCAGGAATACCAAAAAAGGTCCTGATGGACCAAGGTACGCATTTTGTGTCTAAATGAATGAAGGACCTGTATAGTCTGTTTAAGGTACATAGAATTACCTCTTTTGTTTATCACCTGCAAACAGACAGCTTGGTCGAATGCTTTAACCAAACCCTTAAGCAGATGAGAAAAAGGCCGGTGTCACAGGAGAAGCAAGATTGGGACCTACTCTTACCTTATCTAATGTTTGCAGTTCCAGAGGTACCCCAAGCCTTTATGGGGTTTAGCCACTTCAAGCTCTTCTATGGTAGACAGTCCAGAGGGATACTAGATCTGTTAAAAAAAGGTTTAGAGCAGCAAACGTCTCAAGAGCCTAACATTGTTCAGTTTGTGTCCCAATTGTATGGCCGTCTAAAGCAAATTGCGCCACTTCCGAATGAACATATGGAAACGGCTCAACAGCATCAAAAACACCATTATGTTGTTACTGCTGTCATCCATACCTTTAACTGGGCGACAAGTTACTGGTACTCGTGCCTACTACTGAAAGTAAACTGTATGCCCAGTGGTAAGGGCCTTATGAGATCATAGAGGAATGGGACCTGTGAACTATAAAGTATGGTAGGAGGGTACAAGGAAAGAGGTAACAGTCTACCATGTGATTTGTCGAAGCCTTGGAAAGAAAGTAGCTGTCAGCCTTCTTAAGTGGCCTTAAAAAAAACAATGTCAGGTACCCATTGGTCACCTTAAGACCTAGCCAGAAACCAGAAGTGGTAAACTTAGTGGCACGGTACCAGGATGTGTTCTCTGCCCTCGCGGTGAAAACCTAAATCATACAGCATGATATTGTTACTCCACCCGAGGTTGTGATAAAACAAAGGCCTTATCATATACCTAAGGCCAAATGGGCACCAGTAAAATCTGAAGTGGAAGAGACGCTGCATTTGGGGGTCATAGAGGAATCAAACAATGAATGAAATAATCGCATTATTTTAGTGGCCAAGTCTTTGGCAGCTTTGAGATTCTGTAATGACTTCAAAAAGTTTAATAAAGTTCGCCAGTTTAATTCCTATCCTATGGCCTGGGTTGACGAACTGGTAGAAAAGTTATCAACAAGCCAGTATCTCACCATGCTAGATGTAGTGAAGGGGTACTGGCATATTCCTCTGATGAAAGCTGCCAAAGCAAAGACAGCCTTCTCTACCCCAAAGGGTTTTTTCAAGTATACAGTGCTGCCCATTGGTTTGCATGGTGCCCTGCAACTTTCCAGAGAGCTATGAATAAATTGCTCTGGACGCACAGGGAATACAAAGCAGCATATTTAGATGACATTGTAATTTTTAGCTCTGACTGGGAGTCGCACCTTCCAAAGGTGGAGGCAGTGTTACTTTCTACGGGCACATGGGTTCACAGCTAATCCAGAGAAGTGTGCAATTGGAATGGTGGAGGCAAAGTATCTGGGGTATATTGTATGCCGAGGGCAAATTAAACCTCAACCAAGCAAGGTGGATACAGTCCTCACGTGGCCTAAGCAAAAATGTAAGTCACAACTCAGGACATTCCTTGGTATGTTAGGCTATTATCGTAGGTTAATTTTTGCCACTAGGGTGGCACCCTTAATTGAATATCTGAGGATTTAAGGCAAGCTTTATGCACAGAGCCTGTATTGCAAGCTCCTAATTTCAGAAAGCAGTTTGCATTGCAGACTGATGTCTCTGGGACAGGGTTAGGGGTAGTCCTTTCCCAAGTGGTAGAAGGGGAAGAGAAACCCATTCTCTATCTTTGCCAGAAATTTCTGGTTTTTGGCCTTAAAGACGTTCAAATTTGATTTGTAGCATCACCCAGGGAAACAGCCCCTCAATGCAGATGCCCTTTCTACAAAGGAGGAGGATAAAGAAGGGAATCTGTGGAAGTTAGTTGAGGGGTGTGTTCGGACAGATGGCACAAATAGGTATGGTCGAGGCAGAGAACATGCCGGGTGAATTCATAGCTTCACCAGAGTGGTTGAAGCTAAGGGGGAAGGAGCGTGTCAGGGACAGCATGATTACACATGAGGTTAATGTGGAACGGCACAATTTTGCAGGAGAAGCAATAGGTATGATGAAATCCAGTCCGGATATTAGCTGAGTCTGTTGTAGTCACAGCTGGGCTAATTACTACAACTTGTCAGCTACCTTTAAAAAATGTTGTTTGTTCTGTAGGTCATGGCTCCTGATGCCAGCAAGTGCCATGTGATAGGTTGGGTGTCTGGGTTATGTAGGAGCTATTTTGTATCTGTACTACTTGTGCTTATTAGAACTTGGATTTTGTGCTGCTGTTTAAAAACTGCCTGTAAAACCTGACCTGCAAAACCTGCATGATACTGTGTAACCTGCCTGAGGTGGAAATAAAGTGAGTTAGACTATACTGTCTATGTGGTTATGTCACAATACATATGCACACATATAGAACAAATATACACAGGGACGGATTTAGGCATGTGAGGGCCCCAGGACAGCAAAAATGGTGGGGCCCCATCCAATAACATGACCTCTTGACCCCCCTTTACCCCCCAAAATGGCCAAAGTGTAAACACAGCACCTGCCTCATCCCCCTCCCCTCTCTGTGCTACCCCTTACATCCTGTGCTTTGTGACTTGGCACCTGGGACAACGCCTGCCACTTCTCTGGCTGCAAACAGCACAGGAGTGGCTCCCAAGTCCCTTCATCAGCGGCACGGGTGTGATATGTCATGTGCCGCTGATGAGGGAACTCAGGAGCTGCTCTTTGCTGTGCTGTATGCAATCTGAGCAGCGGCAGGTGTTGTCCCAGGTGATGGGTGGCAAAGCACGAGTGGCAAGGAGAGAGGGGCTGCACTGTATTACTGTGCTGTGTGGGGCCCCCAGGATGACTGCCCCTGTCGTACCTTCCGTAATCCGTTTCTGCATATACACACACACATAGAACACGTACACACATGTATATCCCTTACCCAGACTACCCTGAGGGAAGAGGATACCACAGTAGGAAGTCATTGATGCCGGGTATGGGCAGGGGCCCTTTTTATCACTAAGCCCTGCCCCCACACATAATGCCATGATTCGTAGGTCAGCAGTGAGGGGGTGGGGCTAATTAGTCATGATTCTATGAGAATCATGTCATATTGGCTACGCTCCGTTATTACCAACCAGTGAATTACAGAATACAGCAACAAGGGGGAGGAGATTGCCTGCCCTGGGACCATAATTAAGTTTTTTATAAAAAGGGTAGGGTCCATCAGGTGGGAGTTTTGGGTACTCAGAAACCACCTTGCATGCACTAGTGGCACTAGAACCTTATGCCTCAGCGACGCTTCTATTTCCTAGTAAACTAGCATGATGCTTTCTCAGTGAAACATGGAAACATAGAATTTGATGGCAGATAAGAACCACTTGGCCCATCTAGTATGACCCTTTTTTTTTACCATATTTTTTATCTCGAACCCTCTTGTCCTATTGCTTCTCGTCATTTGGAGAATGTTTCCCTCCTGGACTTTGTTAAAACCCTTGATATATTTGAAAGTTTCTATCATGTCCCCCCTTTCCCTTCTCTGCTCAAAACTATACATATTGAGATTTCTTTGTCTTTCTGGGTATGTTTTGTGATGTAGGCCATGCACCATTTTAGTTGCCCTTCTTTGTACAGTCTCTAATGTATTAATATCCTTTTGAAGATATGGCCTCCAGAATTGAACTCAGTATTCTAGATGAGGCCGTACCAATGACCTATACAGTGGCATTATTAGTTCTTTCTTCTGCTGAATCCTCTCCCAATGCAGCCAAGCATCTGACTAGCCTTACTCATTGCATTGTTACATTGCTTACCTGCCTTTAAGTCAACTGAAATAGTGATGCCAAAATCCCTTACCTCCTCAGTACTTTCCAGTATAGTGCCATTAATACTATATTTAGCCTTTGGATTTCTGAGACCTAAGTGCATGATTTAACAAATTGTAATTGCCACACTCTTGACCATTCCTCTAGTCTACCTAGATCAGGGGTAGTGAACCCTGGTCCTCAAGAACTACCAACAGTTCACGTTTTCCAGGTCTCCTCACAGAATCACAAGTGAAGTAATTAGCTCCAACTGTGGATCTTTTAAAATGTGTCAGTTAGTAATGACTGCACCTGTGCACCTGCTAGGTGAGCTGGAAAACATGAACTGTTGGTAGCTCTCGAGGACCAGGGTTGGCTACCACTGACCTAGATCCTCAATTATTTGTTTTACTCCTCCTGGTATGTCTACTCTGTTGCATACCTTTGTGTCATCTGCAAAAAGGCATACTTTCCCTTTAATGCCATTTGCAATGTCAGCAATAAAGATATTAAAAAGCATTGGTCCAAGTACAGATCCCAGGGGTACTCCACTGGTAAGAGTTCCCTCCTGTGAACGCACTCCATTTACCACAACTCTCTGTTTTCTATCCTGCAACCAAGATCTTATCCATTCAATAATCCTAGTATCGAATCTCAAGCTTTCAAGTTTATTTAGCAGTCTGCAATGTGGAACAGTGTAAGAAGCCTTACTAAAGTCTAGATAAGCTATATCCACGGCTCCACCTTTATCCATCACTTAGTCACACACTCAAAAAAGTCAATAATATTTGTTTGACATGATCTCCCCCCAGTGAATCCATGCTGTTTGGGATCCTGTAAATTGCCGGATTTGAGATAACCTACAATTCTTTCTTTTAAGAGTGGTTCCATCAATTTCCCTACTACTGATGTAAGACTCACTGGACTTTAGTTGTTTGCCTCTTTCTTGCTTCCACTTTTGTGCAGTGGGACTACGTTCGCTCTTTTCCAGTCCTCTGGAATTATTCCTGTAGCTAATGACTGGTTGAATAATTCTGTCAATGGTGCTACCAGCACCTCTTTAAGTTCTTTTTAGTATCCTTGGATGTATTCCACCTGGCCCCATAGATTTGTCCACTTTCAGCTTTGAGAGTTCTGTTAGGACCTTCTCATCTGTAAATGTACTTGTTTCATTTTCCTCAGTATCCCTGCAACACTGACATGCGGGGGGACACCCAGCACAGGGCTAGCCCACCCCGCATGTCAGTCCCTGCCCTGTCGCTGAAGTACAAAAGAATCGCACAGTGGCGATGCTTTTGTACTTCAGGAGTAGCTCCCGGCCAGTGCAGCTTTTGCGTGCTGGCTGGAAGCTACTCGCCGATGCCCAGCTTGCCGCAGCTGCGTGTGACATCACACAGCCGCTGTGGCCCACCCCCCCCCGCACGGACCGGCCACACCTGCATTGGCCAGACCGTGTCCACAAAACGGCGGCCAAATGCCGCCGTGCCGCCCTCTCCTGCCCAGCCAGCGCCTCTGCCTGTCAATCAGGCAGAGGCGATCGCTAAGTATTGCAAATATGCAGTTCCGCACCAACTGTATACATATATATCTATATAGAGAATTAGAAATACTCAAATACTCAAGAACCAATATAATCACTGCTGATTGATGAATTCACAGAAGTTAACTATTGGTGGTGCTCCCAAATATTTTTTTCTCCCAATAAACAAAGGCGATCGCTAGGCAGCGACAGCCATCAGCGTTCAGCCATGTGCCGGCGAACTGCGGCACCGGCGCATGCACAGTTCTGACCTGAACGCTGCGCTACGAAGAACTGCAACGAGCGTTCAGGTCAGAATGACCCCCTTAGTCTCCTTCTGTCTAATAAGATATAGCTCTTTGTCTTCAATGTTTTGTGTCTGCTTATATTACCTAAAAGTCATCTTTTTTGCTTTCACAATACTTGCTACATCTTTCGCCAACCACACTGGCTTCCTTTTCCTTGTGTTTTTCCTAACACTTTTGATACAAAGGTCTGTTGCCTTTAATATTGCACTTTTTAATGTTTCCCACCTCTCCTGCATGGCTTCCAAGTTTCTCCACTCTGCTAAAGAACCACTTACACATTTTCTCATGACTACAATATCTGCCTTCCTAAAATTCAACACCTTTGTTTTTGTATGGGGTTAGTCAGTCTCTGTCTTTATGCTGAACCATACTGCTTGATGATCACTGGATCCCAGGTTTTCCCCCACATTTACATCCCATATTCTGTCTCAATTTGTAAGTATTAGGTCTAATATTGCGTCTTTCCGAATGGGCTCCCTCACCAATTGGTGGAGGGATGCTCCCTGAAGGGAATTTAAGATGTCCCTACTTCTAGTGGAACTAGCAACAGACACCTGCCAGTTTACATCAGAAAGATTAGTCTCCCATGATTATTACCTCTCCTTTTAATGCCAGTGATATTGGTTCCACTAGCAAAGTGGCTGCCTTTGCTGTGAGTAGGCAACTGCCACAGTACTACTGAAGTAACTCTTATCAACTTAGTTTGTCAACTAACTGTATTTAGAAGAAATTTATATTTTAGAAGAAATTAGAGTAGTAATATTTAGTGAAGTTACAATACACACTACTCAGTTTCAGATGTTTATTACACATAAATATTACTGGTCATATATATGACATACATTTAGAAATTATAAATAGATACCTTGATAAAGCGGCTCCACAGTGAAACGCATTGGTGACAATTCTGGGACTCCTAAACCTTGATACAAGCCTGCTGTCCAGTGATTGGGAACTGCGGTCCTATTGGGACATTTCTGACAAGCCATTGTGATAGACCTTGCCACGGTCCACCCTTCAGCAGAGTACCATCATGGGAAAATAAAGCCAGTGAGAGGATCTCCATTACCACACAGGAGTGCTAAGCTACCGGAGGACTCAAATAGAACTGGTAATCTCTGGCTCAATAAAATCTCCCTAGGAAGCAGGCTTTCCTATGAATTTTCCCAGCTAAACAGATCAGTTTTACTGAAACATTCAATTTTTCAGCAGTGTTGCCCTTTGCCCTACATCTATTGGTGTGTTCCATATATATTTTTTATTCATTAATAATTTTTATTTTATTTTTTCCTGTTGTAACAGTATATCTGTTTATAATTTCTAAATGTATGTCATATATATGACCAGTAATATTTATGTGTAATAAACACTGAATGTTTTTAATTTTAGCGCTGAATTATTTTTACTCTTGTTGTTCCACTGTAAGGGTCTGACTAACCCTCCATATTCAGCAGCTTGATGTTTCACAGCACCTGTCAGCACCAATCCTACCTTGGTAGATTTCTCTTTACTCAGTTTCAGATGTGTAGTGCTTACAGCTATGTCATTTTTATGATTCAGATTTACAGACAGACACTACTTAACATTGTTTGAAACTAATCCATAGTAAATCATCTAGAAATGAGCTTACAAAGCATTATCTGTGTACATTGGTTCAAGTTCATTAACACAGCCTGCATACAAGATAAGAGGTCATGTGTTGAAATGCGGCTATTCAGCCAAGCGTCTCCACCGCAAGTTTAATGTCCTCAGACAGCTCCAGACAGGGGGGTTGGCAGAATATATATAGGATGACAGAGGGACATTTTCGGTGGAGGTGACTTGTTGGCCAACATGCAGCTTCTCCTGGTGTCCGTCTGCCTGGCCATCTTCAGCTCAGCACTTACATCAGCATCAAACCCGTAAGAGAGTTATTTTTGGGAATGTATTACAGGTTGAGTCTCCCATATCCAAAATGCTTAGGACTAGAAGTATTTTGGAAATCGGATTTTTCCGTATTTTAGAATATTTACATAGCATAATGATATATCCTGGGGACAGGACACAAGTCTAAACACAGAATACATTTAGGTATTTAGGAAATGTGTGTGCATTGAGCCACAGGGGCGTGTTAAGATATTAAGAGAGGAGAGGGCCCATGTGCAGTCTCCATCTGGACCCCCCTCCTCTGTAGCCAGTAGCAAAGTAGATTCTGAGCACATGGGGTGAAGCGGGGGGGGGATGGGGGGGGATTTCTTGGTTCTCAGAACCCCCCTGCATGCGCCACTGGTACTATTGTTTTTACTCTTTATTCATGTAATTGACACTATACAGAGTAACTTATATGGTTCTGTGACCAATATAAATGTGTTAAATAAGAGTTCATCAGTATGGATCATTTACTTGAGAGTTTAAATAATTGTAACGCTATAATAAACATTCATTCTAGAAGAATAGTAGTAAAGATCAATGTTGTTCTTTATATTCACTTATAACAGTTTATCTTCTAATTAATGAACTATCAATCAGAGTATAATTCTTGCTCTATAAATGTTCATAATAATAACTATGGAGTATTTCCATTTACAGCTGCTTAGGTAACTGAGTTTAAAACAATACTGATAAATGGAATTGTCTGTTATAGTTATACCCCTTTCTGACATACTGTAAAACCCAGGCTTCAACCTGGCTCGGACCTGGGACACTGAGCATGGGCTGAAGTCGGGGCTTTCTGACAAGATCCCAGTTCATACATGGGTGATGACCCGGGTTATTCCCAGGTCGTTCCCCTTCACAACGGGCACGGGTTTACCAGTGATCTGGGTCTTCCGGCTTACAGTGGGTGCTTGCAGATGATGTAATCTCCAAGTGCTACTGTTCCCCACCAATCAGCTTCTTTTAGACATGACACAGGACACCAAGACCCATGTCATACCTTTCAGACAGGAGCCGTGGTACTGACTGGGGTTGCTAGTTCTGGGAATAACCCTGGTCGACTGAATGTTAACAGGACCCGGAACTCTCAACCCTTTCAAACATAATTTGGTGGTTTTGATGTACAGTATGTCAGAAAGGGGTATTAGTAACAGAGTGGTTATAATTTAAAAGACAATGTAAACTTCTTAATTGGTACTTTGGGGTAATTCAGATGTGGTTGGAGATGCTTTGTGTGCTGCAAATTGCCAATTATTGGTACTTTGCGTATGTCTAGGACCCATTCTGCGCATGTGAGAATGGGTCCTGTGATGTCGGAAGCATTCTGGCATTAGACAGTCTTATGCCACTTGGGGGCAGGGGTTGATGGCTTCCGTTTCTACAAATTAAGGCATATCACTGTCATTTAGGGGGAGGGAGGAGGTCAGGAGCTCCATCAGAGGATGGAGATTTCCTGGCCTCTTGGTTCTAGGTATTACGCATGAGTCATGTCAAGGCCGATGGTGCCGGGAAAGATCCAACACTGCATCCTAGGATACAGTACAGATCAGTAATGCAGCATGACGCCTCCTGTTACATTACCATATTAGAGCAACAGATAAAGCTACTCCATGTTATAGGGTGTAAGAATCAGAAAGTGAGAGATTTTAGTAAAATTCTCTTGTTTTTTTTAAAGTGGCAATCAGTTACATGGCAAAACCAGGTTGATTTTGCCATTTAAATGATTGCTACTTTAAAAAAACAAGATCATTTTACTAAAATCTCTCACTTTCTGATTCTCACACCCTATTACATCCCCCCACATCTTAATTATCCCCCTTGTGCTCAGATGTGTTCTCCCAATTACAAGAACCTTAAGAGAGGGTAAATAACACTGGTATTGTGCACATAGGGGGGGATTTATTACAGCTTGGAGAGAGATAACATGTAGAGAGCTAAAGTACCAGCCAATCAGACCTAAACTGCCATTTTTTATACACTGCCTATAAAATGAAAGGAGCTGATTGGTTGGTACTTTATCTCTTTCCACTTTATCTCTCTCCAAGTTTGATAACTCTTCCCCATAGTGCCAGATTGATTGTCAACTGTGCATAACAGGATATTAACAGGCAATCAGAAAAATAAGGTACTTCAATATGGCATCTAAAGCTGAATTACAAAATATAAATGTGAGTGTTATAGAGCAGTGCATCATATGGGGGTATATGTAATAGGGTCCGAGTTTGGTGCGGGATGTCAGCAGATAATGGTCGTATTTTTACAGCAGCAATAATTTACTAGGCAAAATCATCCTGCAATGTTACTGAGCAGCTTGTCCCCACCCCCCAGACAAACCAATCCACACAATTCCCACCTCCAAGGCAAACCAACGGCCACACAACTAAGGAGGTACCCCAGGCAATCCAGCCTTCCACAGACACACTGCTATGCAGCTCCCCCCTGCAACAGGCTGTTGTGACTGTCTGTCCTAGCCTGACTGTCTCCAAACTCTGGCTGCTGTCTGATAAGAGGGTCTATGCAGCTTTGGAGGGGTGGCAGGGATTGTTTTCACTGGGAAGGGGGGGCTGTGTTGGGGTGGTTGCCTGTGGGTATCCCCTTAGCTGTGTGGTCGTGGGGGTTGGTTGACTGGGAGAGAGTGGCTTATCTTTAATGTGGCCACTTTTCCCATGAAACCACGCCCATGTATTTTTGGACATTTTCTTTATATCGTCATAAATGTACCCTTGTTTTAGCTGTGTTCCTAATTTCATTGTTGTCTGCAGTGTCTCATTATTTTCCTTTTTCTTTCTGTGTAATGCACTCATGTAGGCACTATGTGATCACAGCTCCGTCACATTCAGTGCGGGGATCCCAGCAGAAAGTCTGTGTGACCTTCCTTGATCTGGATGGGCCAGTTGACTTCAAAGTAGACCTGCATAAAAATGAACACACTCATGTCATTGCTGAGCACAAAGTAGACACCCCGGATTACTCTCACTGTTTCCCCTTCCAGGTGAGTACACATTTCTAACATTTAATGTGTTTGTCAACTAAAATTCCTCCAGAATGTTATTGTGAAATTCTTAAATTATCATAGACATAATGGGGTATATTTACTAAGCTCCCGATTTTGACCGAGATGGTGTTTTTTCTTCAAAGTGTCATCTCGGGAATTTACTATACTCAAATCACGGCAGTGATGAGGGCATTCATAATAATTTGGAATTCCTAGGAAAAAATTACGAATCAATACACCATCGGTCAAATACGCCTGCAATTTGGTAGAAATCGGTCATTTACTAAAAAGTGCAAATCACAAACACTGCCGACAATAGCCAAACACTGCCGTGCTAAAATACAATTCGTGAAAAAGTGCTAAAAAAAAACAGACCTTTTTTTCCCCGTGTTTGGATAGGCATGCACGGATCCATGAGATCCGTGCATGTTTTTCAGTGGGAAGGGGTGGGATTTTGTTATTTGTAAAAAAAAAAATTGCGTGGGGTCCCCCCTCCTAAGCCAAACCAGCCTCGGGCTCTTTGAGCCGGTCCTGGTTGAAAAAATATGGGAAAAAAAATGTCAGGGGTTCCCCCATATTTAAACAACCAGCATCGGGCTCTGCGCCTGGTCCTGGTTCCAAAAATATGAGGGATAAAAAGCGTAGGGGTCCCCCGTATTTCTGAAACCAGCACCGGGCTCCACTAGCCAGATACAAAATGCCACAGCTGGGGGACACATTTATCTAGGTCCCTGCGGCCCTGGCATTACATAACCAACTAGTCACCCCTGGCCGGGGTACCCTGGAGGAGTGGGGACCCCTTCAATCAAGGGGTCCCCCCCCTCCAGCCACTCAAGGGCCAGGGGTGAAGCCCGAGGCTGTCCCCCCCATCCAAGGGCTGCGGATGAGAGTCTGATAGCCTTTTTGTCAAAAAATTTATATTGTTTTTTGTAGCAGTACTGCAAGTCCCAGCAAGCCTCCCCCGCAAGCTGGTACTTGGAGAACCACAAGTACCAGCATGCAGTTGAAAACCAGGCCCGCTGGTACCTGTAGTACTTCTACTAAAAAAATACCCCAATAAAAACATAAGACACACACCTTGAAAGTAAAACTTTAATACATAGATCCACACCTCCATATACACATACTTACCTATGTTCACACGAGGGCCGGTCCTCTTCTCCATGTAGAATCCATGGTGTACCTGTTGAAAAAATTATACTCACAAAAACCAGTGTAGATGGCTCCTCTTTAAATCCATTTGTAATCCTGGTACTTTGCAAAATAACAAAACGGACACCCAACCTCGTACTGAAAGGGGCCCCATGTTTTAACATAGGACCCCTTTCCCCGAATGCCAGGAACCCCCTCTGACTTGTGTCTAAGAGGGTTCCATCAGCCAATCAGGGAGCGCCACATTGTGGCACCCTCCTGATTGGCTGTGTGCTCCTGTAGTGTATGACAGGCAGCACCCCGGCAATGTTACAATGTAGCGCCTATGCGCTCCATTATAACCAATGGTGGGAACTTTGTGGTCAGCGGTTGACCGAAAGTAACCTCACCGCTGACCACAAAGTTCCCACCATTGGTTATAATGGAGTGCATAGGCGCTACATTGTAACATTGGAAGATGCCTAACTCTCCCACATATACTGCTACAGGTTATACAGTCTAGGGCCCTCATTCCGAGTTGTTCGCTCGCTAGCTGCTTTTAGCAGCATTGCACATGCTAGGCCACCGCCCTCTGGGAATGTATCTTAGCTTAGCAGAATTGCGAACGAAAGATTAGCAGAATTGTGAATAGAAATTTCTTAGCAGTTTCTGAGTAGCTCCAGACCTACTCACAAATAGCGATCAGTTCAGTTAGTTTCATTCCTGGTTTGACGTCACAAACACACCCAGCGTTCACCCAGGCACTCCACCGTTTCTCCATTCCCAGAGCCTAACACTAACCTTTTCCCCTGGAAAAGTGGGCATGGCCTTGCAACTCCATATTATCAAACTATAAATAAATATATTTTCACACGCACACAATTAGCAACCTTACACATAACAGCCACAGTAGTGTTCCTTACACATAATGTCTCCAGTATAGTGCCAGATACACATAATGTCTACAGTATAGTGCCAGATACACATAATGTCTACAGTAGTGCAGTGCCAGATAAATATGACATGCCGCCCAGCAGTGCCAGCTACACATGATATGCTTCCCACACATGATATGCCCCCCAGCAGTGCCAGGTAGACATGATATGCCCCCCAGCAGTGATAGATAGACATGATATGCCCCCCAGCAGTGCCAGCTACACATGATATGCCCCCAGCAGTGCCAGCTACACATGATATGCCCCCAAGCAGTGCCAGATACACATGATATACCCACCAGCAGTGCCAGCTAGATGATATGCCCCCCAGCAGTGCCAGCTAGACATGATATGCCCCCAGCAGTACCAGCTAGACATGCTATGCCCCCCCAGCAGTGCCAGATACATATGATATGCCCCCAGTAGTGGCAGCTACACATGATATGCCCCCCCAGCAGTGCCAGCTAGACATGATATGCCTCTCAGCAGTGCCAGATAGACATGATATGCCCCCCAGCAGTGCCAGATAGACATAATATGCCCCCCAAGCAGAGCCAGCTAAACATGATATGCCCCCCAGCAGTGCCAGCTAAACATGATATGCCCTCCAGCAGTGCCAGCTACACATGATATGCCACCCAGCAGTGCCAGCTAGATGATATGCCCCCCAGCAGTGCCAGCTAGACATGATACCCCCCCAGCAGTGCAGAGATAGACATGATATGCACCCCAGCAGTGACAGCTATACATGATATGCCCCCCCAGAAGTGCCAGCTAGACATGATATGCCTCCCATCAATGCCAGCTACACATGATATGCCCCCCAGCAGTGCCAGATAGACATGATATGCCCACCAGCAGTGCCAGATATACATGATATGCCCCCTTGCAGTGCCAGCTACCCATGATATGCCCCCCAGCAGTGCCAGCTACACATGATATGTCCACCAGCAGTGCCAGCTAAACATGATATGCCCTCCAGCAGTGCCAGCTACACATGATATGCCCCCCAGTAGTGCCAGCTACACGTGATATGCCTCCCAGCAGTGCCAGATAGACATGATATGCCCCCAGCAGTGCCAGATAAACATGATATGCCCCCCCAGCAGTGCCAGCTACACATGATATGCCCACCAGCAGTGCCAGCTAAACATGATATGCCCCCCCAGCAGTGCTTTTCCAATGGAAGGAACACCTTTTGTGACTCCCTGTCCAGTATCATTCCCAGGAATAGGAGCCTCCGTGTTGGCTCTAGGTGAGATTTTGGACTTCTCCCTTGACGGCGCCTTTATTAGAAGATCGTCTAGGTAAGGAATTATGTTCACTCCCTGTTTGCGGAGGAGGAACATCATCTCTGCCATCATCCTGGTGAACACCCTTTGTGCCATAGAGAGACCAAATGGCAGGGTCTGGAACTGGTAGTGACAGTCCTGCAGTGCAAACCATAGATAAGCCTGATTAGGCGGCCAGATCGGAATATGAAGGTAGGCATCCTTGATATCCAGAGACACTAGGAATTCTCCCTCCTCCAGACCTAAGATCACCGCTCTAAGAGACTCCATCTTGAATTTTAACACTCGTAAATACGAGTTAAAAGTAGTGATGAGCGGGTTCGGACCCCCGGGATCCGAACCCCCCAAACTTCACCCATTTTACACGGTTCCGAGGCAGACTCGGATCTTCCCGCCTTGCTCGGTTAACCTGAGCGCGCCCAAACATCATCATCCAGCTGTTGGATTCTCGCGAGATTCCTATTCTATAGAAGGAGCCGCGCGTCGCTGCCATTTTCACTGGTGCTATGGAGATGATAGCGAGAGGACGTGGCTGCTTTCTCTCAGTTTCTCTGTTCAGTGTGCTGCAAATATCTGTGCTCAGTGTGCTGCAAATATCTGTGCTCAGTGTGCTGAAAATATCTACGCTCTCTGCCTGAAAAACGCTCCATATCTGTGCTGCATTGCTGTATATATAGTAGGAGGACACTGCAGAATGTTGCTGTGTCCACCAGTATATATATAGCAGTACGGTACAGTAGTCCACTGCTCTACCTCTGTGTCGTCATGTATACTATGCATCCATACCTGTGCTGCATTTTAGTTGTGCGCAGTATATAGTAGGAGGGGACAGTGCAGAATGTTGCTGTGACCACCAGTATATATATAGCAGTACGGTACAGTAGTCCACTGCTCTACCTCTGTGTCATCAAGTATACTATGCATCCATACCTGTGCTGCATTTTAGTTGTGCGCAGTATAAAGTAGGAGGGGACAGTGCAGAATGTTGCTGTGACCACAAATATATATATAGCAGTATGGTACAGTAGTCCACTGCTCTACCTCTGTGTCGTCAAGTATACTATGCATCCATATCTGTGCGCCATTTTAGTTGTGCACAGTATATAGTAGGAGGGGACAGTGCAGAATGTTGCTGTGACCACCAGTATATATATAGCAGTACGGTACAGTAGTCCACTGCTCTTCCTCTGTGTCGTCAAGTATACTATGCATACAGGATCCCGACAGCTGGATGCTGGTGGTCAGAATACTGACACTTTTGGTAAGTAAAGTAACCCTGCCCATTACCCTCTCCCTTTTCCTCCCCTCATGCAACCTAACCCTAACCTTTTCCATCAACAGCCTAATTCTAACCTCCATTCCCAGAGCCTAACACTAACCTTCACCCTAGTGCCTAACCCTAACCTTCACTGGCATACTTATATTAAAGAAGAGAGAGAGAAGGGGGGAGACACAGAGACAGAAACAAGCATGAGACACAGAGAGGGAGAGAGGGATAGAGAAAGAGGAAGGGAGGGAGAGACAGAAAGAGAAGGGCGGACACAGAGATAGAGAAGGGGAGAGTGGGCCTGAGAAAAGGGGAAGAGAATAGGAAAAGAGAATGAGAGAAAGAGACACAGATGGAGAGAAGTGGGGGAGACAGAGAGAAAACGAGGAGACAGTGAAAAAGACAAAGAGAGAGAGAGAATGAAGAGACACACAGAGAGAGAACGGCTGGAGACACAGAGAGAGAGAGAACGTCGGGAGACACAGAGAGAGAGAGAGAATGGTGGGAGACAGAGAGAGAGCGGTGGGAGACACTGAGAGAGAGAAAGAAAGGCGGGAGACACGGATGGAGAGAGAGAGAGAATGGCGGGAGGCACAGAGAGAGAGAGAGAATGGTGGGAGAAACAGAGAGAGAATGGTGGGAGACACAGAGAGAGAGAACGGGGGAGACACAGAGAGAGAGAACGGGGGAGACACAGAGAGAGAGAACGGGGGAGACACAGAGAGAGAGAATGGGGAGACACAGAGAGAGAGAACGGGGAATACAGAGAGAGAGAGAGATCTGTGGTGAGAGGGAAAGAATGGAGGTGAGAGGGAGAGATAGAGAGACCTGGGGTGATAGGGAGAGAGAGAACAAGGGTGAGAGGGATAGAACAGGAGTGAGAGGGAGAGAGAAGGGAAGACAGCAAGAGAGAGAGAAGGGGAAGATACATAGAGAGAGGGGGTGTGAAAGGTGAGTGGAAGAGAGAGGAGAGAAAGGAGGGGAGGTAGAGACAGAGAAAGAGAAGGGGAGAAAGAGAGAGAGAAGGGAGAGAGAAGAGGAAGATATGGAAATACAGAGAAGGGGATGAGTCAGAGAGAGAGAGATAGAGAAGGGGGAGAGAGGGAGATGGGAGAGAGAGAGAAAGGGGAGAGACAAGGGAGAAGAGAGAGAGCAAGGGAGAGGTGAGAGAGGCAGAAAAGAGAGGAGAGAGAAAGGGAATAAGAAAGGGGGAGTCAATGAGACACAGAAAGACAAAAGGGAGACATAGAAAGAAGGCTGGGGGACACAGAGACGGTGCGAGAGAGAAGGGGGAGATAGAGAAAGGGGAAGCAGAGAGAAAAAGAAGGGTGGAGGACACAAAGAGAGAGAGAAGGGGAGACAGAGAGAGAGAGAAAAGGGTAGAAGACACAAAACGAGAGTGAGAAGGGGAAGAGAGAGAGAGAGAAGGGTGGGAGACAGAGAGAGCAAGAAGGGGGAGACACAGAGAGCGAAAAGTGGAAAACACAGAGAGGGAGAGAGAGAGAGAAGGGTGGAGGACACGAACAGAGAGAGAGGGGGGAGACAGAGGAAAGGGTGGGAGACAGAGAGAGTGAGAAGGGAAAGTGAGAGAAAGAATGGTGGGAGACAGAGTGAAAAGGGGGAGACACAGAGACAGTGAAGAAACACAGAGAGCGAGAGAGAGAGAAGGGGGAGACACAGAGGGGTCAATTCAATTCTGTGCGAATTAAATAGCGCTGGGAATTAGCTCACGGGGCTATACAGTTCAGCGCAATGTCACAAGGCCGGTTCTCACTGACTAAACATGGTGTTTTGTCACAAGATCTGGCATTCACAGACATAAATGCCTGGGCGATACTGTTTCCACCACGCTAAGGTCAGAAATCAGCCTTGCGCGAGGATTGTTGTTTTGATTCCTATTCGCATCCTCGTCGTCTGTCACTGCGTGCTACATTGAATAGCTCCAGAAGCTAATTCCCGGCGCTATTCAATCTGCGCCAAATTGAATTGACCTCAGGGGGGTAGCAGAGAGGGTGGAGACAGAGAGAGAGATGGAGCAAGTCAGAAAGAGAGATAGCGAAGGGGGCAGAGAGAGAAATAGAAGGGGGGAGACAGAGAGAGAGAGGAGAGAGAGACAGAGAGGTGGGGGGCACAGAGCAAAGTGGGGAGACAGAGAAAGAGAAGGCGTTGAGAGAGAAGAGAGAGACACAATGAGGTGGGGGGCACAGAGGGATGTGGGGAGACAGAGAAAGAGAAGGGGTAGATAGAGAAGGGGTAGACAGAGAGAGAGGTGGAGGGGGGGGCACATAGAGAGAGAGAGAGAAGAGGGGAGACAGAGAAAGGGTTGAGACAGCCATCCCCTAAATCTCCTCCTCCTGCCCACCTACAGGTAGCATTGTGTAACCCCTCTCCCCATCAGGACAGGCAGCATTTTGTACCTTTTGCGGCATTTTGTACCTCTTACAGCAGTTGGTCCCCGCCAATATCGCTGGTAGCAGCGGCTCCTCATCTTTAGCTTCGGCAGCAGCGGGTCCCGTCTGTAGCTCCAGCAGCAGCGGTCCCCGTCTCTAGTGTAGATCCGGCAGCAGCGGGTCCCCGTATTTAGCTGCTGCGATAGCAGCGGGGTCCCATTATTTGGATTTCGCTCCTGTGAACCCGGCAACAGCAGCGTCCCGAGGGGAGGCGGCCGGTGAGAGGAAGGGGAGGAAATGTAAGTGGAGGGGAGGGACTGGACCGCCTCGACCAGCGGCCAGGGCCAGCCAGTGGATCCGCAAGTACCACTGCGCTGCACTAGTGGGGTGTATGTGGGCACTGGTTGGGTTGAACGGGTGAGGGAGGGAGTGGGCTCTCTCTCTTCAGGCAGCCATTGATGGTGACAAGAAAATATATATTTTTTATGGTCACCAAAGTCTACTAGCACAGTCTGGGCCTATTTTCATGGGGGTCCTGGAGCTGCAGCTCCACCCGCCCCATTGTTAATCCGGCCCTGGTCAGATGTGGAAGGATCTCTCAGATATCTGATAACAGCATACCCATCATACACATATGGGCACACGAACAGCTTGATCCATCTATTGATGGATCTCTATTTTTTTTAAATGGGCAGTTCTGGGTGGCAAGTGTGTGGCTGCCATATGATCACAGAGCAAATCAGCCTGTGCCTAACCCTGTCCCTTCGCTGTTTCATCCTATCCCTCCGGTCCATGCAGATTGTCAACATTTTACATGTCAACATTCTGCAGATGTGCATATGTTCAATGTCGACAATTCAACATTATCGACATCATACATGTATATAAGAACTGTATATAAGAAATATGGGGTTACATGCTTGGGAAAAGCATCTTTGACAGCTGACTATCCAGGGCAAAATGATTTAAGAAACTTTGGAGTTGATGTAGCAAACAGTGAAAACAGTGTACTCTAACACTGATAAGTTTAGTATAGGGTATAAGCTATTATCATGTGATTCAGTGCAGAGGCGTCACTCACCTCCTTAACACACAATGTGACGAAAAAAGGTGGGGCTTTGTGGGAATGGTTGGGGCTTAACTACAGAGGTGGGGCTTTGAAGGACCGAAATGGAGGCTGGGCTTTGTGATAAAGGGCGGGGCTTCGCATCCTGACACCCGTTTTTTTTGTCACTTGAGGGGTGAGGGCTGACTCCCGGTGAGTGCTGTCCCTGCAGTGCTGGCTCCTACACAGTGACAGGAGCTGAGTGTTGCACATAATATAACAGTGCAGCACTCGGCTCCTGTCACTGTGCAGGAGCGGGCATTTTGGTGTCACCCCTTGGCTGGTGACACCCGTGCCGGCCGCACCCTCCTTGTGATGCCACTGATTCAGTGGCAGGGGCTGGCTGGCAACTTTAAGCCTGGGCGACAAACACAAGCAAGTGGTCCATCTTTTCTACCAAGAAATATAAAAATGAGTTTGAGAATGTTGGGGGTGTGGTTTGCTTAATGTGGGTGTGGTTTACATAGCTCATGAAATATATAGTAACAATTACCAGCAGTTTATTTTTATTTATTTCAAATCAGAGTTTCAGCTAGAGATGTGGGGCGGGCACCTTTAGAATTTTGGATCTGGATGATTTTTTTTAAAAAACCTTAAAACCAGCTAAAATCACAGAATTTGGGGGTAATTTTGATCCTATAGTATTATTAACCTCAATAACATTCATTTGCACTCTACTCTGAACAACTCACACCTCACAATATTGTTTTTAGGCCACAAGGTTGCACAGAGGTACAGTAGCTGGATGACTAAGCTAAGCGATACAAGTGGGCGGCACAAACACCTGGCCCATTTAGGAGTGGCACTGCAGTAGCAGGCAGGATGGCAGTTTTAAAAACTAGGCCCCAAAGACCACATAATGCAAAGAAAAATAAAGAGGTGCAAGATGGAATTGTCCTTGGGCCCACCCATAACCCCACCCACCCTTATGTTGTATAAACAGGACACGCACACTTTAACAATCTAATCATTTCAGTGACAGGACTATGGCCGAAATGATTGGTTTGTTTGGGCCTCCGCGAAAAAATAAGCAATTAATCTCTTCTTGCACAAACTGGCTCTTCAGTGGCAGATGTCGTCCTCATCCTCAGATTCCCCCCCCCCCCCCCTTCAGTGTTTACATCCTCATCCAGAGAAATAATATTCAAACAAAACCTCCCCATTTATGTGTCAGTGGACTGCTTACGCTATTACCCAAAGTTTCTGAACTTGACGATGACTTATGCTGAATGCGCTGCAGGTGACGTATAAGGGAGGATGTTCCTAAGTGGTTAACATCCGTACCCCTACTTATTATGGATTGACAAAGGCAACAGGTGGCTTGACACCTACTGTCCGGATTTGTGGAGAAATAATGCCACACTGAAGAAGTGGTTTTTTGGTATTTTGCCCAGTCATGACAATTGGCTTTTTCATCCCAGGGCCAACAATTGCCTCCACTGATTCCTTATTCAAACAAACCACATCACCATCAGAATCCTCATCGTCAACTTCCTCCGCAGCGCCAGCTACACCCATATCCTCCTCATCCTGGTGTACTTCTACAGTGACATCCTCAATCTCAATATCATCAACTGGACTGGTGGTGTTCCTACCAGCGCTCGCAGGGGATGTGCAAATGGTGGTAGGAGCCTCCTCTACCCATACAGTGTTGTGAAGATCAGGCCTAGACATGGCAACCACAGACAGTGCCAACACTCCTGTATTTTCACTACACCCCTGTAATTTTACAGCATACAAAACAGGGCCAGTGTACATTGATTTTCACTGCACCCTAGAATAATTACAGCATACAAGACAGGGCCAGTGTACATTGATTTTCACTGCACCCTAGAATAATTACAGCATACAAGATAGGGCCAGTGTACATTGATTTTCACTGCACCCTAGAATAATTACAGCATACAAAACAGGGCCAGTGTACATTGATTTTCACTGCACCCTAGAAAAATTACCGCATACAAGACAGGGCCAGTGTACATTGATTTTCACTGCACCCGAGAATAATTACAGCATACAAGACAGGGACAATGTACATTGATTTTCACTGCACCCTAGAATGATTACAGCATACAAGACAGGGCCACTGTACATTGATTTTCACTGCACCCCTGAATTTTTACAACATACAGGGCCATTGTAATGTTATTTGAACAGCAACACCCCTATATTTCCTTCATACAAGAGCAGAGTGCTTTTAATTTTTGACAAATTGACCTTTGAATTTTTACAACATACCGGTCCGGCAGTACCCCTATATTTTATAGCATACAGCAGTGTGCTTTTAATTTTTTACAACTGCACCCCGGAATTTTTACAAAATACAGGGCCAGTGTAATGTTATTTGAACAGCAACACCCCTATATTTTACATATATTTAAGCGATACAAGTGGGTGGCACAAACACCTGGACCATCTAGGAGTGGCACTGTAGTGGCAGAAAGGATGTCAGTTTTAAAAACTAGGCCCCAAAGAGCACATAATGCAAATAAAAAAAAAGAGGTGCAACGAGGTAGCTGGATGACTAAGGGCCAGTGTAATATTATTTGAACAGCAACACCCCTATATTTTACAGCATACAGCAGTGTGCTTTTCATTTTTAACTGCGTGCCTGAAGTTTTACAACATTCAGGGCCAGCAGCACCCATATATTTTACAGCATATAGCAATGTGCTTTTAATTTTGAATAACTGCACGCCTGAATTTTTACAACATACAGGGCCAGCAGCACCCCTATATTTTAAAGCATACAGGAGCAGTGTGCTTTAATTTTTAACAGCTGAACCCCTGACTTTTTATAGCATACAGCGCCAGTGTAATGGTATTTGAACAGCAACACCCCTATATTTTACAGAATACAGCCGTGTGCTTTTAATTTTTAACTGCACCCTTGAATTCTGACAATATACAAGACCAGCAGCAGCCCAATATTTACATACAGGAGCAGTGAGCTTTTAATTTTTAACAATTTGCCCCCTAAATTTTTACAACATACAGGGCCAGCAGCAACCCTATATTTTACAGCATACAGAATGACAGTTATCCTGCACCCTGTACAACACAGTGACAGCATAGACAGCAACACCCATGTACAGCTGCAGCACATGAAACACCAGTGACAGACAGTGACAGCCAGGACAGACAGGACAGCACTCCTAACACAGCACACATAAACCACAGTGACTGCAACAGCACCCCTACAGAGCACACACTAACCCCACCCGATGCCACCACCCACAGAGAGTCAACAGTAACTAGGTCGACAGGTTTTCTAGGTCGACAGGATGTCTAAGTTGACATGTACTAGTTCGACAGGTCAAAAGGTCAACAAGAGTTTTTTACAATTTTTTTCTTTTATTTTGAACCTTTTCATACTTAACGATCCACGTGGACTACGATTGGAACAGTAATCTTGCCTGAAGCATGATGAGCGAAGCAAGCCAATGCTTTGGCACACGGTGCACTAATTGGGGTTCCCGGTCACTCTACGAAGAAAACGACACCAAAAAAACATAAAAAAGTAATGTCGACCTTTTGACCTTTTGACCTAGACCATATCGACCTAAAGACCCTGTCGGCCTAGAGACCATGTCGACCTAGTTACTGTCAACCAATAGTGGTTGACCTAGACACTGTCGACCTAGTTACTATCTACCTTCCATACCACACCAAACAAAAAGACAATATAATATTCTGGCATGCCACAAGTATTCAATGAAATAAAGACACACACAGTGTTATTTATAGAAACATAGACTGTGACAGCAGATAAGACCCACTTGCCCCATCTAGTATGCCCTAATCACATGTGCATGCACACACTAGTGTTCACTTTTTGTCAGGAGCCAATTAACCAACTGTACCAGTATATTTTTGGAGTGTGGGAGGAAAACAGAGTACCTGAAGGAATCCCACACAAGCACAGCTAGGGCCATGGTGAGAATCAAACCTGTGACCTCAGTGTTGTGAGGTAGTAATGCTAACCATTACACCAGGGCTGGCCAGAGTCAGTGAGCTACTCTGAAAACTGAAAAGCTTTTTTGGTCTACTAAGGTAACACACTTGCGCGCACTGCAGGAGTGCACGGAAAGGGGGGAGTTGCATAGCAAAAAGGGATGAGCCATAGCAAAAATTGGGCTTGGCCACAGTGCACGGGGTGTGGGAATTGTCTCGCTGAAATCACACATTGGCCTCCACAGAAAAAAACATACACAATGGCCCCCACAGTAATAACACATTGGCCCCCACAGGAAAACACACTCACTCACACACACACATACATACTGTCTCCCACAAGAAAAACCTAAACAGATTGTCCTCCAAATGGGTAAAAAAAAACATAATTAAATGACCCAATCACCAGCTAAAACTTGCAATTGACTTGCTTTTTGCACTTTTAATTAATCTGACTGTTGGTGCATGCAAAATCTTTATTGAGGATCAGCAGTGTATCAAATCCAAAATATGCTATATTTAATCAGAAAAAACTCTATATCACCATATAGTTTGATTTATAATGTGATAGTGTGATATGCCCCTTTACCTATCTACTTTAGTTCTGACTCTTTAAAGTACATTTGAGCTCTGACATGTTTGCAGATTTTTTTTCTAATTAAATATATCACTTTAGGTCATAGATACATCTCACAAGAGATGTAGTCACACAATAGTACCCCCAATTCAAATTATGCCACACAGTAGCACAATCATATTCACATTACACTGAATGTAGTGACCTTGATTCATATTACACATATACTGTAGTAGTGTCCCTTATTCACATTACAATACACAGTAGTGGTCCTTATACATGTTATGTCACTCAGTAGTGTCCCTTATACACAATGCCGACAGTAGTGGTGCCCTTTACACTTAATGCCCACAGCAGTAGTGCCTCTTACACATAATGCCCACAGTAGTCGTGCTGCTTACACACAAAATGACCACAGTAATAGTGCCAGTTACACTTTATGCCCACAGTAATTGTGCCCCTTACACTTAAAGCCCACAGTAATGGTGCAGCTTGTACATAATGCCCACAATAATAGTAGTACCATTTACACACAAAATGTCCACAGTAGTAGTGCCGGTAACACACAAAATGCCCACAGTAGTTTTGCCCCTTACACTTAATATCCACATTAGTAGTACCGCTTATACACAAAATGCCCACAATAATTGTGCCCCTTGCACTTAATGCCCACAGTAATGGTGCCGCTCAAACATAATGCCCACAGTAGTTGTGCTACTTACACAAAAAATGCACACGGTAGTTATGCTCCTTACACTTAATGCCCAAAGTAGTAGTGTTATTTACACATAAAATTCCTAAAATAGTCGTGCCCCTTATATTTATTGCCCACAGTAGTTGTGCCCCTTACACTGAATGCCCACATTAGTAGTGCTGCTAACACACAAAATGCCCACAGTAGTTTTACCCCTTACACTTAATGCCCACATTAGCAGTGCCGCTTACACACAAAATGCCCACAATAGTTGTGCCCCTTACACTTAATGCGCACATTAATAGTGCCGCTTACACACAAAATGCCAACACACAGTACTATACTTGCCTGAAGCCCTGCTCCTGCACTCACCACCACCTGGTCCAACAGCTCCTTGCGTTTGGCTCTATGCGAGAGTCATCATGACAATCCCTCCCTGCACGCACTGCAGGAGCTGAAAGGCGAAGCTCAGGAGTGAGCGCCATCCTCCGACTGTAGTGAAAGAACCGCCAGGCGCTCATTGGTACAAAATCTCTGTAGGCGTCCGCCAAATGGCTCACATCTCCTCAGTGTTGGGCTGCAGCACTCGGCCCTGCTTACCTGACAAGTCTTCAATCATGCTCGGCTGACTGCTTGCATCCTGCTTGACCATTTGCTAGCTGCACACATGCAAAAGAACAATAATAATAAAAAATAAAAAAAATAAAAATAATATACACACACACACACACACACACACACACACACACACACACACACACACACACTTATAGTATAAAGAATTAGTGTCTCCCCCCAAAGCACTTAACTGGTTTCTGAAGTGGTAGAGAAAACATGCAGCAGGCTATCCTCTTCTCTGGAGCACTGATCACCTCTGCCCTCTCTGTCCCTCTCCTACCTGGGGGCAATGAAAACTCTGAGAGTGCCTCTGTCTCTTTTTTTTTTAGCTCCAGGCTCATCCCATCACACTGCTCTGTTAAGCCCAAACCCCTTTCCCACTCTCTTGGAAAGGAAGCCTTGGCTCCCAATTGGTTATTGATGGCCATCTTCTTGTAGCCTGCTATGGTGGCAACCATTTTTAGTTAGCCCCTGCTGTCAGTCATTACGGCCAGAGCAGGAGCATACTGCAGTCAGGTGACCCTGAAATTCTAAAATTGTAGTGGATCAGGGGTAAGGCGGCACTCTGCCCCCCTGCCAAGCTTGCCACTAAGTGGGTAAGGAGGATGTTAAACTATTAATCCACAAATATTAATAATACTTTAGTTCATTACAAATAACATAATACTTAATTTAAAGTATACACAACTCCGTAGTCAATAAAGTGAGCTACATTACTTAAAATCCAAACTATTCATTTGAGATCTCCCAGACATGCAAAAAGCCCCAAACAATGATGACTTAGAATGATCCCTTACTTCTCACCAGGTTCCTGCAGAAGAAGAAGACTACTCAGTCTGGTCTCTCCACGCAGTTGTGCATGGGGAACACCTCAATGTCAATGAGACCAAGACGATTGTAATAGTCAGTGGACGTGATGCGTGCTTCATCCAGACTGATAAAACCACATACAAGCCGGGTGATACAGGTAGGACCAAACAGCATGGAATCACATAGCAGCTAATATTAAACAGTTGGGATATAAAATGGACAAACAATGTGCTTAAATATATTTTGAGACTTTGGAACTCATTGTCCTTTATTGGAGTATTTGGCTTTGAAATAAAAGACCAATATTGTTCAAAAAAGCACCTCTAACTGGCTCTTTCAATTCAACTAATCCATACCTCCCAACATGAGCCATTCCAGGAGGGACAAAACGCTCTCTACCTGGACTTCCCTCTTATTTTTTGATTGCCAACACCTGTGTTAATATACCTTCTTATCAATTAAATAATTGAACATAGGTGATGCCAATTACATATAAGAGGGATGGCCAGGAGCAGTACATTTTGTCCCTCCTGGAATGGGTCATGTTGAGAGGCATGCTAATCAGAGTTACCGCCATACTGTAGATGTCAGTGTGACCTCAGTGCTTATTTGTTGACACAGGTACATTGTTTCTTTTACTTTGTGCAAATGTCTTATACAGTATCTCTTGTAAGCCATCTCCCGATGCAGAGGCCTTTTACTGGTAAAAACAGGTGCATCCTTTCCTCTCCATCACTACAGTATGTTGCTTTTGTATTGTTGTATAGCCGTGACGTACAGTCAGGGTAGCAGGGGAGGCAGAGCTTTCACTGTCATACTCCCGTAAACTCCATAGTCTTCACTGTAAAGAATATTATATTAATTCAATGAAGACATTTTTAACGTATTATATATTTTTTTATTAATTCATCTTATTTTTCTATTATTCTAATCATTTTCGTAGTCAAAACTCACCACCAAATGATATACTGTATGTGTGTGTGTGTGTAACTCATTCTCTGATACTAGCATGTGCCTCCCCAGCCATTGACCTCACTGCACCTCACTGCTGTATAGACAATTGCATGTAATGTGCCACATTCATATACAGTATCTCAGCTACTGTACTACCACTAGCAAAGTACCAAAAACTGTTCTGGATTAAAATTGTATAATTGTACAACCCTTAATGTGTTATGGATGAAGAATTGTGTTCATGTATACGATTATTTTCTTGACTAAAATACTGTAAGTATAGACACTTTACCTGATATTAATTATTTGATGATTTTAGTGAGGTTTCGGGTGATATCTGTGGACGCGAATTTCCATCCTGCACCAAAAACGGTGAGATTTATATTTTTTGCATCCCATTAAATTGCAAATGACAACTTGGTAACATAGGAATAAGGCAGAAAGTACATAAACCTGAAACAGACCTTTTTTTGAAATAGGGAAATACTGTACAGTGGACCCTATTCAGTAAGGATTGCAAATTCTGCTAAGTAGTAGTTGCTGCGATCAAATAGTAGCCGCCCAGAAATACAGAATAAACATGCATCGTAGAAATGGCGAATGCATTGCAATATGCAGCTGTTCGCAGAACCATACGCAACTACCGGAACATCGAGCCAGGCAAGGTCATCCGCAATTCTTGCAACACAAGAGGATGACTGACATCAGAGGCCCTCATTAAAAACTCCTTGGTACGCCTGTGTTTTTTCAACACACCCAGAAAACGTCAGACAGTGGCTGCATTGCGATCACAATGTGCATACATTTTCTGTTACTATTTTATTCACATGTGCGCAATGCGAATGATGCGCATGCACAGTCATTTGATAATTGGCCGGATTGCGATTTACAAATTTTGCAATCTAACCTGAATGAGGTCCTGTATCAGTAACAACCAGTGACAACTACTCACCAAACAGATTACAGTACATGAATTAGAAGGGAAAATTTATCAAAGCTTGGAGAGAGATAAATGGGGTTATTTACTGAAGGTCAATTTTTATTGATTTCAAATTGATGAAAATTGATCTCAATTATTGTTGAGCTTCATTTTTTATATTGATTTTTAAATGTTTGTTAATGTACGTTTTAGCCCTGGAAGTACATTGATTTTGATTGATTTAAATCAGGGATGGGGAA
This sequence comes from Pseudophryne corroboree, assembly GCF_028390025.1. Classification (NCBI taxonomy): domain Eukaryota; kingdom Metazoa; phylum Chordata; class Amphibia; order Anura; family Myobatrachidae; genus Pseudophryne; species Pseudophryne corroboree. Next base: position 707,171,266 of record NC_086446.1, on the reverse strand, counting down.
CCTTCGGTCCTCCAGCTGCTGTTGAACTACACATCCCAGCATGCCTTGCAACACTTTTAGCATGGCCAAATAGCAAAACTGTAGCAAGGTATGCTGGTATGTGTAGTTCAACAACAGCTGGAGGACCGAAGGTTCCCCATCCCTGATTTAAATCTTTCAACATCGTCCTTTAGTAAATACCTGTATATCCCAAAGTACTAACCAATCAGTTCCCGCCAATTTGAAGGCTGTTTGAAGAAAGACAAAAGCTAATTGGTTGGTACTTTATCTCTCTCCACTTTATCATTCTCCAAGCTGAATAAACAGTAGTTTATTCAAATTATTATTTTTAAGTGGGCATAGAAAATTACTATTTATACAGCAAATTAATGAATGAATCAATTAATTAAAGGTTTTATGTGCACAGCTACTAAATAACATTTTTTTTTCTTAACTGAAATCTGACAATGTACTAGTTGGTATTAAAAGCTTTAACACTTTATAAGTGTTATATATTACAGGTTGTGTATCCCTTATCCAAAATGCTTGAAACCAGAGGTATTTTGGATATCGGATTTTTCCGTATATTGAAATAATTGCATACCATAATGAGATGTTATGGCGATGGGACCCAAATCTAAGCACAGAATGGATTTATGTTTCATATACACCTTATACACACAGCCTGAAGAAACAGTAATTTTAGCCAATATTTTTAATAACTTTGTACATTAAACAAAGTGTGTCTACATTCACACAATTCATTTATGTTTCATATACACCTTATACACACAGCCTGAAGGTCATTGAATACAATATTTTAATAACTTTGTGTATTAAACAAAGTTTCCATATATTGAGCCATCAGAAAATAAAGGTTTCACTATCTCACTCTCACTCAAAAAATTACGTATTTCGGAATATTCAGTATTTCGGAATATTTGGATATGGGATACTCAACCTGTAGATACATTTGAATCAAATAAAGAGATACTGAGAATAATGCTATCACAGAGGTACCAAACTGCTCAGTATAAAGTGAGAAATAAAGTATAAGATATAACAAATATGAACTAAAAACACTTTTTTATATTCTGATATTGGATCATTCATTATGTTTGCAATATTCTACAGATAATTAGAATATAATATGATACTGTACAATGTTGAATTTTTTTCAGCTTCATACAATTTAATTAATAGTGCTAAAACATACAAGCTTTCTTACAAAAGTAAGGTTCATCTGTATAGCAAACACTTCCAACATTGCTACAAGGTACAGAAGTGACCTTGTACACCTACTGTAGCAATTCAAGTGTCACTTGAATCGGACCTCTGTCTTTTGCCCATTTACCCAGCTGAGTTGCAGACAATAACTACATGAAATGCCAGCATCAGTAATCAGGGTAATCACGCATTCTAATTTATTTATTTTTTTAACAATTTTATATAGAGACAAGGTATGATGTAAGCAGGAAGACCAATCACCAGACCTCTCTCTATGGGGTTTGAGCTGGGCGAAAAATAGAAGAGGGCAAAATTAAAAAAATATTTTGGTGTTAATTTGGTTTTAAACTAAATTTAAATCAAATGTCATAAATACGTTGCAACAGCTTCTAGCAGTTTTACATGTTTATTTAAAATGTAGAACTTCCAGGTCCAGTTATAATTATATAACCTGAGCCATGATCATATAACACATTGTGTAGTCGCACCATATGTCCACATTACTAAGAAGAATACAGTCAGAAGAGAACGCATCACTGTGGTGGCAATTTAGGCAAACGTGTCTGAATCATAATTCTGCAATTGAAATAGATAAAACATAACATTGGGAAATGCAGTAAGCCAAGTGCATTACTACACTCATTTCTGTTCATGTAAATGTTTTGACTCTTCTAAGTATAGTGGAAATCAAAAGAAAACATGTCACCCTATATATCCCATGTCATTCATAGGGGGGAATGTAATAGGGTGTGAGAATCAGAAAGTGAGCGATTTTGTGAGAGTTCTCCTGTTATTTTTTGAAGTGGCAATCATTTATATGGCAAAATCTACCTGGTTTTGCCATATACTGTACATGATTACCACTTTACAAAAAAAAAAAAAAAAAAAAAAAACAGGAGAACTCTCACAAAATCGCTCACTTTCTGATTCTCACACCCTGTTAAATTTTCCCCATTATGCCTGTTTGTTAAACTATTTGTTGAGGTTACAATTGGACTTGTCAGCCACCCAAAGTATAAAGAATATTGAAGGGAGTTGAATGCTGCAGTAGACGTATTTGGATCCTTTGCCAGTCTTGCAAAGGCGACTTTATGCAAATACTGGTACTAGTCCTTTTCTGGTGTACAAGCCAAGGGCGGATTGGGATGGAAAACCATCCCGGGAAATTTATGGAAGTAGCCCTAATGGGGGTGTGGTCTGATGAGGGGGTGGAGTCTGTTGAGGGGGACGGGATCCCTCCTCATAGGGCCTGTTTGTAAGCAATTGTGGCCTTCCATGCGTCTTTTGCTGCAGTTGTTTCTGAGACCAGGGGCGGATTGGGAACTAAAAGTTGTCCAGTAAAATTTTGTAGAAGTGTCCTGACATGGGCAGCACAAGACGAATAACATACTCTGTAGCCATGGCAGCATCACTGGATGGCAGAATTACTGTACTGCAGAGTTTGAATAACAGAATGACAATGCAGTGTACTGAGTGTGGTGGGCTGCCTGTCATGTGGGGGGTGGCCCACATGACAACACACAAAATAGGCCCCACAGACAAGTTGGCCTACCAGGAGTCTTCCTGGTGAGCCCTATGGCCAATCCGCCCTTGGTACAAGCCTCTCCCTGGTGTACAAGCCCCTCCCAGATATTCAAGTTCCTCCCTGGTGTACAAGCTCCTCCTTGGTGTACAAGCCTTTTCCTGGTATATAAGCCCCTCCCTGTTGTATAAGCCGTTCCCTGGTGTACAAGCCCTAATCCAGTGTACAAGCTCCTCCCTAGTGTACAAGCCCCTCCTTGGTGTACAAGCGTGCATCTGCATGTGCAAGGACTAAGATGCCCACTTTGTGCATCTTTAGATGGTAAAATCCTGCTTGGGGCACCTTTAAATGCAACCATTATCTCAAATTGCATCAGCCACATGCGAAGTGTAGATTGTCCATCACAGTATGGCTTCCAATGTGAGTGATTAATCGTCTGAGCACAGAGCCACGTCAGCAACACGGCCATGATGCACCCATAAGATGTACCATCTCCATTCATTCACATAGCCACTTCCTTGTCACCTTTCAGTCGTCACCCTGCCGCTATAGATGCGTACACAGGAGAAAATATATCCAACTGCATCTGACAACAATATTGTGTCCGACACTCACAATCAGGCCCTGCTGTATACAGCTGATCTGTTTCACAATGCTAAACACATAATGAGACTGTAAAACTCTTGAGAGATACAGATTAGTACTTTTAGCTCCAGTGCCAAGTGAGATGATGCAATGATACTGCTGTTTACTGTTTGCCTGACTGTATGTATCCAACCAACACATAGTTAAGAAGTCATTAAGAATTTATTTTCACTATGCTTTTTTCTTTTTCTTTGTTATCAGATTTCTGTGATTAAGCTAACGGTAGGTATTACATTACCAATTTCTGTATCTGATTATGTTTTAATTTAACCATTTATATGGGTTGAAGAACAAGACCAATGTTTATTTTACATTAAAAGGTCCATCATATCAAGTCACGCATCATCGCTTAGAGAGTGATAAAATGGACAGAGCAAAAGTACCAGCCAATCAGCTCCTAACTGTCATTTTTCAAACACAGCCTGTAACATGGCAGTTAGGAGCTGACTGGCTGGTACTTTATCTCTCTCCACTTTATCTCTCTCTAAGCGATGATGCATCTAGCCCACAGTCATTTTTGCTTTTATTATTTTCTGTTTATTATGTTATGTGCTCCTGTATTTTGGATTGTATCTACTAAATGTTACTGCTGATGTTACCAGGAAAACTATTACAAAACCTTAAACTTATCAAATGTTTACATCACTCTGGGGGTGTACCCAGCGCTCCCCGTAATGCTGGGCTGCCCCCCAGGCACTCCGCTTGCACTGTTGGCTCCTCTACAGTGACACGAGCTGGGCGCTGCACGATAATATCTCCCATTCACTGAGGAGGAGTCAGCAGTTTGGTGTCACCCCCTAGAAGGTTGACACCCGGGTGCCGTCCTCACACAGTGCCGGATTAAACCCTGTGGAGGCCCCTAGTCAGTCTAAATGTCGGGGCTCCCTCGCAAATTACCTCCTAATACGTTTTTAATTTTACCAACTAACAGTCTACAATCTGGAAACTAATGTGAATCTGAGGTCTATAATTTATGTACTTTAAGTTGTTAATGGGTACATTACATTAATACAGTATTTTCTCTATAAAATCTTTAATGTAAGGTTTTAGGGTTCTATTTACTAAGAGTTGGACAGAGATAAAGTGGACGGAGATAAAGTACCAGCCAATCAGCTCCTAAATGTCATTTTTCAAACCCAGCCTGTGACATGACAGGAGCTGATTGGCTGGGACTTTATCTCCGTCCAAGGCTTAGTAAATAGACCCCTTAGTTTCTTTGAGTTGATTCATTTTTTCTATCTTTTGGAAACAATTTAAGAAAGCTTAATTATAATTTTTTTTTCAAGATCAAATTAATATTATATTGATCTGTGGTTGGGGGCCCATAAAAGGTGCGGTGCCCAAAGACCGGTGCCTACTCTGCCTATTTGGTAATCCGGCACTATCCACACCCCCTACATCCCCCAAGTAATGCCTCTGCCACAATGGATTACAACAGATCTATCTTTACTCTGTTTGCTCACAGGATCCAAACCAGAACCGCATTGGACAATGGCTGAATGCACCTGTTAACCATGGGATTGCTGATTTCACTTTCCCTTTGTCAAATGAACTATCTCTTGGAAGTTATATAATTAACATACCTTCTGCATGTGCAAAATTCTTTACTGTGTCTGAATATGGTAAGTTGCAAATAAACCAAAGAGTAGTAATAGATTTACATATAAAAAATAAATATGCTAACATATGGTTATAATGAAATTTACAACAGTAAAATTGCACAACAATATGTATAAATAAGTCTATGCTTTGCCAACATCTGCAAGTTTATGATTTGCAGAACATAAATTGTGTATCATAAAGTTTAACATATTTGGTACTATTTCATAGTTTATATCCTGAGGAACTGTACGACTATTGTCACAGAGTTCTGTAATCCCTACTGACTTGAACCCAGGTCTGTGTATATAACCTGTATGAGTGTGTATAACCCAGTGTATACAGCAAACATGACCCATATAAATTATGTCTAGTCCATGGCCTAAATCAGACCTGATCGCAGAAGTAAAATCTTTCTCTAATGGGCAAAACCATGTGCACTGCAGGTGAGACAAATATAACATGGGCAGAGAGAGTTAGATTTGGGTGGGTTATTTTGTTAATGTGTAGGGTAAATAATACTGACTGCTTTATTTTTACACTGCAATTAGATTTCAGTTTGAACACACCCCACCCAAATCTAACGCTCTCTGCACATGTTATACCTGCCCCACCTGCACTGCACATGGTTCTGCCCATTAGAGAAAGAAATTGCTGCTGCGATCAGGTCTGAATAAGGCCCACAGTTATGAAGGGTAATCTGTATACTTTGTATAGTCCACATTATGAACATCTAGAACCAGTGTTGGGCTGGTGCATAATGGGCCCACAGGGGTAGGATGCTGTGATAAGGGTCCATGTCATTCACCAGTCCGTGGTCCTGCTGTGCCAAGTAAATGACCCACTAATAAAGTAACAATGTTTTATTTCAGTGAATGGTCTGGAACTTGAATCGTAAGAGAGAAAAAGGAAACCTTAGGAAGTGGGGCCCACTGAGGAGATCCCTTACCCCCCCTGTTACCCAGTCTAGTACTAGACATAATCATAATCAGTGGCGTCACAAGCCGGGTGTGGGGGGTGCGGCCCGCACCCGGGTGTGACACCTAGAAGGGTTGACACCAATCTGTGGGCTCCTCCGCAATGACAGGAGCCAGGTGCTTCAGTGTGCAATTCTGCTGCAGCACCCAGTTCCTGTCATAGAAGAGGAGCCGACAATGCTGCAGACAGTCTCCGGGGGCAACCCAGTAAAGCCCTGCATCTCCGGAGATGCTGGGCACCCCCCCGGAGTGATGACCCATGAGTCCACGCCCCCTTTCTTTTGCAGCCATGCCCCCTTTTGCCACGAGCGCGCTGGCATATTAGGTGTGCGCACCGGGTATCACTACACCCGGTGACGTCTCTGATCATAATACAATTGTATTATATTCTGTGCAGACATGGGACACTGGGTTGGATTCAGACATAGATGCAGATGTACAGTGGAATGCACTAAAAAAATGCGGTAAAAACCCCCATCTTTAGTGGTTTTTACCACATTTACATATGCACTAAGCCCCACATCCTGGGGCTTCGGTGCAGAGAGTAACACCAGCTTTTGCTGGCAATACCCTATAGATGTCTAAGGGCTTCTTTCCGCAATGTGCTGTCAGAGGGATCCAATGGCATAGGAAAGGACAGCTTTTATCATAAGAATTATCCTTTGCAGTACTAATCGCATATGTTATTGCATATGGGATTGGTACCACTGTGATAATGGCACGATGTTTGGCTGAATGTATTCCACCTTTATAGTGCATCCCGCCCGTAGCTAGGACTGTGTCTTCTGCAGCAGCATAACTGTGTCTGTATGCATATTCCATGGCTGATGGTCACCCTACTGAGATGTGTATGTAGCTGCAGTTGCTGACCACGATATACACACAACCCTCTTTTACCACCCAACAAATCTCACCAAAATTGCATCTATCTGTGTGCAATATCACTCTGTAAGCATTAGAATGCTGGTAGCCTGTCTCACCCCCTACTCACTGTAACTCTCTCCTCACTACACTAAGCTTCAGTGTCCATTGTGTCTCCTACCTGCATCTCTTGCTGCTGCTGACTGAGCTCCAACTACAGTGCACTTCCTGGTCACATGACACATCCAAATGTTCATCCGTGCACAAGGCCCACCCCCACACTCAGGGGCATGCCTCTATTGTCTACCTTTCTGTGCAGCATTAATGCCCGTGGTGGGACCCCACAAAGCTGGAGAGTTTTAACGATAAAAAGGATTACAATAAACAAAGAAGATATTTATAAGTCATAAATATCTTCTTTGTATTATTATAATAATTGTTATATCAAAACTCTGGAGTATGGCAGGGAGGATAGGGTAGGCTCTGCTTTCCCTGACTACCCTGACTACAAGTCCCTGGTGCAGTAAGGGGGGGGGGGGAATTAACAAAACCTTTGAGCTGTGAATGGAGCTCCACCACAGTCTGCACATCTCTTTGAAGAGTGAGACAAGTGGGCCTTAGGAGGGCACATAGGTGCTATTGAATCCTTATAATAGAGTCTGGACACTAATTCTGAGACATAGTGGAATAAGAAAGTATAATACAGGTTGAGTATCCCTTATCCAAAATGCTTGGGACCAGAGGTATTTTGGATATCGGATTTTTCCGTATTTTGGAATAATTGCATACCATAAAGAGATATCATGGAGATGGGACCTAAATATAAGCACAGAATGCATTCATGTTACATATACACCTTATACACACAGCCTGAAGGTCATTTTAGACAATATTTTTTATAACTTTGTGCATTAAACAAAGTGTGTCTACATTCACACAATTCATTTATGTTTCATATACACCTTATACACACAGCCTAAAGGTCATTTAATACAATATTTTTAATAACTTTGTGTATTAAACAAAGTTTGTGTACATTGAGCCATCAAAAAACAAAAGTTTCACTATCTCACTCTCACTCAAAAAAGTCCGTATTTCGGAATATATGGATATGGGATACTCAACCTGTATACACTATTTGTTTGATCAATTCATTGAGAATATTTATTGAAAGCATCACACTCAGCAATCTATATAAATCAGGGTATTATCATTATATTATATACGATGACATCTGGAATCCTGCTTCTTTAAATGGTCTCATACTTTAAATCCTGGGAGGGATTAGAAAATTTAGACGTTTACTTTAGGAGTCCTATTTATAGCCAGAAGAACCGTAGTATGAACGTGAACTACAGTTAATGGATGTATATACAGGAATTATACACTCCTAACACACTCTTGACTATCTATAAACTCCAATAGCAATATACGAGCCAATCCGGTGACATCTAGTGTGCAGCATTTTCATTTTAATCACGATTTCTTTCTTATTTACACCATTCTATTTTCCTTTTAATATTCGCTGGTTTTATTATATATTGTAATAAAAGTTATATTTTAATATAAGATTGTGTGCACCACAATAGGGCATTTCGAACCCTTTCTCTTCCTTTCTTTTGTAGATTTATTTTGCCTTTGGTAGTACCCCCCAAACAGTTTTGAATAACATTAACATGTTCTTGATAATAAAAATGGGGGTCATCTACTCGATATGAATCAACCTGTGCGACTAGTACTATAGCAACTCAACATAGAAATCTGCAGCTACTGTACATAGCAAGGGATGATTACTGGACATGATTATGATCCAAATCTAAAAGTGATCTCAAACAATTATTGACTACAATACTTGTAATGGACAAATTTTAAAACCTGTGCAGATACTGTATGTTGACTTACATTAATTTGCTTAACAGATAATATAACTTAAAGTAGAGTTTACAGTGTGAGTAGGAGAGAAGCAGAGGGGAGTTATAAAAGATTCCTAGTTAAATACAGAATTATAGAAATTGACAGCAGATAAGAACCACTTGGCCCATCTAATAGAGAAATGAAGTAGATGGGAAGATGACTAAATTGAAAGTGTCTAAGTTGGTCATTGTCAGGGACCCCAGTAGGTATCTCTGAAATTTCACTGACAATAGTCATAGTGAAAATAATTTAATCACCTTGACCAATCATGCAGATTCCCATGTCCTGATATAACAAAGGAAGAGCTAAATATAATATTCACATTGGATAGTCTGTCTCTCTGACTTTTGTACCCTACACCTATTTACTGCCATCACCCATTACACTCTATCACAACTGTGCAGGCTCAACAACACAGACTACCACACAGCTAGCTGGTTTCCTTCTGCTTCTAGCAACTAATAGGTTACAGCATAACCTTAGTGATCAAATAGCTTCCACAAAAATTGAGTTCTGGAGAATTTATAAAACTGACTAATAAAGGAAAACTTTATTTACAAAAGAAGTGCAATGCTTGATTATAGAAATTATATGAAGAGTAACAGATTACATAGACAAACGTGTTGCAATTTCAAATAAAAAGGAAAAAAGTTACAGAATATAACATGCAGCTTATTCTGGCTGAGGGGGAGCATCAGAAACTAGAGGTACATATTTATCAACTTCAAATTGACCTCCTAGTTTGACACAGATCAATAAACTCCTACACATATGATCACCTGACCCTCTACTCCATAGATGATATAATGACTAAATCTCTGATGACTTGCTGACCAGTTAATTAAATCAGGGTCCATCCTAGGAATGCCCACATAATTTTTAACTCAAGTACAAATAACTGTACATAATGTCCTCTGTGTAATAACTATCTGAAATATTGTATGTTCACATGAATTTCCATTATTTAGTGTAAATATAACATAGCTGGGAGGTGTGATTGGTCAGAGTGTTCATTTCATCCAACCTATACATGCTAGTGATTGCCAAATTGTACCTAACCAACACACCAATGTCATGTATTTTTTAGGATAACTAAAGCTCCTTGCTAGTGTAGAAATATACATTTGCAGTCAAAATCGATAACATAACGTTTGGTCTATGAGATCTGTTTGCAGTTTGAATACACTCTTTAGTTAGACACCTAAGTGTTTAATCCTGCTTACCACTTGCTGTGTTCAGCTTGATGTAATTAATAAACAGCCACATACAAAGGCATTATTTATAAATACCTGTTCACTTAATTTTTTCTGCTGGTCATAGTATGTCCTCAGAGAAATACATTCTAATGAACTACACTTAACATTTTCCATCATATTGATCTGTGTGGGGCGGACCTACAGTATAACCTAACGACATAACAAAAATGTAACTCGCTACTGTAATTTTGTGCCCATAATCCTCTACAGTATATAATTTCAATTCCTCTTTCTATTTCTTTCAGTACTGAAGAGATTTGAATTTCATTTGAATGTACCATCCCCTATAGCAGTGATAGATAAATCCTTTCACCTGGATGCTTGTGGCAGGTATGAAGAACAGTATTTCTATAGTGTGGCTCTTCAGACTTATACTGTCCTGTTCTATTATTACTAGATTTTATTTCTATTTCAGCTAGGCACACATCTGAAAGATGAATGATCCACAATTTGTTTCTGTCAGATGAGACAATCCTGAAAACATTCAATCTCCTGAATACACACTACACAAATATTGTTCCTATATGAACAATGATTTTCTTGGTGTGATGTATTTTACATGCTGTTAGGCAGATCTCTGTACACACTGCAGTTACCACACAACATGAGCTTATTGGGACTGACGAACATTGTGCAGCACTCCGGATGTCGGGAGCAAATCTGTTAAATGTATGAGCGAACGTCTGCCCCAAGTGCTGTCTTCACACTGCGCAATAAGCTGTGAGATGGCTGATAGATCTGATAATTGTACCATGTGCAACTAGCATTGCACAGTAGTCCTAGAAACATTTACACAGTGTTAACCTCATAAAACATATACAGTAAGGACAGATTCATAGCTGCACACAAGTTGGCATCAAGTGCGACAACATCACATGTGGCAACTGGGCCTAATTTACAAAATGGTGGTTTATTGACCTCATTGTGCAGGTATCCCGGGCCCATGGTCTGTGTGTTTGGAGGCCGATTTCCTGGCCCCAGCAGAGGAGTTCCGATGGCTAGACTGAGTAAGCTTCAGCCGAGCATTGCGGCACAGCTGCTACTGGGGGCACGTGAACGGGGTGCAAGCTTAGAGGGGGCAGTGGGACCTTGCCATGCCTGCCAACCAGGGAATGAAGAGGAGGCCTAGTGGCAGGCCAGTATACTTTAAGCATTTCTGGCAGCACTTATCTGACTGTCAGCAGCTGACAGCCTGTACTGATCGGGCAGGCAGCAGCAGCAGCATCATCGTCCTCTCTCTCCTCCCGGGCAGCTATTGCACGCACTTCCTCCTCCTGTAGCCTTGGTGACCGGGATCCGCAGCACCTCTCAAGGTCACAGGCAGGGAGATCCAGTCGCTGCCTTATCCCAGCCTTCATGAACTGTACAATGCATTTAAGCTTGCAGCCCAAATCACGGGTCCTGTAAAAATTTGTGGAAGCGGCCCAACACGGGAAGCACAAGAGGTATAACATACTGTGAATCATCCTGATGAGCCCTATGGCCAATCCGCCCCTGCTTACTCTACTGCCAGGGATTGTCGCCACTGGGGTGGGGTGCCAAATAACTCGGGTGACGGAAATCCTTTTTTTGGCCCTGGCCGCTGCCATCACAGTGATCTGGTGCTACATATTTGTATGCAGCTCTCAGATGGCAGAGGCTGGTAGGAGGCGTTTTTTTACTATGGGCACCTCCCGCAACATTAGCATATAAATTGTAAGTAAGTGCATATACCTGTATGAGGCACAGTGTACTGTTTATATGTTTATATGTTTATAACTTTTAGAAAATGATAATCCCACACAAGATCTACAACATAAGGCATATATATATATATATATATACGTAGACAGTGTATGACTGACACTCGGGAGACTTGAAAAGATAGGCTGACACAGTTGCTGATGACATCAGCAACTGTGTCAGCCTATCTTTTCAAGTCTCCCGAGTGCCAGTCATACACTGTCTACGTTCATATTTCTAAAGGACAGGGCACCGGAGCCATTTCTACTATAAGTTACAGGAGGAGTGCCAAACCTCTATATCCATTGCTATATATATACATATATATATATATATAGAGAGACGCGGCCCCGGAAGCGGAAGCAGTTGTGGACTTGGAGGAGAAGAAGGCTAAAAGTGGCACCGAATCGCCTGTGGAGCGGGGGACGAGACCGACGAATTTGCAAATTGACGATTTGGAGAACATCCATATTGACATCTAACCAGGGGACCAATTGCGGTGCAAAAACACCAGCTATTATAGCGTTTGATGTGCCCATTATAAATCATACTTCTGGTACGCATATTACCTATAGATACGACATCATACACAACCTAATTTGTTGTGAAGTTACTGCACTATTAGGCGCTTGTCCCTCCCCCCTTGTCTTTTTCCAGATTAATTTGTCACTAAACCTAGTGACACCTTGAAGGACTGAGCTGCCAACTACAGGAATACCCTGTGGAACCGAAGTGCAAGTTAATCTACCTTGGACTCTTTTTTGAATTCATTAATTGAGAAGGAAAGTAGCGCACCAACTAAATTCTATGTTCATATATATATATATATATATATATATATACGTAGACAGTGTATGACTGACACTCGGGAGACTTGAAAAGATAGGCTGACACAGTTGCTGATGACATCAGCAACTGTGTCAGCCTATCTTTTCAAGTCTCCCGAGTGCCAGTCATACACTGTCTACGTTCATATTTCTAAAGGACAGGGCACCGGAGCCATTTCTACTATAAATTACAGGAGGAGTGCCAAACCTCTATATCCATTGCTATATATATACATATATATATATATATATAGAGAGAGAGAGAGAGACCGACCAATCCTGTGCAAGGATATATATAGAGAGAGAGAAAGAGAGAGAGAGAGAGAGAGAGAGAGAGAGAGAGAGAGAGAGAGAGGTATATATCATATACAGGCAGCACTGCCAGTCTCAATTAACACATTAATTGGTGCCCTCCTGGGTACCTGATTTAGGGGTCTATGTACAGCATACTTGAAGGTGGCACACAGTATTAGAATTCAGACACAGACCTCAGCAGACAATGGGCCTAATTCAGTGAGAAATGCATAATTTGCTAATCGCAATGGGGCCAATTATCGAATGACTGCGCATGTGCAGCGTTCACATTGCGCATTTGCAGCAAAAACAGCGACTATAAATGCATACACATTGTGATCGCAATGCAGCCGCTGTTTGAGTGACAAGAAGCTGGCGTTTCTGGGTGTGTCTGAAAAAATGCAGGCGTGCCCAGGCGTTTTTAAGGTGGGCTTCTGATGTCAGCAATGACCACTTCCATCCTCTTGTTTAGCAAAAATTGTGGACGACCTTGCCTGGCGCAGATGGGAAAAAATCTTAATTGTTCCGGTAATTGTGTATGATTTTATGATCAGACCGCATATTGCGATGCATTCGCAATTTTTATGATGGGCGTTTTTTCAGTATTTCTGGGAGGCAACTATTTGATTGTAGAAACTGCATTTTAGCAGAAACTGCAATCCTTACCGATTAGGCCCATTACCAACATGTAGAGGCTTTATTTTCTCGCCATGAAGATGATGATGAGGAAATAAAGCATCAAAACATTGATATTGTCTGCTGTGGCTGTGTCTGAATTCTAACCCCGTGTGCCGCTTTCAAGAATTATATATATATATATATATATATAATAGCTGTTCTGCCCGTTCTTCGCATGGGAGGTTCTGATTTTCACTGTTGTACATATAAATGAGTGTTAATAATTTGGTAAAGCTATAGAGACATACATTTGAGACTTCTTAATGTAAGTAAATATTAATCCATGGTTCTTGACATTACACGGGGAGCACCGATGTCAGGTACAGTTTTTGTCATTTATAACATTCTATATACTGGAGGTGCAATCCAAATTTTGATTCGATTGTCCATTTGGGCGTTATCGTTCATGATTAAATGGAGAGAAGGAAGGTCGCACAAGTCTTCTGTTATTTTGAATTGACCCCCTTAGATATTTTCTGTTTTATTCATATAAATAGTCTTTAATGGGGGGTGCTACCACAGGCAAGGTAGGATAATCTGTATACAGGAAGAAAACAAGATTGCCATATAGTGGTGCACGTTAATGCTCATAATAAAATTGAACTTTTAATTCATATTATTAAAAAGAACATTGCGAAATATAGGATAAAATAAAGAAGTGAAAGAATAGAAAAAGTGTTTAAAATATGTGACTTCCCACACACAAGGCATCCGCAAGCTATAGTTCTGTATGCCTATTATAGTATGTGTATATCCTTATATTTTCTTGTGCTTATTAATAAATATTATGCAATTATCAGTACATATCCTAGGGTTCCACAGAGATTTGTGTATTGATTCTTATTTGCAGTATAACCACTGTACTAGGGTATATGTTACAAGGTATAACTATATTTAATCCCTATACTGAAGAATCATCACAAGGCTCCCTAAGTGACCAATTTTATCACAGAGATCCCCAAAAGAATCAGTCTCAATAATTATATAACAGCAGATCTGGGTGACCACATTCACCTAGTATTATGTATCCTTCCTGGAGGACTAAGCTTTGGTATAATCAAATATGGTAAGTGTTGTGAAAAAGGTGTGTATTCTTTCACCCCAAAGACAGTTACCAGTGAGTTCAATAATTTATATCTGTATAGTATAACTCATTAGGGCTGGTGTGTTCCAATAGGACGAACGGTCTTTGCTTGACTATATTCTTAAGATAAATACTACCCAGCTAAATACAGTTCATATTTCACAGATATCCTGCTGCATAAAAGGAATCATTGTGAGTAATTTTGTCATGTCACCAGTTAGAAAAATATATAATACAGTGCTGAAAAGCTATTAAATATTATTGCACCATATATGTGTCCTTTATTAATAGAACGATTATACAGTCTGGCTGTGGCTCATATATTACTATAATTACTTTGATATCATGGCTTATAAATGTTGTTATACCACATTTAGATCCTCTATCAACAGCACAGTTCTGCAGTTTAGTTGTAACTCATATGTTGTTACAAATGTTTCAATGTTGTAGCTGGTTCTGTGGGATTAGTTTCCACCAACACAGAGCAAACAGCTCTTGAGAGATGCTTTCATAATGTCTCTATCATTGATTATAGCAACATAGTTACACATTCTGACTATGACTCATATCTTGCTGTGAGTGTTTCAGTATTGTAGCTATTTTGATGAAACCCGTTTCCATCAACACAGGCAGCTATTCGTGTGTATTATTACACCATATTTATGTTCTATATTGGCCACACGATTTGCTGTAAGTATTTTAATGTTATAGCTGCTTCTTGTAATATTAATTTCCATCAACAATAACAGCGGCTGTTAGTAAATATTTTTGGTTTTATTTTTATTTTTTCATTTTTTCACCATATCCATGTCATTTACTGGTGACACCGTTGTATAGTCTGACTGTGATGCATATGTTGCTGTTACTATTATGACTCCTTTAGAAAAAGTATATACTTTCCATCAGCATAAATAGCTGTTATATTCGATTTTATATTTAACTTCAGGATATAATCTATTATTAAATAGTCAGTGTAAGTTATTTAATATATTCCTTTTTTATCACACAGAAATATACATATATCTCTTCCACCCTAATGGTTAACACAATGTTTTGCTCCTGTGGACAGAGCTAAATACGGGGTATTCTGTTATATGTGTAATAAATACTACGTATCACATTACCATATGTTAAGTGCAATAGTGAGACCATTAGCACATAGAGGCTCAGAAGAAGCAACTGCGAAACGTGCGTCAGGCCTCCCTGTGCACACAGCGTCCACCATTGTATAATGCCAATATAATAAAAATATCTCATATGCACTCCCAGAAAGGAATAACTATTTAGAAAGAAAATGTGCGGATAGAAATGTGTATTAAGATAGAAAGTGTGTACTAAGATAATCTTGTGCATTACAGCAATTAATGAGTCAATAACTTGGGCTACCATTTGGACACTTTGTCTCCCACAAGGGCACCAGTATATGGATAGGAAATGTGTATCTAGATAGTCCTTTATATAATAGTGGTTCTACGGGTTAAATTTCAGACCACTGTTTTCAGTATAGAGCAAAGACATAGACACTGCGCAACACCATTTAGTAACAGCAGATCTCCCCACACGCGTGATGTCCGACAGTGTATGAGACAAATACAATACTAAACAGAACATTTCATGCATACCTCTGGAAGGAAATAGCTATCTGGATATAGTACGTGCAACTGGAAACGTCTTATATATTATAGTAACATAACGCAACAATAGTTCAGGCACGATCCTGCTATACTTCTTGTTGGACAATACCAGAATGTGTGTTTCCAGATAGTCTCATATATGAGTAGGGGCTCAATGTGCTAATGGTCTCACTATTGCACTTAACATATGGTAATGTGATATGTAGTATATATTACACATATAACAGAATACCCCGTATTTAGCTCTGTTCACAGGAGCAAAACATTGTGTTAACCATTAGGGTGGAAGAGATATATGTATATTTCTGTGTGATAAAAAAGGAATATATTAAATAACTTACACTGACTATTTAATAATAGATTATATCCTGAAGTTACATATAAAATCGAATATAACAGCTATTTATGCTGATGGAAAGTATATACTTTTTCTAAAGGAGTCATAATAGTAACAGCAACATATGCATTACAGTCAGACTATACAACGGTGTCACCAGTAAATGACATGGATGTGGTGAAAAAATGAAAAAATAAAAATAAAACCAAAAATATTTACTAACAGCCGCTGTTATTGTTGATGGAAATTAATATTACAAGAAGCAGCTATAACATTAAAATACTTACAGCAAATCGTGTTGCCAATATAGAACATAAATATTGTGTAATAATACACACGAATAGCTGCCTGTGTTGATGGAAACGGGTTTCATCAAATAGCTACAATACTGAAACACTCACAGCTCAGCGCTCATCACTAAGCAAGATATGAGTCATAGGGGGTAATTCCAAGTTGATCGCAGCAGGATTTTTGATAGCAACAGGGCAAAACCATGTGCACTGCAGGGGAGGCAGATATAACATGTGCAGAAAGAGTTAGATTTGGGTGGGTTATATTGTTTCTGTGCAGGGTAAATACTGGCTGCTTTATTTTTACACTGCAAATTAGATTGCAGATTAAACACACCACACCCAAATCTAACTCTTTCTGAACATGTTATATCTGCCTCCCCTGTAGTGCACATGGTTTTGCCCAGTTGCTATCAAAAATCCTGCTGCGATCAACTTGGAATTACCCCCATAGTCAGAATGTGTAACTATGTTGCTAATCAATGATAGAGACGTTATGAAAGCATCTCTCAAGAGCTGTTTGCTCTGTGTTGGTGGAAACTAATCCCACAGAACCAGCTACAACATTGAAACATTTGTAACAACATATGAGTTACAACTAAACTGCAGAACTGTGCTGTTGATAGAGGATCTCAATGTGGTATCAGTAGCGGATCTTGCCACGGGCAAGCAGGACTTTTGCCCGGGGCGCCGCCTTCCGGAGAGCGCCAGCGCCATCCGGAGGGCGCCGCACCATGGCAAGATCCGCGGCAGCTGTGCCCCCCGCTGCCGCTGCCCGCTGTCCCGCTGCCCGCTGTGAAGGGAAACTAGACGCTACGTGTCTAGTTTCCCTTCGTGGAGAGGACCTTTACTGTAATGATGTGCGATGCGCGTTGACGTCATCGTGCACCGCACAGCAAAGGTCCTCTCCACGAAGGGAACTAGACGCTTAGCATCTAGTTTTCCTTCGTGGAGAGGACCTTTGCTGTGCGGTGCGCAATGATGTCATCGCGCACCGCACATCCTACTACAGTACAGGGGGTGTAACTGACCACGCCCCCTGTATGAAGCCACGTCCCCTAATGCCACCCAGGGCGCAAGAAGCCCCGGAACCGGCCCTGTGTGGTATAACAACATGTATAAGCCATGATATCAAAGTAATTATAGTAATATATGAGCCACAGCCAGACTGTATAATCATGCTATTAATAATGGACACATATATGGTGCAATAATATTTTACAGCTTTTCAGCACTGCATTATATATTTTTCTAACTGGTGACATGACAAAATTATTCACAATGATTCCTTTTATGCAGAAGGATATCTGTGAAATATGAACTGTATTTAGCTGGGTAGTATTTATCTTAAGAATATAGTCAAGCAAAGACCGTTCGTCCTATTGGAACACACCAGCCCTAATGAGTCATACTATACATATATAAATTATTGAAATCACTGGTGACTGTCTTTGGGGTGAAAGAATACACACCTTTTTCACAACACTTACCATATTTGATTATACCAAAGCTTAGTCCTCCAGGAAGGATACATAATATGAGGTGAATGTGGTCACCCAGATCTGCTGTTATATAATTATTGAGACTGATTCTTTTGGGGATATCTGTGATAACATTGGTCTCTTAGGGAGCCTTGTGATGATTCTTCAGTATAGGGATTAAATATAGTTATACCTTGTAACATATACCCTAGTACAGTGGTTATACTGGAAATAAGAATCAATACACAAATCTCTGTGGAACCCTAGGATATGTACTAATAAGGGAACAAAGAACAAGACACAAACAATTGCTGATAATTGCATAATATTTATTAATAAGCACAAGAAAATATAAGGATATACACATACTACAATAGGCATACAGAACTATAGCTTGCGGACGCCCTTTGTGTGGGAAGTCACATATTTTAAACTTTTTCTATTCTTTCACTTCTTTATTTTATCCTATATTTTGCAATGTTCTTTTTAATAATATGAATTAAAAGTTACATTTTATTATGATTATTAACGTGCACCACTATATGGCAATCTTGTTTTCTTCCTGTATACGCGTTATCGTTCATGCAACGCAAGCTACGCATCGGTAATGATGTTATTATGTCAACCCCCTTTTTATCCCATTAGGGGAGGTTTATTAACATTCTAATTACATAGTTTTCCTAATTCTCACCTGAAGAATGCCAATGTGACATTTCAGCTTCCTAACACATTGGGAAGTAAGAGAATTTATAGTGATGAGTCTGTCAGTGAGTGAGTGAGGGTTTTCGAATTTATATATATATATATATATATATATATATATATCAGTAATGTGCGGTGAGGTGAATGGCTGGGTAGGCACATATGGCGATAGGTCTGAGTGCTGGGAGCCTGTCTCACCCCCAACTTACTGTAACTTTCCCCTCACTACACCAAGCTACAGTGTCCATTGATTCTCCTACTTGCATCCCTGTGTCTTCTTTCCCTGTTGCTGCTGCTGTGGGCTGAGCTCCGATCTCTTTACACTACATTGCACTTCCTAGTCACATAACATACTGTAGGCATCTATCAGTGTATAGCCCCGCCCCCACCCTCAGAGGCATGCCTCTATTAGCAACCTTTTTATGCAGCAATACTGCCCGTGGTGTGGCCCCGCCCCCACTCTGTAAAGCAGTATCTGACTGTAGAACCTAGGCAGTGCTGCTGCTGCCTCATCTCTTGTCTCCCTGCAGTTCCAGGGATCTCCACAAAGCTGGTGAGCGTCAGCTATAAAAATGATTACAAAACACAAAGAAAATGTTTATGTTATCAATATCTTTGTTTTATTCTAGTCATTTTTAGATCAACGGCCAGGAGTATAGCAGAGGTATGGCATGGGAGGCTGTGACTGCTGTGACTGGAGTCCCGCAGTGACGGCCCTCTAGTGCAGGCATAAATCATTCGGAAAATGGCTGCCATGGCCATTTCGGAGTGATTTGCCCATGCGCACTGGAGATGTCCCCGGGAACAAGGTGCAGGCGCCATGTTCCCGAAGACCTGTGAATGCACAGTAGACACTGGCAGTTTGCCAGAGTCTACTTGCTGCCGGAGAGGAGGGAGCCCGTGGATGGAGGCTGCATGCGTTCCCCTCCTCTCTGAAAATGCCCCTGCATATATATATATATATATATATATATATATATATATATGTATGTGTGTGTGTGTGTGTGTGTGTGTGTGTGTGTAGACAAAATATATGTGTGCTAGAAACTACCTGTGCACATGAGTAAAATTGACCACACTTAATCCAAGAAGCAGTCTCTCAATCTGACTCCTTAATTCTCAGGGGATTGGCAGCACTTGGTCTTTTCTGTTCTAATTAGACTGCAGCTCCCGACTGTAATGGGCCGTTCACACTGGGTGACTGGCCGCCGAGCTGCCCAACAGCTGATACGGCCGTCAGACGACCCAGCGGCAAGGAAGGGGGGGTGATGGGGGGAGTGAAGTTTCTTCACTCCCCCCGCCACCCGGTTCCATAGCACTGCATGCTAATATGGATGAGATTGTCCATATTGGCTTGCTGGTATGAACGAGCTGGAATCAACAATGAATGAGCGCGGGGTTGCGCATCATTCATCTTCGGTACCTACACACTGAAAGATATGAACAGTATCTCGTTCATTGATGAACAAGGTCGTTCATATCTTTCAGTGAAATCTTTAAGTGTGTAGGGCCTATTAGAACGTCTCAGGATCCTTTGGGATAGCTGTATCTTAAAAGTGATTAATAGAAGGATCGCTCCATAGTACAAATCAGTTTATTTTTAAAATTGAGCAACTAGAGTATTGCTTGTACCAAATATAGCAGAACTGTGTACTCAATACCACATGACAAAATATATAGTACCACACTACGGCAATCTCCACCACTTCCTCCGTGCTCACTGGAATCGGGACCACACCATGCTGTCAGCCGGACCTCCAGTCATAGCCTCACCATCACAGAGTACTCGAGCACCAGAGCGGGAGCTCCAGGATAGTTTCGACACCAAGCCACGCCTCTACGCATTTCGTCAAGGAGTTTGTCAGGGGGCTGGCTTGAGTGATGTATTGGAGACCTTTTAGACCAGGGATCGGGAACCTTCAGCCCTCCAGCTGTTGTTAAACTACACATCCCAGCATGCCCTGCAACAGTTTTAGCATGGCCAAATAGCAAAACTGTAGCAAGGCATGCTGATATGTGTAGTTCAACAACAGCTGGAGGGCCGTAGGTTCCCCATCCTTGTTTTAGACCCACTAGCATCCAATTGGCTGCATATACATTCCGAACACTATAAAATATCCAAGCTAAACAATCCTATCTTTAATAGCGGTAGTGTCTGATAATGTGTTCATAACATAAAATCTATATGAAGAAACCACTTATATATGGAATTATGATGCATATAATGTAAAAATTTCAATACTTACAATGACTATAAAAAGTAAAACCGTAAATGCTAGCAACGGGAATCACTAGAAATAATAATAAACCACCTTTTATTATTCTCAAGCAAAGTACTTCGGTATTAGAACTCAAATGGAACTGGCATTAGTTCCATGTATAATTATATATCATAATATGTGTTAGCAAACATTTGGAGCTGGAGCGATCCATCCCCTCTAATACTGCTAACTAGAGATGAGCGGGTTCGGTTCTCAGAGAACCGAACCCCCCCGAACTTTGCCTTTCGAGTCCGGATCCGAGCCAGGCTCAGATTTTCCCTCTTGACTTGGAAACCCGAACGCGGCAAAACGTCATCATCTCGCTGTCGGATTCTCGCGGGATTTGGACTCCATATAAGTAGTTGCGCGTCGCGGCCATTTTCACTCCAGTCTCGGACAGTGAGAGGACGTGTATTCAGTGTGCTCAGTGTCTGTTTATTGGGGCGGAAAGTGGGGTGGCATGTGTTGTGCTGCTCTGTCCAGTCCATATATCCAGTGTAGCTGTACAGTGGTGCTGTGTTGTGCAGACCAGTCCAGTGTAGTCAGTGTATTGTGCTGTATCAGGCCAGGCAGATACATCCAGTGTAGCGGTAAAGTGGTGCTGTGTTGTGCAGACCAGTCCAGTGTAGTCAGTGTGTTGTGCTGCATCAGTCCAGCCATTCAGTGTTGGTGTTCTCTGCTGCCATATATCAGTAATTCCAGTATATATATCAGTAATTCCAGTGATGATATACGTTGCTGCTATATATATCCACTGCTGCAGTATAACAATTATAACAACCTGTTGGGCTGCATCAGACCAGTGGTAGTGTCCTGTGTCATCAGTAATTCCAGTGGCGATATATGCTGCTGCTATATATCCACTGCTGCAGTATAACAATTATAACAACTTGTTGGACTGCATCAGGCCAGTGGTAGTGCCCTGTGTCATCAGTAATTCCAGTGACGATATACGCTGCTGCTATATATCCACTGCTGCAGTATAACAATTATAACAACCTGTTGGGCTGCATCAGACCAGTGGTAGTGTCCTGTGTCATCAGTAATTCCAGTCATTCCTGTGACGCATATTGTCTCTTATAACTCCCAAAAAATAATGGAGAACCAAAATTTTGAGGAGAAAATAGGGAAAGATCAAGAAGAACCACTTCCTCCTAGTGCTGAAGATTCTGCCACTAGCCGTGACATAGACGATGAAATGCCATCAACGTCGTCTGCCAAGGCCGATGCCCAATGTGATAGTAGAGAGCGTGTAAAATCCAAAAAGCCAAAGTTCAGTAAAAAGAATCAAAAAAAGAAATTTAAATCATCTGAGGAGAAACGTAAACTTGTCAATATGCCATTTACGACACGGAGTGGCAAGGAATGGCTGAGGCCCTGGCCTATGTTCATGGCTAGTGGTTCAGCTTCACATGACGATGGAAGCCCTCATCCTCCCGCTAGATAAATTAAAGGAGTTAAGCTGGAAAGAGCACAGAAAAGAACTGTGCGCTCTGAGATGGTATCACAAATCCCCAAGGAGAGTCCAATTGTGTCAGCGGTTGCAATGCCTGACCTTCCCAACACTGGAGGCGAAGAGGTGGCTCCTTCCACCATTTGCACATCCCCTGCAAGTGCTGGAAGGAGCACCCACAGTCCATTTCCTGATATTCAAATTGAAGATGTCACTGTTGAAGTACACCAGGATGAGGATATCGGTGTTGCTGGCGCTGAGGAGGAATTTGACAATGAGGATTCTTATGGTGATGGGGTTTGTTTAAGTCAGGCACCAGGGGAGACACCTGTTGTCCTTGGGATGAAGAAGCCCATTGTGATGCCTGGGCAAACTACCAAATAAGCCACCTCTTCGGTGTGGAATTATTTCTCCTCAAAACCGGACAACAGGTGTCAAGCCATCTGTTGCCACTGTCAATCTGTAAAAAGTAGAGGTAAGGATGTTAACCACCTAGGAACATCCTCCCTTATATCTCACCTGCTGCGCATTCATCACAAGTCACTGTCAAGTTGTGAAACTTTGGGTAAGAGCGTAAGCAGTCCACTGACACCTAAATCCCTTCTTCCTCCTCTACCCAAGCTCCTGCAAGCCACACCACCAACTCCCTCAACGTCAGCTTGCTCCTCAGTTAGGAGTGTGCGTAGTACTGCAGGCAATGTAACTGTCAAGACTGAGGAGTCCTCTCCTATCCGAGATTCCACCGTAGGATCCTTGAGTGGTACACCTGCTTTTGCAGCCGCTGCTGTTGTTGCTGCTGGGAGTCGATCGTCATCCCAGAGGGGAAGTCAGAAGACCACATGTACTACTTCCAGTAAGCAATTGACTGTCCAACAGTCCTTTGTGAGGAAGATGAAATATGACAGTAGTCATCCTTTTGCAAAGCAGATAACTGAGGCCTTGACAGCTATGTTGGTGTTAGAGGTGCGTCCGGTATCCACCATTAGTTTAGAGTCACTTAAAAAAAAATTTGAGGTACTGTGTCCCCGGTATCAAATCCCATCTAGGTTCCACTTCTCTAGGCAGGCGATACCGAGAATGTACACAGACGTCAGAAAAAGAGTCACCAGTGTCCTAAAAAAATGCAGTTGTATCCAGTGTCCACTTAACCACGGACATGTGGACAAGTGGAACATGGCAGACTAAGGACTATATGACTGTAACAGCCCACTGGGTAGATGTATTGCCTCCCGCAGTGGCACCAGTAGCAACATCTTGCAAACGCCAACTCATTCCTAGGCAGGCTATGCTATGTATCACCGCTTTCCACAAGAGGCACACAGCTGACAACCTCTTCCGGAAACTGAGGAACATCATCGCAGAATGGTTTACCCCAATTGGACTCTCCTGTGGATTTGTGATATCGGACAACGCCACCAATATTGTGCGTGCATTACATCAGAGCAAATTCCAGCATGTCCCATGTTTTGCACATACAATTAATTTGGTGGTGCAGAATTTTTTTCAAAATGAGGGGGGTGTGCAGGAGATGCTGTCGGTGGCCCGAAAAATTTCGGGACACTTTTGGCATTCTGCCACTGCGTGCCGAAGACTGGAGCGCCAGCAAACACTCCGGAACCTGCCCCACCATCAACTGAAGCAAGAGGTGGTAACGAGGTGAAATTCAACACTCTATATGCTTCAGAGGATGGAGGAGCAGCAAAAGGCCATTAAAGCCTATACATCCACCTACGATATAGGCAAAGGAGGGGTAATGCACCTGACTCAAGCGCAGTGGAGAATGATGTACGTCTTGTGCAAGGTTCTCCAACCCTTCAAACTTGTCACACGTGAAGTCAGTTCAGACACTGCCAGCTTGAGTTAGGTCATTCCCCTCATCAGGCTTTTGCAGATGCAGCTGGATAAATTGAAGGAGGAGCTAAGATGGAGCGATTCTGCAAAGTATGTGGGACTTGTGGATGGAGCCCTTCATTTGCTTTGCCAGGATTCAAGGGTGGTAAATCTGTTGAAATCAGAGCACTACATTTTGGCCACCGTGCTCGATCCTAGGTTTAAAGCTTACGTTGTATCTCTCTTTCCGGCAGACACAAGTCTGCAGAGGTTCAAAGACCTGCTGGTGATAAAATTGTCAAGTCAAGCGGAACGTGACCCGTCAACAGCTCCTCCTTCACATTCTCCCGCAACTGGGGCTGCGAGGAAAAGGCTAAGAATTCCGAGCCCACCCGCTGGCGGTGATGCAGGGCAGTCTGGAGTGAGTGCTGACATCTGGTCCGGACTGAAGGACCTGCCAACGATTACTGACATGTCTACTGTCACTACATATGATTCTGTCACCATTGAAAGAATGGTGGAGGGCTATATGAGTGACAGCATCCAAGTAGGCATGTCAGACAGTCCGTACATATACTGGCAGGAAAAAGAGGCAATTTGGAGGCCCTTGCACAAACTGGCTTTATTTTACCTAAGTTGCCCCCCCTCCAGTGTTTACTCTGAAAGCGTTTTTAGTGCAGCCGGTTACCTTGTCAGCGATCGGCGTAGGAGGTTACTTCCACAAAATGTGGAGAAGATGATGTTCATCAAAATTAATTATAAAGTCTTCCGGGAAGACCTTTACCAGCAATTGCCTCCAGAAGGTACACAGGTGATTGTGGATTCCAGTGGGGACGAATTAATACTCAGTGAGGAGGATGTACACGGTGAAAGGGATGAGTAATCGGAGGATGATGATGAGGTGGACATCTTGCCTCTTTAGAGCCAGTTTGTGCAAGGAGAGATTGATTGCTTCTTTTTTGGTGGGGGCCCAAACAAACCAGGCATTTCAGTCACAGTCGTGTGGCAGACCCTGTCGCTGAAATGATTGGTTTATAAAAGTGTGCATGTCCTGTTTATACAACATAAGGGTGGGTGGGAGGGCCCAAGGACAATTCCATCTTGCACCTCATTTTCTTCTTTGCATCATGTGCTGTTTGGGGCCTATTTTTTTAAATCTGCCATCCTGTCTGCCACTGCAGTGCCATTCCAAGATGGACCAGGTGTTTGTGCGCACACTTGTGTCGCTTAGCTTAGTCATACAGCCACCTCTGTGCAACTTTTAGGCCTAAAAACAATATTGTGAGGTGTGAGGTGTTCAGAATAGACTGGAAATGAGTGGAAATTAATGTTATCGAGGTTAATAATAACGTAGGAGCAAAATTACCCCCAAATTCTTTGATTTTATCTGTTTTTATGGTTGTTTTTTTTAAAAATCATCCAGATCCAAAACCAAAACACGAAAGGGTGGTTTTGGCAAAACCAAGCCAAAACCAAAACACGAAAAATGGAATTAGAACCAAAACCAAAACACAAAACACGAAAAGTGCCAGCCGCACATCTCTATAACAGCGAGTAGCTCAGTGAAGCCGATTTGGATTCTTATTATCCATTACATTTCATACTCATCACCCTGCTGGGTGACTTTCCAATATATTAATATATACAGTAGGTTAAGATTCCAATGAGCATGGAAGAAGTGGAGGAGATTGCCATAGTGTGGTTCTGTATATTTAATGTCATGTGGTATTGAGTCCACAGTGCTGCTATATTTGGTATAAGCAACACCCTAGTGGATCAGTTTTCATCTTTTCTTGTATTTTAAGAATATGTATATATATATATATATATATATATATATATATATAAAATTATTTATTACCAGTTATTTATATAGCGCACACATATTCCGGCAGCGCTTTAAAAAGAATATTTGGCCATTCATATCAGTCCCTGCCAATCTATAGTCCCTACCACATGTACACACATTCACGCTAGGGTAAATTTTTGTTGGGATCCAATTAACCTACCAGTATGTTTTCGGATTGTGGGAGAAAACCAGAACACCCGGAGGAAACCCACGCAAGTACGGGTAGAACTTACAACTCCACACAGTTAGGGCCATTGGTGGGAATTGAACCCATGACCTCAGTGCTGTGAGGCTGTAATGCTAACCATTACACCATCAGTACTATATCTATCTATCTATCTATCTATCTATCTATCTATCTATCTATCTATCTATCTATCTATCTATCTATCTAATCTATCTATCTGTCTATCTATATATATACATATATGAAAAATAAAGTCGCGCATTAAAACAATATAGTCTTTGAGATATATTAGTCCAAATGTATTATTGCAGCAGTCCTCCTTCAGGAGTAAACCTGTACTCCTCAGCACATGTGAAAAAGAAAACAATGGAGGGCGCAATGGTGAGTGTAATAATCAAAAGTAATTTACTGGCAAAGTATTCACTCACATACTTTTAAAGTAAAAGGTAACCAGCGCAGTGTAGACAGCTCGTGTAGCCTCGGGATAGCATACACCGATGCACAACGTTGCTTTCTGGATACCAACAGCCGCTGTGGACATCCAGCCGCACGGACTACAAACGGACCTCACACGCCGTTCATCCGGGCACTGGATACACGTCACAAGTCCTGCTGGCTGCGCCCAATGCGTTTCGTCACGGGACTTCGTCAGGGGGTGTGGCTAGCACCATTACAACACGCAATTTATATCCAAGCAGCATAATTGATGCAATATACATACATAATTAAAAATCTACAATAACAGCAGCATAAAGAACATTTATACACAACACTGAAACATATTATAAATACAATATCATAATACATATTAAAACCAAATTGCTTAGTTTATTATAAACAGCGTACTGAGATACACACTATATAAAATCATCTCAATTGACAAGGATAAACTAATTGATAATTGGCGCACCTCCTGAAAACGGTCAAGCACTTTTACTTAAACCGCATACAAAAGGCTGATGAGAGAAGGTTAAATTTATATGAATATTTATGTACCATCATTTAATAATACTAATTGATAACAGGCTCTAACCCCATTTACTCATACTACCAGGGTTTATTAGAGCACCACGATTTAACGGGTATGGTCAGCCTTTTGTATGCGGTTTAAGTAAAAGTGCTTGACCGTTTTCAGGAGGTGCGCCAATTATCAATTAGTTTATCCTTGTCAATTGAGATGATTTTATATAGTGTGTATCTCAGTACGCTGTTTATAATAAACTAAGCAATTTGGTTTTAATATGTATTATGATATTGTATTTATAATATGTTTCAGTGTTGTGTATAAATGTTCTTTATGCTGCTGTTATTGTAGATTTTTAATTATGTATGTATATTGCATCAATTATGCTGCTTGGATATAAATTGCGTGTTGTAATGGTGCTAGCCACACCCCCTGATGAAGTCCCGTGACGAAACGCATTGGGCGTGGCCAGCAGGACTTGTAACGTGTATCCAGTGCCCGGATGATCGGCGTGTGAGGTCCGTTTGTAGTCCGTGCGGCTGGATGTCCACAACAGCTGTTGGTATCCAGAAAGCAACGTTGTGCATCGGTGTATGCTATCCCGAGGCTACACGAGCTGTCTACACTGCGCTGGTTACCTTTTACTTTAAATGTGTGTGAGTGAATACTTTGCCAGTAAATTACTTTTGATTATTACACTCACCATTGCGCCCTCCATTGTTTTCTTTTTCATATATATATATATATATAGTATTTTGATCCATGTTTTTTTTATGGGCTCTGCACCCTATACTGGAATTCAGAGAGTGCTGCATCTGTGTATATATCCTCATATGTTTTGTCATCATGCAGTTATATCACTGATCAAACTAAATGGGTTTTAGTGATAAATATATGGATTATGAGATAGAGTCACCATTATTATCTAATTTATTCACTTTCTAGCTACACCTATGGAAAACCAGTACATGGATCTGTTAACCTTACAGTCTGTCTTGTCACTACTCACCATGCTTGGCAAACTGACAGCAGCAGTGAAGAAGATGGTGGACACTCAGAAAAATGCATAAAACTACAGGATGTTAAGGTGAGAAATGCCGGCTCAGGATTAGTGCAGAGGGATTTGCAGAAACTAAAAAATCTAAGTAGTCATTGTGATTTGTACAGAAATGATTGTTATTCTTTGCCATCTGATACATTTATTGAGAAGCAGGATCATCTACAGCAGGGCTGGCCAAACCGGTCCTCGAGATCTACCAACAGTCCACATTTTCCAGACCACCTAGCTGGTGCACAGGTGTAGTCATTACTAATTAAGATGTGCTGCATTCATTCCTAGCTGACAATTCTACAGATCTCCAGGAGGCCAGGAAAACATGAACTGTTGGTAGATCTCGAGGACCGGTTTGGCCAGCCCTGATCTACAGTATGTGGTGTAACTTATAGCATTCATAAAGGAAGTGTCCAGATTTATTTGACATAATACAGGTTGAGTATCCCATATCCAAATATTCCGAAATACGGAATATTCCGAAATACGGAACTTTTTGAGTGAGACTGAGATAGTGAAAATTTTGTTTTCTGATGGCTCAGTGAACACAAACTTTATTTAATGCACAAAGTTAGTAAAATTATAGTATTAAATTACCTTCTGGCTGTGTGTATAAGGTGTATATGAAACATAAATGAATTGTGTGTATGCACACAAACTTTTTTTAATGCACAAAGTCATTAAAAATATTGGCTAAAATGACCTTCAGGCTGTGTGTATAAGGTGTATATGAAACATAAATGCATTCTGCACTTAGACCTTGGTCCCATCACCATGATATCTCATTATGGTATGCAATTATTCCAAAATACGGAAAAATCCGATATCCAAAATACTTCTGGTCCCGAGCATTTTGGATATGGGATACTCAACCTGTATAATAGTTATAATGTATTA
Organism: Pseudophryne corroboree; assembly: GCF_028390025.1. NCBI lineage: Eukaryota > Metazoa > Chordata > Amphibia > Anura > Myobatrachidae > Pseudophryne > Pseudophryne corroboree. Next base: position 707,141,745 of record NC_086446.1, on the reverse strand, counting down.
TAGATGTCCTGTTTTCAGGTATTTTTGTTCTCCTAGACACTGGGATCACAGCGGAGCAGTGTAGTCATTTTTTCTTGACTACCTATAGTGTATCATGGCGGTCGGTCTCAGCTATTCTAGAGATTATTATATGTTTACTGTTTACATTTGTATGAACCACATTGCCTCTGGCTTGTTGTTATTAAGCAAAATGCTTGGTTGCTGCAAGGGTGCTCCCTTCACTGGCTGCCCCACCCCACCCCATCGCACCCCCTATATATTCTTTGCTATAATCCCAAAACAGCAGGGTGTGACTGGCCGATTGGCACTTCTGACAAATACAGTTGGATATCTGGAAAGTCTCTTAACTTGAAAGCCTTTTATCTATGTACAAGCTATATATAATTATAAACTTGGACCACTGCAGCTAAGCAGATTTATGTATATGTTATACTATTACTGATAGCTCACAGGCTAGAAGTCTGTATATGGTACATGAGGATTAGTGTTCAAATCCCTTGATTGGAGTGTTATATTTTAATGGAGTGGGAGAGGCTTTTCACCGCAGATATTGCACTACAGGGAAATTGATGATCACTGCTACCCAGAAGCCAGCGGACTAGAGTATGTGAGTTCCCCAGCATCTCCACCAAAGTTGTGTTCATCATGTGGTCAATTCCGGCATCAAGTAAGAGTGCATACACAAATGGACTGCTCCTTTGCGGGGGTCTGTACTAGTTCTAAAACATGCCCCATTCCACCTCTGATACAGGTTGTTGTACAGATGGGAGACAAATTGTTAGACTTCGGCTCTGCTACTACCCTGGTACAAAGGGACTTCTTTTCCCCCAGAGTTGTTTTTTTGACCTATGAGTCAGTTTGCATCTGTTGTGTGCACTGGAATGTTCAAGCCTATTCTCCTATTTTGGTCCCTTCAATAATCTCAACTTGGATACTGGTTGTTGCCTCACTCACAAAATGTGGACCAGGAGTAGGCCCTGTTTCCAAATAACCCTATGGTAGACCTCCTATATACCCCTATACATTTGTGTATCTCCTTTCCAATTACTCGTCCACCCATTTAGGATTCCCTTAGGGTTCTGAGAGGACATGGTTCATACCACTTGGTTGCTTTCTGTAACGGCTACTGCCCATCATATTCATGATCTCAGTGTCTCTGCATAGGGTTGTAGGGGAGTTGCCACACTATCTAATTTAATGTCTACAAATTCCAATTTTCTCAGCTCCAATTTCAATTTGGACTCCCTTCAAAAAATATATAAATATTTGCAGATATGTCATTGGAACACTAGTGTTATGAAAACAGTGCTTCTTTTCTGACCCTTCTGATACTCTCCTCAGAAGTAGGAATGTTGGACGTGGAAAAGATTTTTGGTACAGGCACTTTCTAAGGGGTATCTCCCAGGAGGAATATCCCTCTCAATTGCAGCGGGAATCAGATCTAGCCTCTACCCTCTCTCCTCAACAGTGGGAGATGGTCTACCTATCCATGCACTACATATCCCTATGCTATGACCATTTAGAACTACAGGTTAAACTGATCCATCATGACACCAACCAAGTTGTATTAAATGTTACTCATAAAAACCAGAATATGCTGGCATAACTGTTCCTGCATGAGATTTTTTTTTTTTGCAGGTATTCTAGGCTTGACCTCACATGAAAAGCCTTTGGCATGACATTTCAGGCCTGATCTTTACAGTCATAAATCAAGATCTAGTGTAATTTCCCACCTTGTTGTACTTTTTCCAAACTACAATTGATAAGTTTTGTGACATAGCTTCATTGCAATCCAAAGCAATATTACTCAATTCCAGAAGAATCCCCAACTGGCTCCAGAGCACTACTAAAATTATTTTCACTATTGAGATGGAGACAGGATACCATACTCCACTTCTGCTTCCTCTCCAAATGGTTCATATGGCACAAGTACTGCATGTTTCTGATGGTGAAGGGGCTGTTTCTATCCAAGTGTCCCCTTTAATCCCATTATCTGTATCTTCAACTCCTCCATGTTTTTTTGCTCTATTTTGTATTTTTTTTCCTTCAGTGCAGTTCATCTGTTTATTTTTTAACGTTCAGTGGTTCACTCTTCCTTCTATCTTCAGTAACATTTTCCACATGTTAATATTTGGAAATTTATTTGATTAAAAAAAAAGTCAATGATAAAATGTGTTAGTAATGATGAATGTACCAGTACTCTATCACGGAATATGGGAAACATACACTGTTAGGGTTTCCTCAGGACTGAAGTTGGGAAACACTGTTCTAAAATGTTCTAAGAACTATTCTAAGAACATCGCTTGATAATTCTGTGGTGTGTGTGTGTGTGTGTGTGTGTGTGTGTAGAATATTTTATTTTAAATACAGCACTGAATGGATGGATAGGTAGTGGATGGTTGCTGGATTGATGTATCTATGTAGATCTAGTTTAGCTTAATTACCTTTTTTTACCAGCTTCACATTCCCTAGTATAAATAAAGAATTCTCAAGAGAATTAAACCCTGGGTACATCTGAACACCCGGAAATACCCCCAATGGAAAGGCACTTTGTATATGAGAAATAAATATAAAGAGCTGGGCTCAAGTTCTCCACTAGATGTGGGCTTGGTGTGTAATACTATTTTTCTGTGCTAATCCTATTTATATCTTTGTGGTATCTAATCTCTGATAGCTAAGTCTTATTGACAACTATCCTGGCTGACAGAATGTCCAAATTTCTGCCCTCATATTTTCTGACTTTAAAACATTCTGATTAATCCATTGTGGCATACAATCTTTTCTTTCCTTTTAGCTACTTTCCATGCTCATTTTAATAGTATTGTTTGCCCACCTTAATTTCTTGTTTTTTCTCCCTTGGTTGGGCTTTCAAAAACTATACCATCATGTTCCTCTTCCTAAACACTGTGCTTTCCTATCAAGCCTACTCACCCTCTCCTGCATCTCAACCATCATGTCTTGTTTTTTCTTCCTTTCTCCTTCATCTTGACCTTATATCCTAATACTTTCACTGAAGTCACTCTCCTGATTCCTTTTACTTTTGCCATTTTGCTTGCCTCTTCTACCCAGTACTCTCTTCTGGAACTATAACCTTCTCATTCAGGAAAGCCCAGGGCTCATCCATTCTCAAATAAACTTCAACCAACTACTCTCTCTAGCATAGCTCCTTCATAACCTTTGTCTCTAAAGTTCTCCAGTGGCCTTTTAACAAGTTCCCCAACACCATCTACTCCTCCAACTTCCTTCTTAACCGTCTTCAATATCCCTACCATCGGCATTAACAGATGTTTCCAAATTTCTTTATGATCATCTCACTCTCAAATCTAAGGGTCATTTCTTTTACACATCCTACTGGGCCTTTCTGCAGCCTTTATCAATGTAGACTACTTTCTCATCTGACAATCCCTCTACTTTACTAGTCTATATTTGTGTCCCTTATTAAACGTTCTACTTTAACATATGTTTTAATCTTGTTTGTACTATTGGGTTTTGTTTGTTTTGCCCTTGTGGGGCCTAATTCTGAGTTGATCGCAGCAGCAATTTTGTTAGCAATTGGGCAAAACCATGTGTACTTCAGGAGGGGCAGATATAACATGTGCAGAGAGAGTTAAATTTGGGTGGGGTGTATTCAAACTGAAATCTAAATTGCAGTGTAAAAATAAAGCAGCCAGTATTTACACTGCACAGAAACAATATAATCCACCCAAATCTGACTCTTTCTACAAATGTTATATCTGCCCCCCACCCTCCAGTGCACATGGTTTTGCCCAATTGCTAACAAACTTGCTGCTGCGATCAACTCAGAATTACCCCAGTGATTTACAGTATGGCTCTTTAAGTTGCTAAATATCTATCCAATAGAAATCATCTCTACAAACAGTGGCCCTCATTCCGAGTTGTTCGCTCGCTAGCTGCTTTTAGCAGCTTTGCACACGCTAAGCCGCCGCCTACTGGGAGTGAATCTTAGCTTATCAAAATTGCGAACGAAAGATTAGCAAAACTGCGAATAGACACTTCTTAGCAGTTTCTGAGTTGCTCCACACTTACTCGGCAACTGCGATCAGTTCAGTCAGTTTCGTTCCTGGTTTGACGTCACAAACACTCCCAGCGTTCGGCCAGACACTCCTCCGTTTCTCCAGCCACTCCCGCGTTTTCCCAGAAACGGTAGCGTTTTTTCGCACACACCCATAAAACGGCCAGTTTCCGCCCAGAAACACCCACTTCCTGTCAATCACATTACGATCACCAGAACGAAGAAAAAACCACGTAATGGTGTGAGTAAAATACCTAACTGCATAGCAAATTTACTTGGCGCAGTCGCACTACGGACATTGCGCATGCGCATTAGCGACTAATCGCTCCGTTGCGAGAAAAATATAACGAGCGAACAACTCGGAATGACCCCCAGTATGTCTAGCTTCCTCACTTAACCTTATCATGCTTTTATATTATTCATACTTTTTTTCTTATCTTTTACAGACTGACAGCAAAGGATGTCTGTCCAAGGAGATTGACCTTAGTTTTTTCAAACTTTCCAAAGAAACTTCAGAGCATTTACAAATTTCATCCTCTCTGATAGAAGATGGCACAGGTAAGACTTAGTAAGGAAACAATAATGTTGCTTAAGGTACAGATCTACAGTGACCAACTTATCTGCCGTTATATTTTCTATCTCTAGGGGAAGTCAGACATTAAAAATATTGGCAACATTTTTTTTTTAAAGAAATCAGGAATACTTTTCCGCATGATAGGAGCAAATTAGCTCATTAGTCAAAGGAGTTTTCTAATACATTACAATTCAAAGGATGGCATGTTCACTGAGCATGATTGTAGTGAAGGTTTTCTTGGTACAGTATATATTCCTAATCAATATACTGTATAGTAACCAGAAAATTTATATAACAGAGAATAATAATAGATGGTGAAAACAGTATTTAATGTTTAAAATGTAAAATGAAAAGTATAAAAATAAGATAAATCATACTTTGTGTGAAAATTTGGGATATTGCCTTGTACAACTCCTTAAATCTCAGTAAAATCTACTAAAAAGTAGGGACAACTGGTAGCATTGGGCCTAATTCAATTGTGAACGGAGCAAGCATTGCTGCTGCTTGGGGCATGGGTCGTTGGGTTGACTCAACTTAGGTCGACAGTCATTAGGTCGACCACTGAAGGTTGACATGCATTAGGTCGACAGGGACACTAGGTCGACATGGTCATTAGGTCGACAGGTCAAAAAGTCAACATGGGTTCTTGGACATTTTTTGGTGTTGTTTTCTTCGTAAAGTGACGGGGAACCCCAATTAGTGCACCGTGTCCCCTTGCATGGCTCGCTTCACTCACCATGCTTTGGGCAAGGTGCCTTGCTCAGCTACTGCTGCACTCAGCACAGGTTACCATTCCCAATTGTAGTCCGCGTGGATCGTAAAGTATGTTTTTCATAAATTGGCAATAGCCAGCAAGAACAGGACCTTATCCATAAGCCATTTAAGGTCTGCCGATTCAAGGGGTTCAAATGGAGACTCTTGCAGGGCTTCAGCAACAGACAGATCCCATGGAGCCACAGAAGGTACATAGGGAGGCTGAATCCAAAGAACACCCTGAGTGAAAGTATGAACATCAGGTATAGATGCAATTTTTAGCTGAAACCAAACCGACAAGGCAGATATGTGAACCTTGAGGGAGGCCAGACAATGGCCTAAATCCAGGCCTCTTTGCAGAAAAGCCAGGATTCTGGAAGTTCTGAATCTATGGACATCGTAATTTTTATCAGCACACCAGATGAAGTAAGAATTCCAAACCCTGTAATAAATTGGGACAGAGGCCGGTTTGCGGGCTTTCAACATAGTTTAAATAACCGCCTCTAAAAATCCTTTGGCTCTCAGGAGTGATGCTTCAAGAGCCACACCATCAAAGCCAGTCTGGCCATGTCTAGGTAGAGACGAGAGCCCTGTACAAAGAGGTCTGGTCGCTGAGGAAGTAGAAGGGGAGGCCCTTTTGATAAACCCTGCAGGTTATAGAACCAATGCCGTCTGGGCCACGCTGGAGCGACTAGAAGAAGCAATCATCCTTCCTGTTTGAAATTCCGTGCAGGAGAGACACAGGAGCAAACGCGTAGGGCAGCCGAAAGTTCAATGGAATCACCAGTTTATCCATGAAAGCTGCTTGAGGATCCCTGGTTCTTGATCCACAGACCGGTACCTTGACGATTGTGTACTAGGAGTTTAAAGACTTCACTCTCCAGCATGCACGTCCTGGCAACTGAGGATGTCTGCTTCCCAGTTTAGGACGCCAGGAATGAACACTGCCGATATGGCTGGCAGGTGGCGTTCTGCCCAAAAGAGGATCTTTGACTCTTCCATCATCACCATTATGGTTTATGTATGCCATCATGATGGCATTGTCTGATTGTACTTGAACAGGCCTGTTCTGTACCAGAGGCAGGGCAAGTGATAGCACATTGAACACTGCCGTCAGCTTTGAAATATTTATTTGGAGGAGTGGTTCCTCTTGGTTCACCGACTGTGAAAAGAGTGTTGCTCCAACACCGCTCCCCATCCCCTTAAACTGGCGTCCATTGTCAGCAGGACCTAGTCGGGGATCCAGAAGGAACAGCCCCTGCTCAAATGCTGGTCCTGGAGCCACCAGGTTAGCGACCGAGGAACCTCCGGAGTCAAAGAGATCATTTGAGCTCTGATCCGATGAGGAAGACCGTCCCACTTGGAAAGAATCAACCGTTGCAGAGGGTGGGAATGAAATTGAGTGTACTCCACCATGTTGAAGGTCGACACCATGAGGCCAAGTACTTGCATCGCCGAGTGTATCGACACTCTAGGGCGACAAAGAAAGCATCTTATCCTGTCCTGAAGCTTCAGGACTTTGTCTGGAGACAAAAACAGTCTCTGACAGTGTGTGTCCAGGAGTGCCCCAGGTGCACCATGCTCTGAGCTGGGACCAGCGAGGACTTTTTCCAATTGATCAGCCATCCATGAGCTTGTAGGAAACTCACCATCAGTTGCAGATGACTGAGGAGGACTTCGTGGGAATTGGGCAGAATCAGCAAGTCATCCAAGTACGGCAGGATTCTGACTCCCTGGCGATGGAGGTGGGCCATCATCACAGCCATGACCTTGGTGAAGATCCGAGGAGCCGTGGCCAGTCCAAATGGCAGAGCCTGGAATTGGTAGTGAGAGTTGCCAATAGCAAACCGCAGGAACTGCTGATGTGATATGGCAATAGGAATATGCAGATAAGCATCCTGTATGTCCAGGGATACCATATTGTCTCTGTGTTTAATAGCCAGTACAATCGAGTGCAGTGTTTCCATATGAAACCTGGACACTCTCACAAACTTGTTCAAAGCATTGAGGTTGAGGATAGGTCAGAAGGACCCATTGGGTTTGGGGACCAGAAACAGGGTTGAGTAGTAACCTCTGCCTCATTGGGACTGAGGTACCGGTACAACCACTCCAGTATTCAGGAGAGAACTCACAACCGTTTGTAAAGCTTGCACCTTTAACGGATCCGAAGGGAGAGCTGTGGTGCAAAACTGGTGAAGTGAATGTCTCTTGAAGGAGACAGCATACCCATGAGAGACTACTTCCAGTACCCATGTGTCTGAAGTGGTCTTTAAGCAGACCTGGGAGAACTGTAGAAGTCAGACTCCCACCCTGGGGTTCCCCAGGAGGAGGCCCACCCCATTCTGCAGTAGGCTTGTCTTGTTTTGCAGCAGGCTCATGGGCCGCCCAGGACTGTTTCGCCTTGGGCTTTGTGGTTTTGGGAGCACGAGATTGTCTTGGGTATGACTCACCCTTAGCTTTTCCTTGAGGCCAAAAGGAACAAAAAGTGGTACCCTTTGCCTTCTGTGTAGAAGGGTTAGTAGGAGGAAGAAAAGCAGTTGTAGCAGCTGCTAATTCAGACACTATTTTATTTAGGTCCTCTCCAAATAAAATGTTCCCAGTGAAGGGCAGCGAGCCAGGACAGAAGTGGTTGACGCTTTGGGTGCCAATACTCCCGCCTCAGAGGACGCATCCTGAATATAATAGTCGGCGGTGTTAATGTGAGACAGGTATTGTCTGGCATTGTCAGAAATATCCTCAGGCAGCTCTTCCTCTAACACCTGAACTACACCTTAATACCTTTTGCGGACCAGGAGGCAGCTATAGTGGATCTATGAATGGCCCCTGTAAGGGAATAAATAGTTTTCAGGCATCCCTCCACACGCTTATCTGTCGGCTCCTTCAGTGAAGTGACAGTGTTGACAGGCAGAGTAGACGACACCATGAGGAGGGTGACGTGAGAATCCACTGGTGGTGGAGTCTCCCACGTATTACATAACTCTGCAGGGAGAGGATAGCGAGTCAAGACCCGTTTAGGGAGCGGCAATTTCTTACCTGGAGTAAACCAGGGTTCCCGGCTAATGTCCAAGAGATGATCAGAATGGGGTAATACTGTTTTAACCACCTTCTGCTGTTTAAACTTATCAGTTCTCTTTGCCACAGTAGGGGAATCCTTATAAATCAGTGATTTGTAGGATATACTTAATAGCAACCGCTAAGTCAGGGACATCAATTTGCAAGGGAGAATCCTCATCAGTAACACATGATTCATTGTCTGATAGGACTATATGCTCCCCTTCCTCTTCAGATGAAACATCAGAGAGGTTTGTGGATTGTGAGGAGGAGGCAACCCTTCTAGATTTCTGTCTAACCAGAGACTGATTTAACTGCTGCAGTTGGTTAGATAAATTTTCCGCCCAAGGCGGATTAACCATAGGGATAACTTGTGGTGGCAGGGGGGTCTAAACGGTCAACTAGAGTACCCCGGAGGGATGTGAACATAGCCCATGGTGGCTCCATTGTAGACACAGGAGCTGCCGACTGGGAGGTTTATGACATGCAGTACACAGGCCATCATACAATATTTCCCCCTCTAGTAAATCCTTGGAGCATGCCTTGCATGATGCAGGAGCTTCCAGAGATTTACTGCCCTTTTTGTTAGACATTATGTATAAAGCAACAACAGGGCTATCTAGTACGATAAAGCCAGACAAAGTTCAATACCTGCAGATAAAAACCTATATGTGACTGTAACACAGTAGAATATACGTATAGTGATAAATACTGTGTACACTATATTAGGAAACCCAGACGCACCTAGCCCAGGGTACAGTGATAGTTATATCTGGGAAACACATGAGAATGAAATCATACATCAGATATCGGCACACAGTCGCAGGCAATGCAGAAATTATTACAACAATAAAGCTGCACTGGACTAGCATATATATATATATATATATATATATATATATATAAATAAAACAGACAATGATAGGTGGCACTCACAGACTCATGGAAATGATGAACAAACTTCACCCCGTGAAGTGTTTGTTAAAGCAGACAGGTAACGTTTCGGGGACACTTCCCCTTCCTCAGACAATTGATCAGTGCCAAACAGTGAATATTTATAGCATAAGAAGACCCCACTTACCCCCACAGGAGTGACTCTCAGCTGCGTGGACCACAGAGTTCCCGAGCGTCCCCTGTCCCGCACTTCCGGTATCGGCATCTCGGCCTACCAGGAAGTGATGTCATCAGGCTTTGCCGGTCCCCATGGCAACACGCCAAGAGCCCTGGAAACCAAAACAAAGTGACAAATGATGCATTAAAAAACATTGAAAGTACATAAAATGTGACTAAAAACTAAAAAGACTATAAATATTCACTGTTTGGCACTGATCAATTGTCTGAGAAAGGGGAAGTGTCCCCGAAACGTTACCTGTCTGCTTTAATAAACATTTCACGGGGTGAAGCTTGTTCATCATTTCCACGAGTCTGTGAGTGCCACCTATCATTGTCTGTTGCATGTTGGTGGACTGCCATGTCCACAAGGAAGTGCACCACAGCAAGGCAATTTTGAGGAGTGCCGGGGTGAATTTTGGATATATATATATATATATATATATATATATAACTAACACAGCGCAGTCCTAGACCAGAGGTATATATTTCTTTATTTATTAACAGTTTCTTATATAGCGCAGCAAATTCCGTTGTGCTTTACAACTGGACACAATTAGAAGACAAAACTGGGTAAAAACAAACAGTCATAGAGATAGGAGGGCCCTGCTCGCAAGCTTACAATCTATGGGGAAATAGGCATTGATACACAAGGATCGGTGCTACCTATTGCACAGTCTTCCACCAGATTGCAAAGGTTCTTGGTGGGCTGCATGATATCACATCACAGCAGTGATGAACCAGGATCAGGAGGAAGGGAGAGTGAAGAATTAAATATGTGGGGGTTATGTGTGGACTGTACTGTGGGGATATATATCAGAATACTCGTACAATATATTCTGTGTTAGGTACACTCTTTCTTAACGAACGCTGTCTGCATAAAGACATGTAGAATACTCAAGTGTTTGTAAATTCTCAGCACTGTATACAGGCAAATTTAAAAGGGCGACCTTGCCCTTCAATACCGGAGACTAGCAGTAGCTATGCTCAAAATGGCACCTAGCGTCTCTGTCAGGGAATGAGGGAGAGTGTGAGGCATGCCAGGGCAGGAAATCTATGTGGAGATGGCACCCTGGGCCGGAGGAGGGGCTACAGGTCAAGCGCCAGCTCCCCAATGCCGGTCTTCAAACTGCTGGTACTACAGAGCCTTATTAAATGGAGCGTTAGTACACCCAATGTGTACTCTTAAGCCCTGGCGGTCTAGTGGGATCCCTGCCCAGCGACAGTGTCCATGCCAGCGTCACGGTCCATCTCCCTAGACCGCGAGTGGAACGCGATTTAATGGCAGGTCCCGCCTGGGGGAACCTCTTACTTCCTCCCTTTGTAGCAGCCACGCGAACCTGGAGAGCCATCTGCGACTGTGTGCCTAAGCCGGGACGTCTCCATCGCAAGTACACGGGAACTGAGCCGTGGGAGTATGCAACGCCACATGGAAGGTGACGGAGCTGCAGCACTGAATGTCACACAGACATATAGCGCTGACAGCCCAGAGTAGTTAGAAGTTTTCTTAGAGAGCTTTTTCAGGGCTGCCTAGTGCAGCCCGCCTGTTAAGTCACCTGCTGCTGCAGGCACCAACTCGAAACTGGGCTGTCAGTACCTGGAGGCAGGGTTATAGAAGAGGCCCCAATGCATTCTGGGACAGCTAAAGATTTAGCCTGTTGGTGCCTCTGGATCAAGATCCACTTTACACCTGATGTTTACCTGTGGAAACCAATGTAACCTGCTGCAGAAATAAGAACAAATATTACAATGAAAAATTATTAATTCATTTGAACCACCTTTTTCCTTTTACCTTTTTTTCTTCCAGTCTCTTCTTTTTCTTTTATCTTCTTTCTACATTCTACTAAGAACAATAACTTACCCCTGTTACCAGGGGCGTAGCCAGGGCTTTTTGGGCCCCATAGCAACCATTTGAAGAGGCCTCTGTCCCAATGCTTCTATAGAGACACCTCACTGCAACAGTTTTTAATTTTATGCCCTATGATAGTGCCCTGATTCACATAATGTCACATTGTAGGGCTGCCATTACACATTATGCAACACAGTACCCCTTATTGACATTATGGCATACAGTTTATTCAGATCATATTATGTCACCTTATAATGCCTCCACTTCATACTGTGCCACTTTATAATTCCCTCCAGTTTATTTTATACCACACTACAATGAACAGGTCCAGGGTTATACCTAGATATATTGCAGGCCACAAGGCAAAAGTTTGTAAGGCCCCCTATGTATCACCCAATGGTGAAAAATGTATATAAAACATATAACTGTGACAGGGAAGGTGGGCCCCTCTCAGTGCTGGGCCCCATAGCAGCTGCACTCCCTGCACCTATAGTAGCTACGCCCTTGCCTGTCACAGTGTAAAAACCCTGTTATATTATCTGTTACAAAGCAATGCAAACCCAATAAAAAAAAGTACAGTACAAACAATTCCTCTTGATTGGTTGATCTTTGAGGAAGCTCCAGGAATGAGTGAAACGCGTTAGAGGAACAATTGATGACAGCACCATTCATCTTGGATATCCCCGGTTTTCACTGTGTAAGCGCCGGACACCAGCGGTAATTCACCAGCGAGATTCTTGGGGACTGCAGCGGCTCATTTCATGTGGGAGGTCGGAGACGTCCGGAGCCTCCTAGCCGCACCCGCACGGCGCACACAGCGAGTGTCCGGCTGGATCCGTCTTCTGAACTGAGACGGAGGGTGAGCGCATTGTAGCTAAGCCTGCCTAGGCTATTTGAAGCCTGTTGTCATTTACAAAGACTTTTTAAACATCAATTGATGAACTTTTTATCTCATTATATGGTCTCTGCCCAATTGACAAGTGAACTATCTGTGGTCATTTACAAAATACATCAGTGATGAGGATATCTTTCACATGAGAGACTGTGGACATGTTCTATATCTAATATTCAATATCTGATCCTCCTGCATACAGATCTTTATTATATAGCCGGCTATTAGAAATAGGATCCAATTAGGTTCACTTATATGGTTAATTGTGCATGTATACAGTTTTTAATTATTTGTATTTGTGTACATATATTTATTTAAAGGTATATATGATTAATTCATTGAATAAATATTTTTATATACACATGTGAATTCACTCTAATTTCTTAAGCCTGTTAGATCAGATTAGCGCAGAGTGTCTTGTAAGAATTTGTCTAATTGGCTCTCCTATGTGGTTGGAGACCCGGTTCATTTATGCCTACACAAGCATAATAACACTCAGCAGCTGAAAGAGTATAAATGTGTTTATTAAAGACCTTATTTAAAGTACTATTATTAGCGCAGTGAGATAATTCTTGAAAAGTCTTGAATTTGCGGACAGACCTTGTGATCTATCATACTGCTCATGCATCCGAGCTGAGCATACGCAGCGTTAAACAGAGTCGTATGCATCTTAGCCACATCTCATTTACAGCTGAATGGCTGGTACCGGGTGGCACCTGGGCATCTCACATAGGCAGAGTGTTCTCTGGGCATGTCCTAGGTGTGCTGATGGATTTACAGACTTCTCAGAAGTGAGCATATGCAGAGATCTGTCAGACTTCATATGGATTTCTTTCAACAAGAAGGGGGCTGGTGTAAATGGGTGGTCCAGTTTGCCGGCTGTCGGGATCCCGCTGCACAGTATACCGGTGCCGGAATCCTGACAGCCAGCATACCGACACTTTCTCTCCCTCTTGGGGGTCCACGACCCCCCTGGAGGGAGAATAAATAGCGTGGCGTGTGTAGCGCGCCACCGTGCCCGCAGCGTGGTGAGCGCAGCGAGCCCGCAAGGGGCTCATTTGTGCTCGCCCAGCTGTCGGTATGCCGGCGGTTGGGATTCCAGCGCCGGTATGCTGGCCGCCGGGAGCCCGGCCGCCGGCATACACTACTACACCCGGTGTAAATGCATGCTGTTAGTGATAATGGTAACCTAGATACTGCCAACTGTGAATGCAGGTAAAGGGCTGGATGCATCATCGCTTTGAAATTGATAAAATGGAGTGTAAAAAAATACCAGCCAATCAGCTGCTAACTGACATTTTTCAAATACAGCCAGTAACATGTCAGTTAGGACCTGATTGGCTAGTACTTTTTCATTCTCCATTTTATCACTTTCCAAGCGATGAAGCATCTAGCCGAAAGAGTCATAGTTATTTACAAGCATGCAATGTGGCCACATCTGTAGCCAACTTGCAGCAAGGCCTACGTGTTTTTCTCTAATGGGGGTAAATGTATCCTGCAGTGAATATAGTGGGGAAGTAGACCATTGGAGAAGTTGCATCAATGTAGCATTTATGAAGCACATTCTATAGAATGAGAGGTACAGTAGAAGCTTATTGATTGCTGTGGGCAACTTCTCCACTGGTCCTCTTATCCACTCTTTTCAATGCTTGATCCATCAACCCTTTCATGTCTTGCCACATCTATTGGTGCCTGGTGAGCTGAACATTGTGTTAAGAAGGATATAAGAATGCAGATCTTGAGTATTGCTTTTGATTGGTCAGATCCAGGAGAAAATTTGTAAAATATAAACCTTCTCTCTCCTCTACAAATATCTCATTTGTAAGGCCAGAATTTTTCATGACATATATTTGCTAAATATCGTTTTTTCCAAGATGCTTGTTTTCGACGGTTTTGATTGCTGCATGTAAATGGTCAATAGTAATACTGTACATTTAAAACAAGCCTGACTTTGCATGCATTCCTATTGTCCTTTTAAGTCCAGTGCTCAAAGCCAGTGAGAAAAGGCAGCTCTGAAATAATGCTATTTAGTAAATATACCCCCATTGGTGTCCAGGATTCATGTAATCACGTATCATCTTACATCAGTTATTATTGTGTTCCTTAATGTTGTACTGATATGTATAAGTGAATCAGACATCACCAGAAATAACATTTCTAATTCCCCTGACACATTTCTTTACTGTTGAGGTTGTGGAAGTTACTTTGTGATCTGAACTAATGTCAATTTATTGGGATGGAATTACATTACTAGAACATGAGGAGACAAGCATATGGACTTTACTACCATTTTCTTAATCTAGCCTACAGAAAAAAATCTAAAGTTTGATAAAAAAAAATTGTCCAGTCTATTGGAATTTCCTTAATGATCCACTTCTTAAATATGTACTCTAATTTCTCCTCCATCTGTATGATTCATTTATTAATATCTTTTTCATGCATATTACAATTCCCCATGAAAATGCACTTACACAGGTCCATTGAGTCTTCTATACATTTTGATATACCTTTAGTTACTTCTTACATGGGGCTGGACCGGAGGCCTCCTATCAATTCATATGACATACTGTTGAGCTTTGTAACTGCACACTAGTTCCAGAGCTACTGTCCCTTATACTGTATATTCAGCTTTTTATTAGTAATAAATGGACAAAATGGCTACCACAGGAAGATGTGACTCTGTGTGCTATAGTACTTGCAATCTTTCAATTGGTCAATGGCATTAGACTGCCCTTTAGACTGTGTGTGCTTCCCTGGTTGTGTCCCATAATGAGTGTTGAGGCCTCAGGAGCAAGAGAATTAGAATCATTAGTCATCCTTTTCTTCAGGGCCCCATATCTACTGAACTCCCTGCAGTGTTATTCTGCCACTGGCAACAACAGATATAAGATGAATTCAAAAGTGACTTTAAAAAAATATGTATCCACTTCTTTTCTGTATATTAAGGAAGTAGGACTGTAGGAAGCTATATCTTCCCCCAAATACAGGCTACAATTCACTAGGGTTATGAAGCCCATACTTCTCCAATAAATTTGGCAAATTCCCCCTTTTCTCGATGACTGGGTCAGGTCATCAGCAAAATAAAACATATTGGAAATCCTTGATTTGCCAATTTGACCCAAAAATGATTGGAATTGGCAAGTTGGGGATTCCTAACATGCTGAATTTTGCCAATTTCCTGACAAATCGCTGATCATCGGGATCCACCTACAGTATTGAAGGACTATATAGCCAATCACTGGATTGGATCATCATATACTGTATGTATGGTTGGCATATGGCATGAAATTAAGTTGATGAAGTGCAAAATGTGAAAAAAGCTTCTTGCTGGGTGTCATGATAGTTTCAACTCTGTCTCCATGATATATGTCAGTAAATGTGTACTTAAACTGTATTTGTCTTCATATAGGTCACATTGAGACGGCCTCAGCTAAAGCCTATTTCAATAAATTCAAATCAATTACATTTGTGGATCCTGGATACTATTACACTGCAGGTGCTCCATTACATGTCAAGGTAATTACATTTCAGAGACCTGTGGATGAAACCTTGTCTTTTTTGGCACTAAATAAATAAGATCTAAACACATACAGTTTATATGGGTCATCTATTTCATTTTAATTCGCAAAAATAGTGATAAAGCAAAAACAAATATTTTTGTGATTTACAGGTTCATTTTTAATGATGAGTCAAGGGAAATTTATGTACTTAACTGATTTTCCAATCCTCCACAAAAAATGTATCAAAGATCTCAAAAACTTTAATATACTTGGTGAATCTATACAAGTTAAGTTATATATATCTATATCCAACACAAAATCCAGCACTCCTCTTCTGTCAGGGTTGGATTAAGGGAGGTGTGACAGAGGTGGTCATCCCAGGGCCCCCACACAGCAGTGTTTAAGTGGAGTTTTTACTCCTCCTGTGGCTGAGTTATGCCACCACAGTGGAGGCTGTCAGTGTTCAGCAAGTGTTGCGGTTTGGTGAGGGGAAATCCCGTGAGACAGTGGATGGGATGCGGCTATGTGTGGTGCTCCGGCGCTGGTCTTACCTCGGCTGATGCTCTGTGGACTGTGTGTGGCTGCTGCTCTGTGGACGGTGTGTGTGGCTGCTGCTCCGTGGACGATGGTGGTGTAATTTGTATGCAATGCCGATGTTTTCGCAACTGTGCCACAATCACACTGCGCACGCAACAAGTTACCTTTGTAATTCCGCTCAAAATGAGGATATAACTGCAAAGTGATAAACATGAAGGGACTGTGTGGAGGAGGTAATGAAGAGTGGCAGCAAAAATACAAGTGTGTCGCAACCGTTTTTGGGACATATATCTACATACACGGCGATCCCGTGTGCAGAAAACATGGCGCCAGATTCCGTTCCCTCGGCCAGACTGTGTGTCCACAAACTCACTCGGGGGAGTTGATTTTCTTTGTTTCTTCGTCAGTGCTGCCTATGTGTACCCAGTTGCTGAGAACTTAGCGTTCGCTCCGGTGGACAGCTATAATCATGTCTGGATGGCTGCTTCACTTGTGATGTTTAGCAAGTCCATAGCCTGAAAAATTGCAGCTGTGTAGGCTTTTGCTAGTCTTAAACTGGTCTAGAGTCCGTATAGTGTCTGGGCAATGTTAAATTCATGGAGCATATGATGGGGACTACTGTATATGAATGGTGCTGCCTTATAGATCTATCAGGCAGAGTAAGAGAAAATAGGAGATGTCTGATTCTTTAATGGAGAAATAAAATGTATCTCTATTTGGTATGCATTAAAAAAGAGGATTATATGTCACCTCTTTATCTATTATTTGTATGTACCCATGTCCCCTCAGCTCTCCAACAGCATTCACCTCACCTCCATCAAATGTCTTCTGGACAGTGGTTTCCAAACCAGACTTGCTTTTGTGGAGCAGAATTCTTAAAACGAGATAACGGGACAGACAGGGCTCCTTATTAGGGGCAATGTTTGCTGTGCATTGGTGCAGGGCCAGTTAACCTTCTCAAATTTTCAGGATGAGTCTCATCCTACACTTGGGACCAATTTTCTGCCTCCATATTGTCTATGGTAGAGAAGCTGATTTCCAGCTATACTCAGATCAATATAATAAAATGTCTCTCTCTCTTTCTCTCTCTCTCTCACACACACACACACACACACACACACACACACACACACACACACACACACACACACTCACACACTTGTCATATGTAATAATTAGCACATGATTATTAATATAGGAGAACATATTAAGTGTTTCTTTTGAATGAAAGGGGCAATACTGAAAAGGTTCTAGGTTGGTCTCATGTACCTTGGTGTGCGGCAAAGTATTTAGCAGTGCTCTTCACGTGTGTTTTGTAAAAGACTTCCGGTGGCTCACAGGTCTGCAGACATGAGCCAGTGATTTCACAAAGCTCAAATACATGTAGTCATGGCTCACTCACTGGTACCAGGTCCCAGTAGGATACTGTCCTATAGATTATGGAATTTCTTTAGCTGCTGAGACTGTGTGTGGGTGTGATATGAAATCTTGGCGGTCACATGACCAACTGTGGCATCCTGACTTTTAGAAAACCGTCAGGGGATGGGGTAATTATTTTAACCCAACCCTTGCCACTACCTAACCCACCTGGGGGGGGCGGCTAGGGCAAAGATTGTGGGTTGTGGCAGCTACAGCTAAACATAGGGGGTGGAGGCTAGGGCTAAGACTGGCGGGGTGGCGGCTATGTCTAACACCCCCTGTGGTGCCTAACCCCTCCTTAACCCTAACCGTTTCTACAATACTTCCCTTCAGGATGCCGGCTGGTTCCGGCGCCAGGATTCTGAGTTGTGTCGGGATTCCGGCGTCGGTCACCTGACCACCGGCATCCAGACCGGATGCTGACAGCATCCTGTGTAAAGACTTTTGATTCTTCTTAATTTCTTAAAAATGTCAATTTTGGTGTTTACTTCTATTTAAATTGAAGTAAACTCACCAAATACTTCATACAATCATATGTGACTACTCTACTTGATGGCCAGGAGACTCCAGATTTTTATGGAGTACTACTAGAGCCCTAGAGAAGTAGGCCATCGCCTACAGTAGCTCATCCACTTACCTACTGAAATGGGCAGTCAGGTGGCTTGGTGATGCATTTTGTAATGAATAACATTATCATGGTTCCGTACCCTGCTGCACAGTGGCATGAATCATGGCAATGTGGGGGCTCCAAAACTATAAATCATGTAGCAATGCCCCCGACTTTTCCTGGAGGATATGTATAAATAGTAGATGAGTCATTTAGTGATCGTGATTATTGGATCTATAGAGCTACACTACATATATCTTCTGATAGGGACCATGTGATGTATGCAGATCATTCTATTACTGAATATGCACAGTAATTATATGAAGGTTTTGATCTGCAGTTTTTATTTCTCATCCTCAGGTGCGTGTTGTTGATGAGAAAAAACAGCCCATGGCTAATACAGCCGTATCCATATATCAGGATGGAAAAAGGGAAAAGATTGCAGGTCTGGTGACTGACAGCAATGGAATTGCTCATTGTTCACTGAACACTTCTGAATGGGACAGCTATATGTCACTAACGGTAAGTGACTCTGCCACTGAGTGGGGCTATTACGTTTTCCTATTTTATGTATGTACATAAGGTAAGTGACAAAAGTAAATGAAAAGATAAATTATGAACCTGCAATAATTTGGGCCATCAATGCATATTCTGTTTTGTATGTATGAATTATTAGAATAATCATCTACAGTGATGCAACATTTTGCACCTTCTAATGAAAGTGTCTGATTAGATTTATACAATCCTTGCTGAAAGTGGACATGTCACACTTGTGCACGTGGCATTACTTCCATATTCAAAATGCAATTTTGTAAAATTGTTGGCAATTTTGCACTTTCTTGAAAATGAACTGCAGTCTGTATACATCACTCCATTATGTACATGGTCATGTTGGTGTTTTTTCCCCACAAATAGGGCTTGTAGTATTATTTATAGGGGAAGATGTATCAAATATTGGAGCGATACAATAGAGAAGTTGTCCATAGCAACCAATCATCTTGTAACTGTTAATTACCCAGCACAGTAATTGAAATGTCAGAAGCTGATTGGTTGATTTGGGAAACTTCTCCATTTTATCTCTCTCCAAAGCTTTATACCTATGACTAGCCCCCTCTATTCAAATAAAATGCACAGATTATGTAGAGTACATCATAAGATAATGTACTCTACATAAAAATTGTAAGATGCATATGCAAATACAAAACAATGTTCATACTAGTGACATTTTTCGGGTTTTGTGTTTTGGTTTGGGATTCGGACGCATTGTGGCAAAACCTCCCTGAAAATTTTTGTCAGATTCGGGTGTGTTTTGGATTTGGGTGTTTTTTTTACAAAAAAACCTCAAAAACAGCTTAAATCATAGAATTTGGGGGTCATTTTGATCCCATAGTATTATTAACCTCAATAACCATAATTTCCACTCATTTCCAGTCTGTTCTGAACACCTCACAATATTATTTTTAGTCCTAAAATTTGCACCGAGGTCGCTGGATGACTAAGCTAAGCGACCCAAGTGGCCGACACAAACACCTGGCCCATCTAGGAGTGGCACTGCAGTGTCAGACAGGATGGCAGATTTAAAAAATAGTCCCCAAACAGCACATGATGCAAAGAAAAAAAGAGGCGCAATGAGGTAGCTGTGTGACTAAGCTAAGCGACTCAAGTGGCCGACACAAACACCTGGCCCATCTAGGAGTGGCACTGCAGTGTCAGACAGGATGGCACTTCAAAAAAGTAGTCCCCAAACAGCACATGATGCACTGAAAAAAAGAGGGGCAATGAGGTAGCTGTGTGACTAAGCTAAGCGACCCAAGTGGCCGACACAAACACCTGGCCCATCTAGGAGTGGCACTGCAGTGTCAGACAGGATGGCACTTCAAAAAATAGTCCCCAAACAGCACATGATGCAAAGAAAAATGAAAGAAAAAAGAGGTGCAAGAGGGAATTGTCCTTGGGCCCTCCCACCCACCCTTATGTTGTATAAACAGGACATGCACACTTTAACGAACCCATTATTTTAGCGACAGGGTCTGCCACACGACTGTGACTGAAATGACTGGTTGGTTTGGGCCCCCACCAAAAAAGAAGCAATCAATCTCTCCTTGCACAAACTGGCTCTACAGAGGCAAGATGTCCACCTCCTCCTCTTCCTCCGATTCTTCACCCCTTTCACTGTGTACATCCCCCTCCTCACATATTATTAATTCGTCCCCACTGGAATCCACCATCTCACGTCCCTGTGTACTTTCTGGAGGCAATTGCTGGTGAATGTCATCTTCTCCACATTTTCTGGAAGTAATCTCGTACGCCGATTGCTGACAAGGTGAGCGGCTGCACTAAACACTCTTTCGGAGTACACACTGGAGGGGGGGGCAACTTAGGTAAAATAAAGCCAGTTTCTGCAAGGGCCTCCAAATTGCCTCTTTTTCCTGCCAGTATACGTACGGACTGTCTGACGTGCCTACTTGGATGCGGTCACTCATATAATCCTCCACCATTCTTTCAATGGTGACAGAATCATATGCAGTGACAGTAGACGACATGTCAGTAATCGTTGGCAGGTCCTTCAGTCCGGACCAGATGTCAGTACTCACTCCAGACTGCCCTGCATCACCGCCAGCGGGTGGGCTCGGAATTCTTAGCCTTTTCCTCGCAGCCCCAGTTGCGGGAGAATGTGAAGGAGGAGTTGTTGACGGGTCACGTTCCGCTTGACTTGACAATTTTCTCACCAGCAGGTCTTTGAACCTCTGCAGACTTGTGTCTGCCGGAAAGAGAGATACAACGTAGGTTTTAAATCTAGGATCGAGCACGTTGGCCAAAATGTAGTGCTCTGATTTCAACAGATTGACCACCCGTGAATCCTGGTTAAGCGAATTAAGGGCTCCATCCACAAGTCCCACATGCCTAGCGGAATCGCTCTGTTTTAGCTCCTCCTTCAATGTCTCCAGCTTCTTCTGCAAAAGCCTGATGAGGGGAATGACCTGACTCAGGCTGGCAGTGTCTGAACTGACTTCACGTGTGGCAAGTTCAAAGGGTTGCAGAACCTTGCACAACGTTGAAATCATTCTCCACTGCGCTTGAGTCAGGTGCATTCCCCCTCCTTTGCCTATATCGTAGGTAGCTGTATAGGCTTGAATGGCCTTTTGCTGCTCCTCCATCCTCTGAAGCATATAGAGGGTTGAATTCCACCTTGTTACCACCTCTTGCTTCAGATGATGGCAGGGCAGGTTCAGGAGTGTTTGCTGGTGCTCCAGTCTTTGGCACGCGGTGGCTGAATGCCGAAAGTGGCCCGCAATTCTTCGGGCCACCGACAGCATCTCTTGCACGCCCCCGTCGTTTTTTAAATAATTCTGCACCACCAAATTCAATGTATGTGCAAAACATGGGATGTGCTGGAATTTGCCCACATGTAATGCACGCACAATATTGGTGGCGTTGTCCGATATCACAAATCCCCAGGAGAGTCCAATTGGGGTAAGCCATTCTGCGATGATGTTCCTCAGTTTCGGTAAGAGGTTGTCAGCTGTGTGCCTCTTATGGAAAGAGGTGATACAAAGCGTGGCCTGCCTAGGAATGAGTTGGCGTTTGCGAGATGCTGCTACTGGTGCCGCCGCTGCTGTTCTTGCTGCAGGAGGCAATACATCTACCCAGTGGGCTGTCACAGTCATATAGTACTGAGTCTGCCCTGCTCCACTTGTCCACATGTCCGTGGTTAAGTGGACATTGGGTACAACTGCATTTTTTAGGACACTGGTGACTCTTTTTCTGACGTCTGTGTACATTTTCGGTATCACCTGCCTAGAGAAATGGAACCTAGATGGTATTTGGTACAGGGGATACAGTACCTCAATCAATTCTCTAGTTCCCTGTGAATTAACGGTGGATACCGTAAACACGTTTCTCACCACCCACGCTGCCAAGGCCTGAGTTATCCGCTTTGCAGCAGGATGACTGCTATGATAGTTCATCTTCCTTGCAAAGGACAGTCAATTGCTTACTGGAAGTAGTACAAGTGGTCTTCCGACTTCCCCTCTGGGATGACGATCGACTCCCAGCAGCAACAACAGCAGCGCCAGCAGCAGTAGGTGTTACACTCAAGGATGCATTGGTGGAATCCCAGGCAGGAGAGGACTCGTCAGACTTGACAGTGACATGGCCTGCAGGACTGTTGGCGTTCCTGTGTAAGGAGGAAATTTTCACTGAGGGAGTTGGTGGTGTGGTTTGCAGGAGCTTGGTTACAAGAGGAAGGGTTTAGTTGTCAGTGGACTGCTTCTGCTGTCACCCAAAGTTTTTGAACTTGTCAATGACTTCTGATGAATGCACTCCAGGTGACGTATAATGGAGGATGTTCTGAGGTGGTTAACGTCCTTACCCCTACTTATAACAGCTTGACAAAGGCAACACGCAGCTTGACACCAGTTGTCCGCATTTCTGTTGAAATAATTCCACACCGAAGAGGCGATTTTTTTTAATAATTTGACCAGTTATGTCAATGGCCATATTCGTCCCACGGACAACAAGTGTCTTCCCGGGTGCCTGACTTAAACAAACCACCTCACCATCAGAATCGTCCTTGTCAATTTCCTCCCCAGCGCCATTAACACCCATATCCTCATCCTTATGTACTTCAACAGTGACATCTTCAATTTGACTATCATGAACTGGACTGCCGGTGCTCCTTCCAGCACTTGCAGGGGGCGTGCAAATGGTGGAAGGCGCCACCTCTTCCCGTCCAGTGTTGGGAAGGTCAGGCATCGCAACCGACACAATTGGACTCTCCTTGGGGATTTGTGATTTAGAAGAACGCACAGTTCTTTGCTGTGCTTTTGGCATCTTAACTCTTTTAAGTTTTCTAGCAGGAGGATGAGTGCTTCCATCCTCATGTGAAGCTGAACCACTAGCCATGAACATAGGCCAGGCCCTCAGCCGTTCCTTGCCACTCCGTGTTGTAAATGGCACATTGGCAAGTATACGCTTCTCCTCAGATGATTTTGATTTAGATTTCTGGGTCATTTTACTGAGCTTTATTTTTTGGGGTTTTACATGCTCTCTACTATGACAATGGGCATCGGCCTTGGCAGACGACATTGATGGCATTTCATCGTCTCGGCCATGACTAGTGGCAGTAGCTTCAGCACGAGGTGGAAGTGGATCTTGATCTTTCCCTATTTTACCCACCACATTTTTGTTCTCCATTTTTTAATGTGTGGAATTATATGCCAGTAATATATCAATAGCAATGGCCTACTACTATATATACTGCACACAACTGAAATGCACCACAGGTATGGATGGATAGTGTACTTGACGACACAGAGGTAGGTAGAGCAGTGGCCTACTGTACCGTACTGCTATATAATATATACTGCTGGTCAGCAAAATTATGCCCTGTCCTACTACTATATATATACTGCGCAAAACTTAAATGCAGCACAGGTATGGATGGATATAATACTTGGTGACACAGAGGTAGGTAGAGCAGTGGACTACTGTACCGTACTGCTATATATTATATACTGGTGGTCAGCAAAATTATGTACTGTCCTCCTACTATATATATACTGCGAAAAACTAAAATGCACCACAGGTATGGATGGATAGTATACTTGACGACACAGAGGTAGGTAGAGCAGTGGACTACTGTACCGTACTGCTATATATTATATACTGGTGGTAAGCAAAATTATGCACTGTCCTCCTACTATATATATAGTTACTACGCAAAACTTAAATGCACCACAGGCATGGATGGATAGTATACTTGACGACACAGAGGTAGGTAGAGCAGTGGACTACTGTACCATACTGCTATATATTATATACTGGTGGTCAGCAAAATTATGCACTGTCCTCCTACTATTTATATAGTTACAGTGCAAAACTTAAATGCACCACAGGTATGGATGGATAGTATACTTGACGACACAGAGGTAGGTAGAGCAATGAACTACTGTACCATACTGCTATATATTATATACTGGTGGTCAGCAAAATGATGCACTGTCCTCCTACTATATATATACTGCGCAAAACTTAAATGCACCACATGTATGGATGGGATGGTATACTTGACGACACAGAGGTAGGTAGAGCAGTGGCCTACTGTACCGTACTGCTATATATTATATACTGGTGGTCAGCAAATTATGCACTGTCCTACTACTATATATATACTGAGCAAAACTTAAATGCACCACAGGTATGGCTGGATAGTATACTTGACGACACAGAGGTAGGTAGAGCAGTGGACTACTGTACCGTACTGCTATATATTATATACTGGTGGTCAGCAAAAGTATGCACTGTCCTCCTACTATATATATACTGCGCAAAACTTAAATGCACAACAGGTATGGATGGATAGTATACTTGACGACACAGAGGTAGGTAGAGCAGTGGACTACTGTACCGTACTGCTATATATTATATACTGGTGGTCAGCAAAATTATGCACTGTCCTACTACTATATATATACTGCACAAAACTTAAATGCACCACAGGTATGGATGGATAGTATACTTGATGAAACAGAGGTAGGTAGAGCAGTGGACTACTGTACCGTACTGCTATATATTATATACTGTTGGTCAGCAAAATGATGCACTGTCCTCCAACTATATACATACTGCGCAAAACTTAAATGCACCACAGGTATGGATGGGATAGTATACTTGATGACACAGAGGTAGGTAGAGCAGTGGCCTACTGTACCGTACTGCTATATATTATATACTGGTGGTCAGCAAAAAATTATGCACTGTCCTCCTACTATATATATAGTTACTGCGCAAAACTTAAATGCACCACAGGTATGGATGGATAGTATACTTGATGACACAGAGGTAGGTAGAGCAGTGGCCTACTGTACCGTACTGCTATAAATTATATACTGGTGATCAGCAAAATAATGCACTGTCTTCCTACTATATATATACTGTGCAAAACTTAAATGCACCACAGGTATGGATGGATAGTATACTTGACGAAACAGAAGTAGGTAGAGCAGTGGACTACTGTACAGTACTGCTACAGATGTAGCCACCTTTATCTTGAGTGGCCGCGGCGTTTGTCCCGTTCGACCATACGCAGCGTACTGTGGCGTAGCGAGGCGCGCCTAGCCACAGAGAGGCTATCTAATCGCACGGAGACAGACATTTGACGTTTGGCGTTACCTTTACGTGTAATACCTGCGATCAGCCACCAGATGTCGCTTTTTACAATCACCACTGCGCATGCGTGTGGTCTCCCGTAAAATACAATACTGACATACATAATAAGGACTACTTTACTAAGGCGTCTCATTACGCTGCATACAGTAAATACTGTACTCATTACGCTGCATTATTTAATACAGTACTGTATATACAGTACGACACCGACGCAAATACAGTAGTACAGCATACAGTATATGATCCATCTACAATACTTTATGAATACTGTATGTGAGCGTCCAAGTCCCGCAGACAAAACACAGTACTGTAAAACCAGTAGTGTACACTGTCGCAAATGGATGTGTGTTACAAGTTCACTATTGCCTCTCAAGATTAGGAATTTTCTACAGTATGTTATCGTCCTAATCCCGTAGCCATTACAGCATAATCAAAACCAACGGATTTATACATTTGTCTGCGGCGAAGTGGTGAAGTGTTTCGCTTCCTATACTCAGAGTCCAGGGTTCGATTCCTTAAGTACGAATGCATGTTACTGTAGTTTTTTTCAGACACTTTATTATTTTTTTTATTCACATACTGTAAACCAGGGCATACAGTAGCTGCATGAGCGGTTCTATGCGATCGAGTCCGGTGTACCATAATGTGCAGGTTCTATGCAGGTTAAGGTTCTATGCTCCGTACACAGTACACATACAATTCTGTAGCTGGGCAGACTGAATAGAAATGGCTACCACCTATGACTCCTTGCCCCACAGAGGCCCTAGGCTACGGAGCAAGTAATAGTCCAGATTGTACAGACTATGGGGCAATGCTGAAGGAGCGTCACAATCCCCTAGCTAAAATACACAGTATGCATATTATGGTACACCGGACTCGATGACATACTGTAGCACACTGGCAAAATGGCCGCCGCCCCTGAACCCTTGTGCAGGTTATGGGGCAATGCTGAAGGAGCGTCACAATCCCCTAGCCAAAATACACAGGGGAGGGATAAGCTACTGTAGGATTGCATACAGTATTACGGTACACCGGACTCAATCGCATAGCACACTGTCAAAACGACCACTACCCATGAACCCCCACCTCCTGAACCCCCACCTCGTGGCAGGCAGCAGTTGGGTATGGAATGAGAAATGGCATAAGCTGTGCAGGCTACGGGGCGATGCTGAAGGAGCGTCACAATCCCCTAGCCAAAATACACAGAGATACTGTAAGCGAGGTCTATGCACATTACAGTACTGTACGTTACACCGGGCTCGGTCGCATAGCAAACTGACAAAACACAAGTTTTACAGTACATACAGTAAAGCAGGCCAAAGCTGCATGAGAGTTTCTACTGTAAAGGTTCTATGCACCGTACGGTAATGTACACATACCTGTACAATTCTATAGCAGGGCAGACTCAATTGAAATGGCTACCGCCTGTGACTCCTAGCTCCTAGGAGGCACTCAGCTATGGAGCAAATAACAGCACAGATTTTGCAGGCTACGGGGCAATGCTGAAGGAGCGTCACAATCCCCTAGCTACAATACACAGGGGTGATAGAGATAATCGAGTGGCTGGAGGGGGGTCCCCTTGATTTAAGGGGCCCCCACTCCTCCAGGGTACTCCGGCCAGGTGTGACTAGTTGGGTATTTAATTCCATGGCCGCAGGGACCGGTATAAAAGTCTCCCCCGGCTGTGCATTATCTGTCCAGCTAGTGGAGCCCAGTGCTGATTCAAAAAATATGGGGAACCCCTACGCTTTTTTTGTCCCCCTTATTTTTTGCACCAGGACCAGGCGCAGAGCCCGGTGCTGGTTCTAAAAAGATGGGGGATCCCGTGTCCATTTTTTCCGTATTCCTGCCGGAATTCGACTGCAATTGCATATACAGTACTGTACCCCTTAATGTCACTGCTTACAGTATACAGTATTTAGACATGAGCTTGTGTACAGTATCTGTCATGAGGTGCTTTTTTCACTGACACTATAACTTTTTTCTATTGTGATATACTGTACAGAGGCGGCAAACTAGCCAAACGGGAATAATCAGCTTCTGCAGAATAAAATGAGATGCTACAGTACATGCCTATATTCAGTGAGTGACTGCGGCTCTATGAAATTAAATCAGAAAATTTAAATATGAAATGCATTACTAATGTGTGGCATTACTGTACTGTATGTGTATAAGGTGTACTACAATATTTTCTGGTGTGACATAAGGAAAGGGCACTACTGCATGGTCTAATGCAGTGGTTCTCAAACTTGGTCCTCAGGACCCCACACAGTGCATGTTTTGCAGGTAAACCAGCAAGTGCACAGATGTATTCATTACTAACTGACACATTTTAGAAGGTCCATACAGTAGGTGGAGCTAATTTTTTCACTTGTGATTCTGTGAGACCTGCAAAACCTGCACTGTGTGGGGTCCTGAGGACTGAGTTTGAGAACCTGTGGTCTAATGTAAATAAAGATGAATGTGGTGGGGTGTAATGTGAATAAGGGGCATTACTGTTAGGAGTAATGTGGTACTATGATATGATGTCATGAGAATAAGAGACACCACTGCATGATATAATGTGAATAAAGTTGCAGTACTGTGTTGTGTCATTTCATCTTCGGGTATTATTGTGTTACCATGCCCCTTCCCAGCAAGAACATACTGTACACTGTTTTGGGCTGGCACTAAATGTGCACATTGTTCTTATTTAGATTATAGGGGGTAGGAGCGCCAAAATGGGTGATGGTGCTGGGAAAGGGGTGCAGGGTTAGAGGCGGAACTACGTAGCATCTGTGCAAGAGGGCATCAGCCAAAATCTAGCCTAGGGCATCATGTTGGTCAGGTTTGGCTCTGATAATACTGTATACTGTACTCTTACTGTACTTTGCATTCAATACAGATACTGTTTGCACACAGGTTTTACATGAATCATTGGCAATGCTGCAGGAGTGTCTCATTAGGCAATCTAAAATATACCACGACTATGGGTGGGGATACAGTAGGGAAGTTCTGTCACCATAAGCTGTCTGCTGTGTATAGCATATTTCCATCTGAGATGCATTTGTGTGTTTGTAATAAGAAAAAAACATTTTACTGTACATTTAGTGGATACAGTATTTCTCCCCCATAATGACGTATCATACTGTACAGGTACCGTCATGTACTGTACCGTACCATACTGTAAAATTGAATATTTATTGGAAAAACATCAATATTAATGTAAAAATAAAGTATTACAACATCCGATTCCATGTACTGCACTGATCAAAATGTACAGTACTCTTATTCAGGACTTATAAAACTGAAAATAACTGTTCATACAGTACACATCAATAACATTACTACTGTATAATATTCTACATTAGTTTATGCAATAATCAGACAAAGGCAATTTTATCATTTTTTTTAATAATGCACCAATTTAAAATTTTAAACAGAAAATACAGAACTACATATTTGTGGCTTGACCATTTCTTTCAACTACAACAGGTAATACTTTATACAGGTGATTTATATAATTATTACAATGTTCAGGTGTGAGTACTTCTAGCCAAAATTTCTTTATCCCATCCACCAGTTGCTGTTTTGTTGTTGGCTTTGCAACACTCCTAACGTACCTCTTCAATTGAGCCCACACTAATTCGATTGGGTTCATGTCTGGTGATCTATATAAAAATAAAAAAAAAGCGTATAGAAAAAATTAATTACATTACAGTAAATAGAGAAAATTAAACATACAATATTGTACTGTTTATTAAACAAAAAATTTTTTTACAGTACTAGAGTGCTATCCAAAATTTTACTTGTACACTGTTGAAAGAATACTCACTCTGGTGGTGTGCGTTCCCAATTCATACCTTTCTCTTCCATAAATTTGGCTGAGGCGGAGTGTTTAGGATCATTGTCTTGGAATAGCCTATGGTGAGTTGGGTAATATTTATTCACAAATGGCACCATACATTTCTCTACTATTGTTTCTTGGAAAAATTTCTTATCCATGATTCCTACAGAAATCAAAAAATGTTGTTCATTAATAAGCAACTCCTTTTATTGTGCAGTTACACGTACTCTACAGTACAACATGTATTTTTACAGAACACAGGCACAGAATAAAGTATAGTACTGTACCTTCGAAAAATAATAGGGGACCAGCTCCTAATCGTGATATGCCTCCCCATACATGGACTTTCAATGGATGCTTTGGGCGTGGTTTTAAAGAGATATGGTTACGTTTCCTGAATGACATTCTGGAGAACCGCTCAAGGGCAACAGACGATTCATCTGTGAAAATGACATCATCAAATGTTTCACCACTCTCAATCCATCGCCGTGCCTGTTCCACTCTCTTTTCTTTATTCACATCTCTTATCATTGGAGATATCCTGTGAAGAGCCAAAAATAATGAAATCAGATACAGTTATGAAATTACAGATTTACAGATTACTGTATATACAGTAGACTGTATGTGCAGTATACTGTATTATATACCTACTGTATACATTAAACTGTACATACAGTACATTAAGTTACATACAGAGTAATATATATATACATACTGTACATACATACACACAAACACACACACACAGTATACAGTATGTAATCATCACAATAAGCCGGCAATGCTTCATTGCTGTCTCTGAGTACCTATACAGTAGGTATCTCTTTTGGGATAGAATATATACAGTATATACACACACACATACTGTATATAGTATAAAGTACACACTCTGTATAATGATTTATGGCATTATTATATCACGTATCAAGGGATTATTAACAGTGCATTTACTGTATGGTTTATACTGCTTTCAGTATTTTACCTTGTTGCGCCAAAGGTCCATCCCATTTTCCGTCGCATCCTTCTGATGCTGGTGGCCGATATGTCCAGGTCATACTTGGAATGGAGAATTCGTTTTATTTGCAGAGCAGTACGCTCATCATCCTCACGAGTTAGTTCCTCCACAATTTGTTGCACTCTCCTACAGTACAATACAGTATGAAAAATATGAATTCATGAACAGCACAATCACAGTTACAATTGATGAAGTTTTTATTTTATTTCAAAAAAATTGTTTATGGTATAAAGCAAGTAATTTAAACATTACAGTAGTGTACAGTACGTACCATGTGCATTTTGTAGGAAATACAAATCTGGGCGTTGTTCTCTCGAATGCATGATAGCGCACCGTTTCTAAAGTGACTATAATGCCACTTTCCTTGAGCCATGCATGGATCTCTTTGATGGTTTTATTTTCTTTTTTCATGTTGGCGATTATCTTGCTCATCGTTTTGTTGATAGTTACTGGCATGTTGTCCAACTATAATTCCTGTATGGAGAGAAAACATTTGTGAATACTGTAGTCTAAAATTTACACATCTGAAAATGCATAAGAGTTTTATGATAGAAGTTAATACTGTACAGTACATGTTTACTATCCAGTACCTGATGTTCAAATTTAAGTATTGTATACTGTACAGTACTGAAAATACAACTTCAGTGTTATGGACTGCAATTAGTTTCCTGTATGAAACAGATACAGTACAGTAAATAACCCTCCTTGGAAGTGCATGGGCCCTGTGAGACTTACAGTAGTGTACAGCATAAGGGTCGACTGACATGATGTACAAGCATTACATACAGTACATGTCAGTACTGTATGTAAATTCTTCAATTATTGCCTAACAACAATGCTGCTTACTGTATATTAAATACTGTAGGCCTAGAAATGTGCATCTCAATATAGTAGTTAAAAACACAGGGGCCTATGTGGATAAGCGAGTTCTATGCACACTAAAAATGGCCACCGACCGTGAACCCCCAGCACGTGGCAGCGCTCGGATATGTAGTGAGATACAGTATGGCATACATTTCACACTCCAGGGGGCAATGCTGAAGGAGCGTCACAATCCCCTAGCTCAATTACACTGGGATAAGCGAGGTCTACTGTATGCACATTACGGTATACCGAGCTGGATCGCTTAGCAACCTGACAACATGGCCGCCGACCGTGAACTCCCAGCACGTGGCAGCGCTCGGATATGTAGTGAGATACAGTATGGCATACATTTCACACTCCAGGGGGCAATGCTGAAGGAGCGTCACAATCCCCTAGCTCAATTACATTGGGATAAGCGCGGTCTATGCACATTACGGTATACCGAGCTGGATCGCTTAGCAACCTGACAACATGGCCGCCGACCGTGAACTCCCAGCACGTGGCAGTGCTCGGATATGTAGTGAGATACAGTATGGCATACATTTCACAGTTCAGGGGGCAATGCTGAAGGAGCGTCACAATCCCCTAGCTCAATTACACTGGGATAAGCGAGGTCTACTGTATGCACATTACGGTATACCGAGCTGGATCGCTTAGCAACCTGACAACATGGCCGCCGACCGTGAACTCCCAGCACGTGGCAGCGCTCGGATATGTAGTGAGATACAGTATGGCATACATTTCACAGTTCAGGGGGCAATGCTGAAGGAGCGTCACAATCCCCTAGCTCAATTACACTGGGATAAGCGAGGTCTACTGTATGCACATTACGGTATACCGAGCTGGATCGCTTAGCAACCTGACAACATGGCCGCCGACCGTGAACTCCCAGCACGTGGCAGCGCTCGGATATGTAGTGAGATACAGTATGGCATACATTTCACACTCCAGGGGGCAATGCTGAAGGAGCGTCACAATCCCCTAGCTCAATTACACTGGGATAAGCGAGGTCTACTGTATGCACATTACGGTATACCGAGCTGGATCGCTTAGCAACCTGACAAAATGGCCGCCGACCGTGAACTCCCAGCACGTGGCAGCGCTCGGATATGGAGTGAGAGATGGTATACATTTTAAAATACACCGGGATAAGTTGTATAGGCCATGGAGCAATGCACAGGGACATTCATCATTTACGTACAGTATATAAATAATTGTAAACCGTAAATGAAAGAATTACCGGTCAAATACTGTATGACGAAACTGTGTCAATGAGCTGGAACAGTATGGCCTGTGAAGAAGTTTTCGAAGGCAGAAACGGAGAGCAAATTTTCAGGAGATTTCTGAAAGGTCGGAGAAGATCCACACAGCAAGTCTGCTTACGAGGAAACAGCTTTGCAAAGTGGGTAGCGGGGCGGTGACAGAGGCCTGGAGGACCGCAGAGGAAACCTGGAGGACCGCAGAGGAGGCCTGGAGGACCGCAGAGGAGGCCTGGAGGACCGCAGAGGAGGCCTGGACGACCGCAGAGGAGGCCTGGACGACCGCAGAGGAGGCCTGGACGACCGCAGAGGAGGCCTGGACGACCGTAGAGGAGGCCTGGGGGACCGCAGCAGCGGACTGGACGAAGTCAGCGACTTGGACGACCGCAGAGGAGGCCTGGAGGACCGCAGAAGAGACCTGGAGGACCGCAGAGGCCTGGACCACAGCAGCGGACTGGACGAAGTCAGCGACTTGGGCGACCGCAGAGGAGGCCTGGAGGACCGCAGAGGAGGCCTGGAGGACCGCAGAGGAGGCCTGGAGGACCGCAGAGGAGGCCTGGAGGACCGCAGAGGAGGCCTGGACCACAGCAGCGGACTGGACGAAGTCAGCGACTTGGACGACCGCAGAGGAGGCCTGGAGGACCGCAGAAGAGACCTGGAGGACCGCAGAAGAGACCTGGAGGACCGCAGAGGAGGCCTGGAGGACCGCAGAGGAGGCCTGGAGGACCGCAGAGGAGGCCTGGAGGACCGCAGAGGAAACCTGGAGGACCGCAGAGGAGGCCTGGAGGACCGCAGAAGAGACCTGGAGGACCGCAGAAGAGACCTGGAGGACCGCAGAGGAGGCCTGGAGGACCGCAGAGGAGGCCTGGAGGACCGCAGAGGAGGCCTGGAGGACCGCAGAGGAGGCCTGGACCACAGCAGCGGACTGGACGAAGTCAGCGACTTGGACGACCGCAGAGGAGGCCTGGAGGACCGCAGAAGAGACCTGGAGGACCGCAGAAGAGACCTGGAGGACCGCAGAGGAGGCCTGGAGGACCGCAGAGGAGGCCTGGAGGACCGCAGAGGAGGCCTGGAGGACCGCAGAGGAGGCCTGGAGGACCGCAGAGGAGGCCTGGACGACCGCAGAGGGCTGGACGACCGCAGAGGCCTGGATTCAAGTGTGCTGTTGCCAGGAACACCAATGATGACCAGCACACCTGCTCACAGGCCACTTCGCAATACATTCGGAGGCTCTCTGAACAATATTGCCCTGGCTGTCATCTCAACTTCCCTGGACGACCATCTGTACAGAGCTTCAAATGGACATATTCAGAAATATGCATATTCTCTGTTCCAGCACCATGTACGGTACGACAAATACTTGACGTGGGCCAATCGTGTGAACTTTGATGGTTCCAAGGGCAAACTTCCGCTGCCCAAAAATCTGGTACATGACATCATGGCTAGGTGTGAACGCCGCGTGAGGATTGGTGATCCAGAAAAGAGGAAGATAAGGGATACCATAAACTCTGTGCTGAGAACGAAGAGGAAAATGACTTGGAAGCTCGACTATGATGAAACCAGATCATTACCTACCTCCTAGCTTCAGCACATCAGCTTCACACAGCTGAAGCTAAAAAATTGTGTCAATGTACCTGTATGACCTGTACATTTTCTGGGGCTGCATGCACTGTGCTGAATCCACTTGGAGCAGCTTGGTTACTCAAAGGGGAGTGCATGAACTTGGCTCACCACATTCCTGGTAATGTAAGGGCCTGTTACAAGTTGCCCCTTTTATTCCTGTTGATTTTTTGGGCGCTGCTGTATCTATCCAGTAGCAGCCGAGTCCATTGTGCTGTGTCCATCTGGGGCCTTGGGCTGCGTTTCCATCCAGGGGCTGCTGTTGTCAGTCCTCTATTCTGGTGTCCGTATGCGACAGTGTTAAAAAGCAAAAGACAAAAACGAAAAATAATTCAAAAAAGCAAAACCTAAAAATAAAGTACAAAAACCATTACCCCGCACCACCACCACAAAAAAATAAATTATAAAAATGTTAAAGTTGATATTGTTACTGTATTTGTGCTGTTACCTTTTGATTAAAGTACCGTACAGTATGTGTGATGTTGGCTTTATTACAATACAGT
The DNA here is from genome assembly GCF_028390025.1 of Pseudophryne corroboree. Lineage (NCBI taxonomy): Eukaryota > Metazoa > Chordata > Amphibia > Anura > Myobatrachidae > Pseudophryne > Pseudophryne corroboree. The sequence continues at coordinate 707,107,163 of NC_086446.1, read as the reverse complement.
ACAGTATGTGTGATGTTACATGTTCCAAATGATTTTGTCCGTAAATAAAGTGTTTCTTAAAATAAACATGACGTGGTTTCCAATGTTTGTATTCCCAACTTCCTGTACTGTATAAATTAGTACTACTGTATGATGGGAATTCAATTAAGAGTGGTATACTGTATGTAAAACAACTTGGTTAGGCATCTTGCATTTCATATTTTAATAAAAACCACAGGAAACTTCTATTTTTAAAAGTTTATTGAAGAAAAAAAAGGTGTTTTTTTAAATAAAGTTTGAAAGTTAATTAAAACAAAAAAGTAGTTTGTTCTTCGTTACATTCTTTTCTTGTGTATATAGATATCTGTGGGGAAAAAAAAAAAAAAGTATTAAAGTAAAGACACTCATGTTCATTTGTTTTCCAAGAAAATTTGTGGAACCACACAGCCCAGCAATAAGTCATGCTGGGCTGTGTGGTTCCACAAAAGGCATGCGGTACAAAGTGAAATAGTGGTGTCAGTGGTCAGCACTTTGACACGCTAACATTTGTGGAACCACACAGCAATGGCTGACACACATAAAATGGCTGACACACATAAAATGGCTGACACACACAAAATGCCTGACACACACAAAATGCCTGACACACACAAAATGCCTGACACACACATGCTGGAGTGAAAACACATGTTTGCCAAACAGTCGACAGCACATGTCGGCCAGATGGCCGACCAAACTTGCTCCAAATCACCCCAAACTGGCCAGAAAGCACCCCAGCACACTCAGGAGGTACTGTACACCACAGCTAAATTAGGAGAGAATTTCATTACAAACAGCCAGATCTTGCAGATTATCTGCCAGATAATTGTATGGTGTACAGTATGCCTATCTTATACAGTAGAAAAAGATACTATACAATGGAGTACAAGAACAAAAATTTTTATTAAATAAAATTAAATTAATCTTAATAAAAAATTAAAAAAGTGGTCCACTAAGAGGTGGACCACCACCCGCAGGAGCTGGATGGCACGCTGCAACTGTTCTGTGGGAAAAAAAGGACAGTATTACAAAACAAATACTGAATACTTTACAGTGTAGTAATGGCAATACAGTACTTTACTCTATATTAGACAATATTGTTATTTACAATGTACAGTACTGTATTGTCAGTACAGTAAATCAAACACTACTGTATGCTGTCGAGGTAATTTAAACATTGCTTTAGTTTACCTCTTGTATAAGTGGGCTGCTGCCTGCCCGCTTCTGGGCCAGCCCACCTATCTTGCCCCTGTCTGGGGCCCCCATAAATAATTGGCACTATATTGGAGAAAAAAAAACATTTAGTCACATTCAAATAGTAAACAATTATTACTGTATACTGTAGGTACAGTATTATACTGTATTGCTGGTATTCAAAATATAAAGTACTGTACAAGAGTTTAGCTTCAATAGGTCATAAACAAATTGTCAAAGGAATAAAACACCACAGTACAAATACTGTAGACATTTACTGTATGTATTAGCAGTCATGACATTTCATGACCGCTTCAGAAAAAAGAGGGTTACAGTACTGTAGGTGGTGTTGTAGGGAGTACTATCCATAATAGTGGACTGTACTCAGAGCCAGCCATAAATAATATGATTCCCTAGTCAAGTTTTTGGATGCTGCCCCCTTGCACAGATGCTATTTCCGCCTCTGAGCCTGTACCCCTTTCCCAGCACCATCACCCCTCAACCATAGCAGTCCTCCTACTATATATATACTGCGCAAAACTTAAATGCACCACAGGTATGGATGGGATAGTATACTTAACGACACAGAGGTAGGTAAAGCAGTGGCCTACTGTAGCGTACTGCTATATATTATATACTGGTGGTCAGCAAAATTATGCACTGTCCTCCTACTATATATATATACTATGCAAAACTTAATGCACCACAGGTATGGATGGGATAGTAAACTTGATGACACAGAGGTAGGTAGAGCAGTGGCCTACTGTACCGTACTGCTATATATCATATACTGGTGGTCAGCAAATTATGCACTGTCCTCCTTCTATATATATACTGCGCAAAACTTAAATGCACCACAGGTATGGATGGATAGTATACTTGACGACACAGAGGTAGGTAGAGCAGTGGCCTACTGTACCGTACTGCTATATATTATATACTGGTGGTCAGCAAAATTATGCACTGTCCTCCTACTATATATATACTGCGCAAAACTTAAATGCACCACAGGTATGGATGGATAGTATACTTGACAACACAGAGGTAGGTAGAGCAGTGGACTACTATACCGTACTGCTATATATTATATACTGGTGGTCAGCAAAATTATGCACTGTCCTCCAACTATATATATAGTTACTGCGCAAAACTTAAATGCACCACAGGTATGGATGGATAGTATACTTGACGAAACAGAGGTAGGTAGAGCAGTGGACTACTGTACCGTACTGCTATATATTATATACTGGTGGTCAGCAAAATTATGCACTGTCCTCCTACTGTATATATACTGCGCAAAACTTAAATGCACCACAGGTATGGATGGATAGTATACTTCACGACACAGAGGTAGGTAGAGCAGTGGCCTACTGTACCATACTGCTATATATTATATACTGGTATTCAGCAAAATTATGCACTGTCCTCCTACTATATATATAGTTACTGCGCAAAACTTAAATACACCACAGGTATGGATGTATGGTATACTTGACAACACAGAGGTAGGTAGAGCAGTGGACTACTGTACCATACTGCTATATATTATATACTGGTGGTCAGCAAAATTATGCACGGTCCTCCTTCTATATATATACTGCGCAAAACTTAAATGCACCACAGATATGGATGGATAGTATACTTGACGACACAGAGGTAGGTAGAGCAGTGTGCTACTGTACCGTACTACTATATATTATATACTGGTGGTCAGCAAAATTATGCACTGTCCTCCTACTATATATATAGTTACTGTGCAAAACTTAAATGCACCACAGGTATGGATGGATAGTATACTTGATGACACAGAGGTAGGTAGAGCAGTGGACTACTGTACTGTACTGCTATATATAATATACTGGTGGTCAGCAAAATTATGCACTGTCCTCCTACTATATATATACTGCACAAAACTTAAATGCACCACAGGTATGGATGGATAGTATACTTGATGACACAGAGGTAGGTAGAGCAGTGGACTACTGTACCGTACTGCTATATATTATATACTGGTGGTCAGCAAAATTATGCACTGTCCTCCTACTATATATATACTGCGCAAAACTTAAATGCACCACAGGTATGGATGGATAGTATACTTGACGACACAGAGGTAGGTAGAGCAGTGGACTACTGTACCGTACTGCTATATATTATATACTCGTGGTCAGCAAAATTATGCACTGTCCTCCTACTATATATATACTGCGCAAAACTTAAATGCACCACAGGTATGGATGGATAGAATACTTGACGACACAGAGGTAGAGCAGTGGACTACTGTACCGTACTGCTATATATATACTGGTGGTCAGAAAAATTCTGCACTGTCCTCCTACTATATACTACAATGCAGCACAGATATGGAGCGTTTTTCAGGCAGAGAACGTATAATACTGGTGGTCACTGGTCAGCAAAACTCTGCACTGTCCTCCTACTATATAATACTGCTGGTCCCCAGTCCCCACAATAAAGCAATTAGCACACTGAGCACAGATATTTGCAGCACACTGAGCACAGATATGGAGCGTTTTTCAGGCAGAGAACGTAGATATTTGCAGTACACTGAGCACAGATATTTGCAGCACACTGAGCACAGATATTTGCAGCACACTGAGCACAGATATTTGCTGCACACTGAACATAGAAACTGAGAGAACGCCAGCCACGTCCTCTCACGATCATCTCCAATGCACGAGTGAAAAATGGCATCGACGCGCGGCTCCTTATATAGAATACGAATCTCGCGAGAATCCGACCGCGGGATGATGACATTCGGGCACGCTCGGGTTAACCGAGCAAGGCAGGAGGAAGCGAGTCTGCTCGGAACCGTGCAAAAAATGGTGAAGTTCGGGGGGTTTCGGATCCCGAGGATCCGAACCCGCTCATCACTAGTTCATACCAATATCTTGTTTATTGCATGTGAGTACATAATATAATTTGATAATGTGCTGTGATCTTCACTAACAGATGGCTCATGGCTGGACCCAAAATAATATAAAATAAAAAAGAAACACATAGTGTAAGCTGAGAGGTGAATGATGTATCTACATTATAAATGGCTGCTCATTGCCCTCACTTTTCAGATGTGTCCTCAGCCTTTGCTCCAGTCATGTCAAAAATCCATTTGGTGTACCATAGACTTTGCCATGTAGCCACAACCAAACATTATGTTTCTCAAAATCTGAATCTTATTCACAGCACCAAAGTGACAAAACTACATTGCAAGTGTACACTGATCACTGGTGCTGGCATTTATTGTACACAAGTGTGCAACTACTGTAAATATCAAATCTGTTTAAAGATTCAGATACTAGCAGATGTAGCCCCCCATCCCCACCTCCGCTATGCTCCATTATGTATAATGTGAGACTTTATAAATGTCAAACATATGCATTCAAAAGTAGCAACTTAACATCCCTGGAACACTGAGTCTGATTCAACAGTGGTTGTTCTTGCGATGGCTGTCTTTTGCCGTTCAGAGTTGCGACTGTATGCTAATATAGGCAGAAACTAATCTGAGCATAGGGACGCCAAATCTGCTGCCTCATAATTTCTGTCCTACAGTGTACAACTGCAGAAACATCGGTACAATCGTCGCAAATCAGGTTTTCATGTAGATTCTGCCTCTGAAGATGCACAGGCTGTCCTGCTCCACTGGGACACAGATGGCGTTGCAGTAGCAAGTAAGATCACAACTGCTAATTTATGCACGCTCAGAAAATGGCATCTGAATGGTCATGACACGCCTGCATTTATCCAACCACTCCCCATTACCACCCGCAAATGCTATTTACCTGTCACTCACTTTGCAACTAATTCCATGGTTCGAGCCCATCAAAATCCAATTGCTACGCATGCGCAGTGCGAGTCAGACACATACGCGGTAACAAAACATAGACCAATTTGCGTACAATGGCCGCTTTGCGACCACATCTGAACTAGGCCGACTCTGAGTGGTATTGTAAGTAGCTATGATGCGACTAAGATGCAGTATTTAAGAATAAAATATGCTTCGCTACCCATGGTGGAGCATCTAAGTCACACTAAGGGGTATACTGTATCTACTAAAGGTCAAATCTTGGTTGGTTTTAATTTTTGGTTGATTTTCAGTCAATTTTGCAAATCAGCGATTTACTGAAGGCAAAACCAATGGCAAAAAGGACCAAAAAAACAAAACCGTCCACTTGAGAACATCAGATGAACATCGATCTTTTTTACTTAGACTAGTATAGGAGCTGCAGTATTTACAAGTGACCAAAAACTCAAAACAAACCCAACCAAACAATAAACCTGCCTATGGCAACTATGATGGGATAAGCACTGCACAGATCACTATGATCACTATGATCACTATGATCTGTGCAGGCATCTTTAGTGTATAAAGTGAAAAAAAAACGGTTAAACATATTTATAAAATGGCCGGGGGTGTGCCAACCCCTCCCCCATTTTTCCTGTATCTAGTACTGGCTTCAACCATCTGGTAATGTTATGGCTGAAGACACACATAACTGGGTTACCCTGCCATCATATTACACTGCCCCAAACTGGTCACCCTAGGTCCGGAATTACTCTGGAAGTGGGGAGACCAAAAATATCACCCCTCCTGTAGATACCCCAGGCCAGGGGTGAAGTACTTGGCCTGATTCTGAGTTGAGAATAAAGCAGAAAAGAGCAAGTACTGTATCTCTGCACCGAGGCAAAACCATGTGCAGTGCAGGGGGGGCAGATGTAAAATGTGCAGAGAGAGTTAGATTTGGGTGGGTTATTTTGTTTCTGTGCAGGGTAAATAATGGCTGCTTTATTTTGACACTGCAATTTAGATTTTAGTTTGAACACAACCCACCCAAATCTAACTCTCTCTGCACATGTTATATCTGCCCCCCCCCCCCCCCCCCCTGCAGTGCACATGGTTTTGCCCATTAGAGAACGAGAAAAATGTTGCTGCTGCGATCAGGTCTGAATTAAGCTGGACTGTTGCGGGGCGGGCGGAGGCAGCCGCATGATGCCACATACGACTCGGGATGCGGAGGGTAGCTGTTTGCCAGCACAGCTAGGATCTACTCGGCGGGTGCAAATGCAACGCCGCCGCGTGATGCTTTCACACCCGTGTAGTGCGTGACATGCGGGGTGGACTAGCCCTATGCTGGGCATCCCTCCACATCTCTGAGTAACTGATCAGAGATGTGCTAAATTTAGCACATCTACGATTAGATCTGAATCACCCCCATAGACATACTGAACTACATATAACATAAAGAAATCCAATTCCAAGACCCTGAGTGTCAACTTCACTCCAATTGAATAATGATGAAGTTCCTCTGTTAATCATCAATTGTCTATTACAGCAGAGGAATACATATAAATGTTTAACTCCTCCTACTGGTATAATATGGAGGTCCTAAGTGTGTAGTATACCAAATACTAAGTATTAAGGCTGGTTCACACTACGCAATTCGGGATTGCCGGCGATGGATGACTTTATTGTTGAACGGTATAGCGTTCAATGACATAGTGTGTACACACTAAACGTTATCATTCAATAATAATTTCTGTGATGTCACCGCAGGCATTCCCGGACATGCAGCTCAGCCCAACATTGACGGATTGAGCTGCATGTCAGCTCAATATTGGTGACTGCAGAACGGCATGCGGGAGCGCGCCTTGTTCATCAGTTACCAATATTACCCCACATACACACTGAACGAGTTCTGTCTAAAAATAAACAATAACGACATTTATGTCGTTATCATTAATTTTTAAGGCTCAAATCGGCTATATTTTATAGTGTCACTGCAGTGCATCAGTGTCCCATGATTACCAGTACTGGGTCACACTTATTTATAGACTGATCTATTCACTTATAGGTCTGGAATCATTTTTATTCATTTAATATAATTTCTTGTTATGCACTCAATCAAATAAACTACTATGAATTTTTAACCATTGGCTCATTTCCTTCCTTTTTATCTTATACAATTGGAACGGACAAATTTTGCGCAGGGACATCTACCTCCTCTTGTTGAACCATTTATTGCTAAGTGGATACTGGTAGTGTGTCCACAATCCCAGCAGCAACTTGTGTGCACCGCCCCACTAGGTTTACCACAGTTTCAAAAACCATCTTTTTTTTTTTTCACCAAATGTCATTATATGCCTGACCTTCAAGGGCTGCTTTGAGCAGTTCTTCTTGTTCAAACTTCAGCATACTTTTATATTGCTTAGAGAATCAGTTTTTTTTCAACTAAAACATTTTGGAGGTTGTTCATAACTTTGTGCTTTCATGTAGGAGGTGATTTATCAAAGCTTGGAGAGACATAACTTGGAAACGGATAAAGGGGGAGATTTATCAAAGCTTGGAGAGAGATAAAGTGGAGAGGGATACAGTACTAACCAATAAGCTCCTAACTGTCATTTTTCAAACACAACTTGTAAAATGACAGTTAGAAGCTGATTGGTTAGTACTTTACCTCACTTCACTTTATCTCTCCTCAGACTTCCATAAAGCTTATGCTAGGCATACATGCTACAATTATCTGGCCAATCGGCCCAATATTGGCAGATTGCTTATATAATTGAGGAGTATATGTGGGTAAGAAGTTCAAAAACATCGAGTGATCAGCCATGCCAAATCGTCCAGTATGTCCGTCCGATGCTATATTTTCACATTTGATATTTGGCCGCATTGAGCAGTGTATGCCCGACCAGAGCCGACCCCAGGACACTTCCCCTGTTCCTTCACATAGGAAGGGACAGGGAACTATTGTGGCCAATACACTTTGAGTGATCTCACAGTGTAAGTTCTTAATATCTGCAGGGTCTGATTCTGTCAGAATGCCTGTCAGACCACAGGGCATTTATCTATCTGCACGTGTATGCCCAGCATAAGTGTTGGCAGGATTATTCATACAAATATCTGTTGCTTCAGATGTATCTAATATACAGTATACAGCTGTGCATAGTGAGCTCAGTTACCAACATAAGGATGATATGCAGTGTGATAATAGAATGGCCCTTGTTCTCTTGTGACAAACATTCCGCTTGTGCCCGAATAGAATTTACATGTTACACTGTCTACAGTCACAGACAAATCACATCATCACTACAATGCACATGAAATGGGTGACACCTCAGTCCATGGCACAGACATGAGGGCACATGCTAGATGAATGAACAAATCGCCAGCAGTTTGTGGTGACACTGAAAATGAGATTATTTTTTGAAAAATGAAGCTATAGCGAGGTGTTGTCCAGCTGGCCATGGCCATGAGTATAATTGTCCCCAGTATGTTGTCCCGTAAAGTAGCTGATTACTGTAAGCAAGAATTTATATTGCAAAAAGTGTCTTTTATATTATAGTACATCTAACATACCTCCCACATTTACAGGAGGTTTAATTCCTTTTATATGCTTTGTCCCCAGGCAAAGATTTCATCAGATGATGGTGAGGAGGAGGATTATAGGCATCACCGGGCAGAAACATTTGTGGTCAACTTTTACTCTGAGAGTCACAGTTTTGTGAGTCTACAAAGCAATTCTGATAAAATTCCCTGTGACACTGATTTGCCTGTGACTGTGGAATATGAAATCAATGGCCTGGATCCTAAAGATGATCATCTCACTTTCTTCTACTTTGTAAGTATTCTTAGATAACTCTAATGTGTATGCTAACTGGGCAGTAAATGGTAGAATGAATCCTTGTTCTCCTTATTTTATGCTTGTTTTCCTCTGCAGTGACACCACCACACTAATAGCTGGATTGGCCTCTGTCCAGATGAACCCAATTTGCCAGTGGTAGAACTCCCAGAGGTGATGGAGGCATTGGTCTCCGGATGCCATCTGTCAGATAGGCACCAAGAAGCAGGCTCAGTAAGGGAGGAAGGGTGGGGGGGTGGGGCACAGTTTCACCAGGCCCCACAGATAAATCCATCTGTAACCTCTGCCTGCACTCTGCTCATCATTGAAGCTTCACAGGCAGTGGCTACAGATACAGTAACTCTATCTGTAGGTTCTGGGGAACAACTGTCTCTCTTCCTATGGACCCCTCTCCCAGTAACACTTGCAGAAAGTAGCCTATAGTCCAGATGGCTTTAGCTACCGGGGCAGAGCTACATAATGCATAACATTCCAGAACTTGGTAAATTAAAAAAAAAAAGCAGCTCCTATAGATATGGCTGTCAAGAGCGAGCACAGGCCTGGGAACTGGGGACTCAGCAAAATTGAGTGAGGGGTGGCCAAGTCCCCTCCATATAAAAAATGTAGAAAAAAAACTATCACATTGGGGCACCACTCACAGCAAGAGGAGACATTTGTCCCTGGGGAGGGGGGGGGGGATCATTGCAATCAACCCACCCTATAACACTTCTTACCTGCACACTACCACTGGCCACTTTATAGCACTGCAGCAGCACCAGTGCATCATGCAGGGAGTGTGGCAGCAGCCTCCCTAGACCCTCTGCAGCCAGTGCACAGCAGTAGTCTACTCCATCCCTGCAGTGCATGATGTGCAACTGACTCAGGAACAGACATCACAAGGATGGTGCAAGGTGTGCGGGTGGGTGTAGTATGAGTGGCCGGCGATCGAGATCCCGGCGGCCAGCATACCAGTGCCGGGATCCCCATCGCCGGCATGTTGGCAGCGGGGTGAGCGCAGATGAGCCCCTTGCGGGCTCGCTGCACTCACCACGCTGCGGGCACGGTGGCGTGCTACACGCGCCATGCTAATTATCCTCCCTCTAGAGGGGTCATGGACTCCCAAGAGGGAGAATAGTTGACGGTATGCCGGGTGTCAGGATTCCGGCGTCGGTATACTGAGCACCGGGATCCCAACAGGCTGCATACTGAATGCCACCCTGTGCGGGCTGCACCCGGCTGTCACCCTTGGAGGGAGTGACACCAACATGCTGCTGAAATATGTACAACAGACTCTGTTTTTATTCAAATGCATGTACTTACCTTGGAGGAACAGCAAGCAGATGGTGATATATTCAAATATATATGTATTGTGTGTCTGCTATATATTCATGTACTTGCTTCTTCTTCCTTTCCCATGTGAGTTCTAGTGAGAGAGAGAAAATGAGCCATGGAGCACATGTTGCAGACATATAGTACTTAAAAAGCTGTTACTGAAAGTTAATGTTTTTCATCTTAATATTGATCCTGTTACCCAGTACTATATAAAGAAGTTATACCTTTACAAGACTCATCCTGTCTGATTGCACGGTAACTCCCGTGATGATCTTTTATATATGAGACCTCCCACTGCACACCTATGGTATTTCATCACCACATGCCAACAGGTTATGGGCCCAGACTAGAGTCTTTGGATGCAAAGCCTTCGCCTACATTCCTACAGAAAAACAGAGCAAGTTACAGAACCAATCAGTAGAGGTTGTTCTAGTAGGTTACAGTGAACATTCAAAAGGCTACAGAATTTTAAATAAAAAATCAGAAAAATAATTCTAAGTAACAGTGTGACATTCATGGAAGAAGCAAGAGATAATGTCATAATTCCAGAAAACTCAATTGAAGAGGAAAATACAGATTCCAAAGTAACAGATGAAGTAGAGATCACTCAAAAAGTTGAGGTACAACACAAGACAGATACCAGCGACACTCAGGAAAGTATAACAGTAGAAGTGAGACGCTCTTCAAGATAAAATATAGAAAAAGCCCCCATACATTTATTATACAAAGCGACAGCTGTTAACATACGAGAACCTACATCATGGGAAGAAATCGCTAAATTCCCAGAAAGAGAAGCACAGAAATGGCTAACAGCCACAAAGGAAGAATTTGAATCAATGAAAGACAACCATACATGGCCATTGAGGAAACTACCAATGGACTTTTAAGGTCAAGTATGATACTGAAGGAAAAGTAGAAACATACAAGGCAAGATTAGTTGCTAAAAGATAATCAGACATTTTCAGAAGATTATGGTGAAACATTTTCTCCAGTCGTGAAGCACACCACCATTAGAACCTTACTTCTAACAGCAGGCATAAAAGGTATGCAGGTGAAACATTTCGATGTGAAGATGGCTTTCCTACATGGTGAACTGAAAGAAGACATATAAATGGAACCAGGGCAGTAGAGAGCTTGGCTGGGCCCGGGTAATTTTCAGGGTGTGTGGCCTAATCACAGGAGGCATGGTCATGCACCCCTAGATAATAATGTAGAATTTTTTTTATTTTAATGCCTTCCTGGCCACACTGTAGCCAAGCACACAACATCATGCTGTGCTGTGGAGAAAAGCTGCAGCTGCCAGGTGGGGTGGAGGAACCTGGGCCCCTCCATCAGACCTGGGCCCTCCATCAGACCTGGGACCGGATATTTAGTACCCCCCCCACCCCCCCTCTTGGCACCACTGCATGGAACAACCACCAGGTTTTGTGAAAATTCAAGAACCAGTTCATGCATGTAAGCTTAACAAAGGAATATATGGTCTAAAGCAAGCAGCAAGAGCAGGAAATACAAGATAAATTAAGTCTTGATGGAGAATGGGATCATCAGAAGTTAAGCAGACCCCTGTCTTTATACAAAGTTAATAGAAGAAACATGGGGGCAGATGTATTAACCTGGAGAAGGCATAAGGAAGTGATAAACCAGTGATATGTGCAAGGTGACAAAGGCACCAGCCAATCAGCTCCAATATGTAAATTAACAGTTAGGATCTGATTGGCTGGTGCCTTTATCACTTGCACATATCACTGGTTTATCACTTCCTTATGCCTTCTCCAGGTTAATACATCTGCCCCATGGTTTTATGTATAAATTTGTGTGGACGATGAAGGGGACGAAATTGAAATAATACAAGATCTAAACAGTCAGTTTGAAACAAAAGACCTAGGTCACGTAATGCATTACTTTGGAATGCGGATCTCAAAGAAGATGACGGAATGTTCACATTAAGTCAGAAATACAAGATTCAGGAAACCATTGAGGAGTTTCATATGAAAAAAGCAAAGATAGCAAGCACTCCGATGGAGACAAGTTATGTAAAGGAATCAAATGATGAGAGTGAACTGTTACAAGATAGTCATCTATATAGAAAAGCTATAGGTAAATTGCTATACATTTCAACTGTTACCAGACCAGACATTTCCACACAGCAGTTGGGATCTTAAGCAGAAAGGTTTCCAAACCAACACAGATGGACTGGAATGCAGAGGGTAAATTCATCGCTTAAAGGGAACCATTAACTAGAAGCTTAAACTTTCAGCAAGCACAAGTCACAAGTTAACAGGACATGTTATTCTTGATGCATTCATCATATTGACTCAGACAGGGCTGGAGACACAAATGACAGGAAATCCACAAGTGGATAGTTATTCTCAATCGGAGAAGGATTAATCAACTGGACAAGCAAGAAAGTCTTCCGTAGCACTGTCATCTACTGAGGCTGAATATATCATGGCAGCTCACGCCAGTCAAGAAGTGATATGGATAATGCAACTACTATCAGACTTGAATGCCTCAAGAATAACCTATCGAGATATATGAGGATAATCAAGGATTCTTGCATTAGCACAAACAGAAAGAGTAAATCCAAGAACCAAGCATATTGATGACAAGCATAATTTTCAGAGGGATCTACAAGAACAAGGTTTTATAGAGTTGAACTATTGTCCAACAGAAGATATGACAGCTGATATCCTGACTAAGCCTCTGTTGGAGAGAGACATTGGATACTTATATCAAATGTGGTTTTAATTGAAGAAACCGAGTCTGTTTAGAAGGGGTGTTGAAATATGTACAACAGACTATGGGTTTATTCATATGCATGTACTTACCTTGTATGAACAGCAGATGGCGATTTACTCAAATATATGTCTATTGTTTGTCTGCTGTATATTCATGAACTTGCTTCTAATACCTTTCCCATCATGGAGCACTTGTTGCAGACATGTTGTATTTAAGAAGCTGTTACTGAAAGTTAATGTTTGTCATCTTTATATTGATCTTGTCACCCAGTACTACCTTTACAAGACTCATCCTGTCTGTTTGCAAGGTAACTCCCATGATGATCTTTTAATCTTTTATGTATGAGAACTCCTGCTGCACACCTATGGTATTCCATAGCCACATGCCAACACATGCCAGCTCCTAGTCAGTGGCAGGAGTTAGGTGCTGCAGTGTGACATTATCCTGCAACAACCGACTCCTGTCACTGACAAGGAGCTGGCACTGATGTAGCCGGGTGGGCTTCCCATTAGGTCACACCCTCTATTGACATCAGCAGGGGATGTCTGCTAGACCACACCCCTATCTACAGGCCACAGCCCATTTTCAGGCAAGCTCGCCATAGGCACCCAAGGGGGTTACAATTAGCATCACCAGGTGTTACCGACCTCTGTGCCACCACTGGACCCAGGCTCCTGCAGTGCACTTACAAACAAGCCTGGCCCCAGGTAAAGAGTACACCCCTTTTTTCAGCGCCCCTGCTTGTAGAAACCTATAATGGCTTCTTTTGTGAAAACGAGAGACTGCAGCAGATATCAGAGATATCTACCCTATATATTCATTCCAGGAAACTTATTATTTGCAGGTACCCCCAAAATTGGGTGTCTTTGGAGGATATCCCAAAAATAATTATCAATAAATAGACCCCCAATAAAAAACATACCTAGATATTAGGATCCTCTCAGCTATTAAATCCAATGTATTATTTATTTTCATGTTAATTTTAAAATTGATCCTAGAACAAACATAACAGCAAACTTTGAAAATCATATTCTTTCAATAGCAGATGGGCTAATGAACAATAATAAAAGAAAGGGGGGCTGGCTGGAGAGACAGAAGGGGTGCTGGCTGGAGAGACAGAAGGGGGGCTGGCTGGAGAAACAGAAGGGAAGCTGACTGGAGAGACAGAAAAGGTTGCTGACCTCTGATTGGAGACAGAAAGGGGTGCTGGATGGAGCTGGAGATACACTGGGGGGCTGGAGAGACCGAAGGGGGCTGGCTAGAGCTGAAGAGACACTGCGGGGCTGGAGCGTCAGAAACACAGGGGTGAGGCTAAAGAAACTGGGGGAAAGTGGCTGGAGATTATTCTCAACTGGCAGGATTTCTGGCACATTACTAACTCCTTTGCCTCCCTAGCAGTGCTACTGGACATGTGCTGTTGGAGGAGTGGAGATGGGAGGCAGTACAGTTTATTTTTGCCTCTTGGGGGCTCTGCCTATTTTATCAGTCCTGGGCCACACATTGTCTGATGGTAGCCCTGCTAGTTATCATTCCATAAGGCAGCCAGAAGAGTCACTAACTCTTTGGGAACAAGCAAGCAAGTATTATGGGGTGTCCCTGTGTTGGAACAAAGGCTCCATGATTCGTTATTATGTAGAATCACTTCAATCTTTAATAAGCAGTTCTTTCACCAAGTGTAAATAGTCTGCGTAGCCTATCCTAACCTACTGTATCCTATGCCATGCCTAGTCTGCCCCAGAGCACTGCTACATCTGGGAAGTAATCAACTCTTAAAATGAAATACTAACAATTATATACTGTAGCACATATTTGTTATACAGTTTATATTTCTTAATGCCAGAAGACTTTTTTTTTATTGTGTACATTTTATAATTGAATTTGGAGCTTCAGCTCTTTGGGTCATGAGCCTAAGGGAGATTCTGAATTGGGTGCAAAGTATAAAAAAAAAGCAAGTGACATTGCACCTGGGGAGTCATTCCGAGTTGATCGTAGCTGTGCTAAATTTAGCACAGCTACGATCGTTAACTCAGACATGCGGGGGATGCCCAGCACAGGGATAGCCCACCCCGCATGCCAGTGCCGCCCCCCCCCTCCCCCGCACAAATACAAAAGCATCGCATAGAGGTGATGCCTTTGTATTTGAGGAGTAACTCCCGGCCAGCGCAGCTCCTGCAGCTGGCCGGGAATTGCTCGTCGCTCCCGCTGGCCGCAGCGGCTGCGTGACACATCACGCAGCCGCTGCGGCCCGCCCCCCCCCAACGGTCCGGCCACGCCTGCGTTGGCCGGACCACTCCCCCTAAACGGCGGCTTTACGCCACCGTTCAGCCCCCTCCCGCCTAGCGACCGCCTCTGTCACAGAGGTGATCACTAGGTAATGAAAGCTGCCATGCGCCGGCGCACTGCGGCACCGATGCTTGCGCAGTTTCGACCCGATTGCTGCGCTGCAACAAACTGCAGCGAGCGATCGGGTCAGAATGACCCCCCTGGAACAAACCAGGTTGCAATGCAAGGTGTGCACATATATTTTTTTGTTTTTTGCATGCAGGGTAAACACTGGCTGCTTCTATATGTAGCGGATAAAGGGGGTCATTCCGAGTTGTTCGCTCGCAAGCTGCTTTTAGCAGCTTTGCACACGCTAAGCCGCCGCCTACTGGGAGTGAATCTTAGCATATTAAAATTGCGAACGAAAGATTAGCAGAATTGCGAATAGACACTTCTTAGCAGTTTCTGAGTAGCTCCACACTTACTCGGCATCTGCGATCAGTTCAGTGCTTGTCGTTCCAGGTTTGACGTCACAAACACACCCAGCGTTCGCCCAGACACTCCCCCGTTTCTCCAGCCACTCCCGCGTTTTTCCCGGAAACGGTAGCGTTTTTTCGCACACTCCCCTAAAACGGCCTGTTTCCGCCCAGAAACACCCACTTCCTGTCAATCACATTACGATCACCAGAACGAAGAAAAAACCTTGTAATGCCGTGAGTAAAATTCCTAACAGCATAGCAAATTTACTTTGCGCAGTCGCACTGCGGACATTGCGCATGCGCAGTAGCGACTAATCGCTCCGTTGCGAAAAAAAATAACGAGCGAACAACTCGGAATGACCCCCAAAAGCTGGACAGCTTTACTTTTGCACTTCAATTTATATTTGAGTTCTGTCAAGCACTTCTCACATCTAAGTCGATCTGCACATTTTAAATGCTGCTGTATGTGGGTATTTGTAGCCAAAGACCAATTAGAGTCCCCATGATTGATAACCCCTGTCCAAAATTGAAAATGCAGATGGTAATTAGATCTGTACCATGGATCAAAGATGAAGGTTGACTGGTCTGATGAATCCCATTTTTCTTTTGTGATAAGTAGTAATCTAGGTCAGTTTGCATTGTTTAACTAGGGAAATTATGCCACCGGGATGTATAGCGAGAAGGAAACACCCCAGTGGAGGGATCTTGATATTCTAGGCCATATGGATGTTAATTTGATGCATACCACCTAAGCACAACTGTAGACCTTTAATGGCAATAGTTTTCTCCAATGGAAGTGGCCTCTTTCAGCAGTATAATGTCACGCTGCAAGGATTGTTCAGAAATTGTTAGACGAACACAATGAAAAGTTCAAGCTGTCGCCCTGGGCTCCAGATTCACCAGATCTCATCCCAGTAGAGCATCTGTAGTATGTGTTGCAACAACAAAACTTATCTTTGCCAGCATCACCTCACAACCTACTGTACAGGAGTTAAAGGATCTGCTGATCACATCATAGTAACATAGTATCTAAGGTTGAAGAAAGACAATTTGTCCATCAAGTTCAACCTATTTGTGGGTACATCCAGGTAGCAGATGACACAGGACACATTCAGAGGTCTTGTAGAGTTAATTCCTTACATCAGCAGCAATTTATACAGGTGTTTTGGCTCATCAGTGTATGTTTTTAACTTCCACTTGTCTACTATTATATTACATTACTTTTATATTAAGAATGTACTATATAATTATCTCTCTTTCCACAGCTGTTGTCTAAAGATGGAATCAATTCTTACAAGGAACATAAATTAGACCTTAAAGAGCACGTAAAAGACCCAAGTGAGTACAATATATACATAACATAAATATTGCAGTGTAGTATATTGTACTGTATAGTACATTATGTAAGAGTTCACTTCTCTATGTCTTTATTACCAGCGCAAAGAAATTTGTAATACTGAATTTAATTGAGTAGTCCATGACTGACTGATTATGAAGACTACTGGTTAGAGCAAATCATCACTCAATGCTAAGATATACCTCAACTTGAAGACTCATACACTTCTGCTTGTGACTAATTCAAAGAGTGAATGTCAATGGCCCTCATTCTGAGTTGATCGCTCGCTAGCTGCTTTTAGCAGC